>NC_143037.1:47076666-47445000 GCF_057628025.1 Oncorhynchus mykiss | reverse complement strand
GTGCATGGCAGAAGTAATTTTTCCAACAATTGTTTACAGACAGATTATTTCACTGCATCACAATTCCAGTGGGTCAGAAGTTTACATACACTAAGTTGACAGTGCCTTTAAACAGCTTGGAAAATTCCAGAAAATGATGTCATGGCTTTAGAAGCTTCTGATTGATTGACATCATTTGAGTCAATTGGAGGTGTACCTGTGGATGTATTTCAAGGCCTCCCTTCAAACTCAGTGCCTCTTTGCTTGACATCATGGGAAAATCAAATGAAATCGAAAGTCTGGTTCATCCTTGGGAGCAATTTCCAAGCGCCTGAAGGCACCACGTTCATCTGTACAAACAACAGTACGCAAGTATTAACACCATGGGACCACGCAGCCGTCATACTGCTCAGGAAGGAGACAGGTTCTGTCTCCTAGAGATTAACGTACTTTGTACGTTAAAGTGCAAATCAATCCCAGAACAACAGCAAAGGACCTTGTGAAGATGCTGGAGGAAACAGGTACAAAAGTATCTATATCCACAGTAAAATGAGTCCTATATTGACATAATCTGAAAGGCCGCTCAGCAAGGAAGAAGCCACTGCTCCAAAACCGCCATAAAAAAGCCAGACTACGGTTTGCAACTGCACATGGGGACTAATATCGTACTTTCTGGAGAAATGTCCTCTGGTCTGATGAAACAAAAATATAACTGTTTGGGCATAATGACCATGGTTATGTTTGGAGGAAAAAGGGTGAGGCTTGCAGGCCGAAGAACACCATCCCAACCGTGAAGCACGGGGGTGGCAGCATCATATTGTGGGGGTGCTTTGCTGCAGGAGGGACTGGTGCACTTCACAAGTAGATGGCATCATGAGAAGAGAAATTATGTGGATATATTGAAGCAACATCTCAAGACATTAGTCAGGAAGTTAAAGCTTGGTCACAAATGGGTCTTCCAAATGGACAATGACCCCAAGCATACTTCCAGTTGTGTCAAAATGGCTTAAGGACAACAAAGTCAAGGTATTGGAGTGGCCATCACAAAGCCCTGACCTCAATCATATAGAAAAGTTGTGGGCAGAACTGAAAAAGCGTGTGTGAGCAAGGAGGCCTTACAAACCTGACTCAGTTATACCAGCTCTGTCAGGAGGAATGGGCCAAAATTCACCCAACTTATTGTGGGAAGCTTGTGGAATGCTACCCAAAACGTTTGACCCAAATTAAACAATTTAAAGGCAATGCAACCAAATACTAATTGAGTGTATGTAAACGTCTGACACACTGGGAATGTGATGAAAGAAATAAAAGCTGAAATAAATCATTCTCTACTATTATTCTGTCATGTCACATTCTTAAAATAAAGTGGTGTTCCTAACTGACCTAAAACAGGGAATGTTTACTAGGATTAAATGTCAGGAATTGTGAAAGTTTAAATGCATTTGGCTAAGGTGTATGTAAACTTCCGACTTCAACTGTATATACATACACACCTTATGCATCTGGCAAGGATCCCTAATCACAATCGTCAACACAATCGTCACAATTTCATAGTAGATTAAACTCAAGGTGATAGATGGATTGGAGCCACACCTTTATACACAGGGCAGCAGCTGGCTTAGGCATTGCAACCGTTGTTTGAGTTCTTTTTTTCACTTTATCTCTCTGCTATTTATAAGCTCCTGTAGGGTTGTGTGTTAACGAGATGTTCGATGTTCCCTCTTTCCATCTCCACTCTCTTAACGACACACACATTGATCTCCCCTCATTAATCCCACATCTGGTCATTTCATTGATCCAAACCGCCACGTGGGTGGCGCTCCAGGCTGGCAGCATAACAAGCTCCCCCTGCCCCCAGACCAGTCTTCCTGCTGGGCAGTGTGCTCCAATGGGCCCTGGGCCCATTAAGGAGGCAGGAGGACCAGGGACCAAGGCCTGTGGCCGGTTAGAGCTGCCCAGATTACTGTCCTCACATGAGGCTAACACACAGCACTGAAGCCAGTTAGCACTGTGGAGGTGGAGGTAGGCACAGACTGGGTCCTTGTAGGACTAAGATGATGATGGGGAGGGAGAAAACAAGGAGTAGCTTAAGGATGGTTGGAACAAGATGATGTCCCTTTCCAAGATATGTATATATATATTTTTTCTCAGTCTGCTTGAGATGGGGTGCCCAGGTTTTGTGAGTGCCTAAATATTTGAGAGCTCACCCCATATCTGGACAATCATTAATGTATAACATGTGACATTAATGTGTGACATCATAGGTGATCACATGCATACAATCGCTATTTGCCAGTCACAAAGACTGCGTGTGTGTATGTGTGTGTGTGTGTGTGTGTGTGTGTGTGTGTGTGTGTTGGCACGTGTGTGTGTGTGCTGTTGCTGTAATCCCATCTCTGAGAGTAAATAGCAGCCATGTTTACCCCATCAGTCCCCTAGTCGGTGGTGCTCGGTGGGGGCTAAAATTTCTCTCCCCTAATAAATGTCTTATCTCCTCACAATCCCCCCCTCACACACACATACACATTAGGGCTGTGCGAAATGGACAAAATATAATATCACAATATCTGTCACATGTTTTACAGTATTTTATGTTTTTGAATAATACAAGTTCTAAATATGCTTTCTGAGTATTCATACTCAGGGTGGCAACACATACATTAGAAATGGCAGGTAGCCTAGTGGTTAGAGTGTTGGGCCAGTAACCGAAAGGTTGCTAGATCAAATCCCTGAGCTGACAAGGTAAAAATCATTTTTTTCTGCCCCTGAGCAAGGCAGTTAACCTACTGTTCCTAGGCTGTCATTGTAAATAAGAAATGTGTTCTTAATTAACTGACTTGCCTAGTTAAATAAAATTAAATATTTTTATTTATTTTATTAAATAAATAAAAATAAGTGATTTCAATGGGGCTTTCTCAGTGTATACTGTTCAATCGGATTCAAAACAAAACAAAAATTCAGCATTTTCATCAATTTCTGCATTTCCTGTACTTTTATTATCATTTCCACACTGTGCAATGTGACATAATATGGCTAAAAACATGTAGGCCTAGTTCATTGGTGAACTGTTGGAATCATAGAAATATAATGATTATTCTAATTTTATAGTTGGAATATAGTGGCCATCACCTAGAATACATTGTTGTTTGACATGACAATTAATTAATAAACCAGTGAGGAATTATTGACAGGGTAGGAACCAAAGTGTTGGTCAGTGTTTCCAGGTGACCCTAATTAGATGTTAAATGACATGTTTTCTGACTTCATGTAGCTAGTTAGCCAGCCAACATATTTATGCTTTGACTATTCCTCTCTGATAAGATACCCCTGCACAAACATGCTTATCTAGGCCTACATCAGCACTGGTACCAGGCAGTATTAGCTAACTAGCTACATTTGCTCTGATTCTTAGTACATTTAGCCAGCTAACTAGCAATTAGCAGCTAACACAAATTATTTTAGCAACACCAAGCAAAGAAAAGACAAACTAGCAAACCTTAGTTTGCAGACAGTAAGATACAGAAACGAAGAGTGTAATTATGGAACGCTTGTGAAAAGCAGCATGTCACCAACATTATTGCGTTCATCTGACCATGCAGAATGAATGGCAAGAAAGTGCTGGTGACTCCGTGGTCCAACAACTGCTCTCTCCTTGAGTGACAGGGGGCAGGGCTTGGTGTGGTTAGCGGCATGCAGCAGCACGAGGAGAGGGACTCAAGTAGCAAACAGAGAAAACTATCAAAACGGACATTATACGCGCCAGAGTTGCGTATCACATTTAATGAAACCAAACGTTGAAATACCGTTATAGAAGTTAAAGTAAAAACTCAAACCGGTCCGTGCATCAATACCGGTATAAAGTAAGGTATACCACCCAGACCTAATACACATACACATGCATACATCCCTGACCCTCATCAGCCTGGACAGGCTTGCCTGCCTGCTTGCCTAACAGGGGATAGATTATTGAACATTGATCATGTGCAGAAGTAATGACTGAAAAAAAAGGCGGGAGGGTGATGAGGAGGGTGATGAGGAGGGTGAGGGAGAGGTGGGCGAGGCAGTGGAGGAGCTGGGGAAGGGAGGAAGGAGAGAGGGAAAAAGGGAGACATCTTATCTGCCTGATATGGAAACTAAATGACAGACACAGGAACAGGAACAGCAGAACTAACAGAGGAGACTTTCTGTGTGCTTGTAGTTGCCAAATAGAATTCTGTAAAGCAAAGCTGAAATGCAGGGCTGAGATGGGTGGTGTACAGTCTGGTGTGTGGGAAAGCAAAAATGCATCTCCCCAGCAGGTGCAGTGAGAGAGAAGAGAGTATGTAGGGTCATTGAAACCTCCCACACAAAACCATCTGAGCTCAAACCTGAGCCTGCTTTCTGCTTTAAACATCACATCTCTGCTGTTCTCTCACTGGGAGAGAGGTTGTACGTGCAGGCAGGCTCTATGCTGGTGTAGATGTACAGATGTCGGATCTTAATTTGACCCAGTTTGATAAAGCATGAAAATAATTCTGTAGCAACAGGAAATGTGAATTATTACGTGGATTATAATTAATGGTCTTTTTTGTATGGGTTGATACATTTTTCAACAGGGGAAATCTGAAAGTCTGAAATTTCAAAGTGGAAATTACAAACTTTAGAAGCCTTTTTAAAACTCAAAGACACTATACGTTTGCATTTCCTGCTGTGTAGGAAAATTCTCAGCAACAAAAGAGTGATCAAATTAAGATTCTACATCTGAACCAGACACTCACCATCAACCAAAACAAATTCAATAACAAGGCAGCATTCTTCATAACACAGAGATTTGCTATCGCCTTTATAGTAGAATAACTATGAGTATGTTGTTCAGATTACCAGACACTGCCAAATCACTGCAGTCACAGATGGTGCTTTCCTATGATGCTAGTAATGGAGAGACTAAGAGATAGTAAAAAAGGAGAACATGGGTTATACTGTGTGTTGGTGTTGTTGGACTCGGACTGTGGGATGAGATGAGTGTTTGCGTGGGATGAGTGGCCAGCCGGATGGGTCAGCTTGGTCCTCAGCAGGTACCTGGTAACCACTCAGACCCACATGTCCCAGAGCAGAGACTGGCACCAGGTACCCACCGGGACTAGCCAAACTGGGCAGTGGCCACACCGGCACTGTCTGCAGCCCGCTATCTTCCCTCTGGGCCCCTTCCAGACCGCCGGTGGACTCAGAAGGTGAACAGGGGACAGACAGAAGGACAGACTGAAAGATGGATTGGGTAAAAGAAGGGGTGGAAACTGGGGGGGGGGATAAACTACTGGAGGGGAAGGAAGAATCATGAGGGATAGAGGGACTGCTAGAGAAAGAAGAGGGCTGTGCTCTTGACAATGGAAAGGTAGAGAGACTACTACAAGAGAAAGAGGGGGGTGAGTTAGTGTGTGTTTCTCCACTGGTTGGTTAGGGGCTCGTAAGTAATAATTTCATTGTACGGTCAACACCTGTTGTATTTGGCAGATGTGACTACTACAATCTGATTTGATTTGTATTCTAAAACAGGTTGCATTGAAGCCTGGAAGGGTGGGTACATGCCGCTACACATTATAGTGTGTCATTTGTGTAAGTGCTTCCTTCATTCATTGTTCTCTCTCTATATCTCTCTCTCTCCCCCCTCCTTTTTCTCTATCTTGCTCGCTCTCTAGACTGGTCAGGTGTAGAGTTAAGGCTGAACTCTAAGGAGACTGGCCAGATGGTCATCAGCACAGAGGTCAAGTTCTACAACTGCAGTGTCCACCAACTGTGAGTATCCTTCCTTCTCCTCCCCTGCATTCCTGGGCCAGTGTTCACTACTGATCTAGGATCAGCTAGGATTCCCCTTTAGATCATTATGAATAAGATTATATGGACAGGGGGGTCCTTATCCTAGATCCGTATTTGTGAATTCCCGGCCCTGGAGTCCTGCAGTCCCGGAGCACACTACTGAATCAATACTATGTGAATATGTCACAGTGTGCCTACTTCCTAACCTTGCCTGCCCTCAGTCTGAGCCTCGTAACCCTAAAATAGCCCCTGTGATGTCTAATGCAATCTGATCTAAACTGTTCCCTCCCTTGAGCTCTACAACGGAAACCTCTGGCAATTGCCATAATGAATCCTGGATCTCTGCCATGTAGAAACACTGCTTATTGTAGGCTCTTAGTCTGACACTGGCTCTGTTGGATGTCATAGCCCTCTGTTTTGTTTTGAAAGGCCTCTCCCCTGCCCTCCACCCTCTCCTCCTCTCTAGTGTCAGTGTCTGACTGTGTCCTCGTGTCTGTAGTCTGAGGAGCCTGTCTGAGTGGAACACAAAGTCACAGTGTACGCTATTAAGAGCTCCCACGTCTACTCAGATAATCAGGGAGTAATCAGGGAGCATAGCTCGTACTTACTCAAGTTTAGAAGGCTGACATAACACACACACACCAACCTGGTCTCAGAGCATTTAGTATTATTCTATACGCATGGTATGTATTCATTTGTGGATGTCCATCACCCATTTTGTATGATTTATTACAAATTACAAATTGTATTATATGTTACGAATTGGCAAAACGTACAATATGTTACAAATTTGAAAAATAAATGATATGTTACAAATTCTAGCTAGGTGGCTAACATTAGCTAGGCTAGCAGTTAGGGTTAATGTTAGGGTTAAGTTGAGGAGTTAGGTTAAAGGGGTTAATGTTAGGGTTAATAAGTTGAGGAGTTAGGTTAAAGGGTTAGGGTTAAGTTGAGGAGTTAGGTTAAAGGGTTAGGGTTAAGATGAGGAGTTAGGTTAAAGGGTTAAGGTTAGGGTTAAGTTGAAGAGTTAGGATAAAGGGTTAGGGTTACGTTGAGGAGTTAGGATAAAGGGTTAGGGTTAAGTTGAGGAGTTAGGATAAAGGGTTAAGTTGAAGAGTTAGGATAAAGGGTTAGGGTTACGTTGAGGAGTTAGGATAAAGGGTTAGGGTTAAGTTGAGGAGTTAGGATAAAGGGTTAGGGTTAAGTTGAAGAGTTAGGATAAAGGGTTAGGGTTACGTTGAGGAGTTAGGATAAAGGGTTAGGGTTAAGTTGAGGAGTTAGGATAAAGGGTTAAGTTGAGGAGTTAGGATAAAGGGTTAAGTTGAGGAGTTAGGTTAAAGGATTACAGTTAGGGTTAAATTGAGGAGTTAGGTTAAAGGGTTAAGGTTAAGTTGAGGAGTTCGGTTAAAGGGTTATGGTGAAGTTGAGGAGTTAGGATAAAGGGTTAGGGTTAAGTTGAGGAGTTAGGTTAAAGGGTTAGGGTTAAGTTGAGGAGTTAGGTTAAAGGGTTAGGGTTAAGTTGAGGTGTTAGGTTAAAGGGTTAGGGTTAAGTTGAGGTGTTAGGTTAAAGGGTTAAGGTTAGGGTTAAGTTGAGGAGGTAGGTTAAAGGGTTAAGGTTAGGGTTAAGTTGAGGAGTTAGGATAAAGGGTTAGGGTTAAGTTGAGGAGTTAGGTTAAAGGGTTAGGGTTAAGTTGAGGTGTTAGGTTAAAGGGTTAGGGTTAAGTTGAGGTGTTAGGTTAAAGGGTTAAGGTTAGGGTTAAGTTGAGGAGTTAGGTTAAAGGGTTAAGGTTAGGGTTAAGTTGAGGAGTTAGGATAAAGGGTTAGGATTAAGTTGAGGAGTTAAGTTAAAGGGTTAACGTTAGGGTTAAGTTGAGGAGTTAGGATAAAGGGTTAGGGTTAAGTTGAGGAGTTAGGATAAAGGGTTAGGAGTAAGTTGAGGAGTTAAGTTAAAGGGTTAACGTTAGGGTTAAGTTGAGGAGTTAGGATAAAGGGTTAGGGTTACGTTGAGGAGTTAGGATAAAGGGTTAGGGTTAAGTTGAGGAGTTAGGATAAAGGGTTAGGGTTAAGTTAAGGAGTTAGGTTAAAGGGTTAAGGTTAAGTTGAGGAGTTAGGATAAAGGGTTAGGGTTAAGTTGAGGAGTTAGGTTAAAGGGTTAAGGTTAAGTTGAGGAGTTAGGTTAAAGGGTTAAGTTGAGGAGTTAGGTTAAAGGGTTAGGGTTAAGTTGAGGAGTTAGGATAAAGGGTTAGGGTTAAGTTGAGGAGTTAGGATAAAGGGTTAGGGTTAAGATGAGGAGTTAGGTTAAAGGGTTAGGGTTAAGTTGAGGAGTTCGGTTAAAGGGTTAAGGTTAGGGTTAATAAGTTGAGGAGTTAGGTTAAAGGGTTAAGGTTAAGTTGAGGAGTTCGGTTAAAGGGTTATGGTTAAGTTGAGGAGTTAGGTTAAAGGGTTAAGGTTAAGTTGAGGAGTTAGGTTAAATGGTTAGGGTTAAGTTGAGGAGTTAGGATAAAGGGTTAGGGTTAAGTTGAGGAGTTAGGATAAAGGGTTAGGGTTAAGTTGAGGAGTTAGGATAAAGGGTTAAGTTGAGGAGTTAGGATAAAGGGTTAGGGTTAATAAGTTGAGGAGTTAGGATAAAGGGTTAGGGTTAAGTTGAGGAGTTAGGTTAAAGGGTTAAGGTTAGGGTTAAGTTGAGGAGTTAGATTAAAGGGTTAAGGTTAGGGTTAAGTTGAGGAGTTAGGTTAAAGGGTTAAGGTTAGGGTTAAGTTGAGGAGTTAGGATAAAGGGTTAGGGTTAAGTTGAGGAGTTAGGTTAAGGTTAGGGTTAAGTTGAGGAGTTAGGATAAAGGGTTAGGGTTAAGTTGACCACGCTCATAGACGGATACACAAATACACACACATACAGACACACACACTGCTATGTCGGCGGTTGAATCAGCCTCATTCTTCTGAATTAGAGTGTGCTTGCCAGAGATCCCTCCCATGCTTTTGCACTGGTGAATATTTCAGCATAAGTATGCATCATTTATCCAACCTCGTTGCAGGGAAGGAAAAGAAAATAGAAGCATAGACTTTACCTCCCTCCAACAATGAATTCCTCAATATACTGTACAGTAAGACTATCCGGAGGGAATAATGACTGTACCAGTCATATGACTGGTACAGTCATAGGTTTAGTCCAAAATGGCACCCTATTGCGGGGCCCTGGTCAAAAGTAGTGCACTATGTAGACAATAGGATGCCATTTCAGATACAGTCATAAAGACCTGGACTTCCTGTCTATGGGATCCAAACAGAAGAGAGTCAGAAAATGTTACAACCATTTCAATCAACATCACTGCAATGCTACCCTTATGGGACTGAGTTTGCTTCCTGAAGCTCTACACCCTAACCTGCTGACAACTACACTCTAATTTCCCCTTCCTCGCTTCCTGAGAGATCTGAGCCATCATGTTGGCAGGCACACATGCGCATAACGTTGGCAACACACACAGGCACGAGAGTATGCACGCACACACACACATCCTGTCGTCATCCTCTCCCCTAGGCTGCGTCTGCTGTTTGCCATCCCTCTATATCCTCCAACCCTCCTCCCTCATCTCATTTAGCACAGGATGAGCACAGGGACATGGTTTGAGGTTGGGGGGGGGGATGCGTGCAGTATACATGCACAGAAGATGCCAGCTACATCTCTACCCCACTCCCCCATTCCCACCCTGCCCAGGGCATCTACAGCAGCACGCGGGCACTGTGCCCCCTGCCAGCTGGTAATTACAATCGCATTACAACAATACTGGCCTAATGGTAATGACAGGATCAAGCTGTGCCAACATCTTATTTGTCCCCATAACTCACTTTACCTCACTCCTTCCCTGACTTTGTACCCTACACGCTTAGAAAAAAAGGTGCTATCTAGAACCTAAATGGGTTCTACTGCTATTCCCATAGGAGAACCCTTTTGAAGAACCCTTATTGGTTCCAGGTAGAACCCTTTTGGTGCCAGGTAAAACCCTTATTGGTCCCAGGTAGAACCCTTTCGGTGCCAGGTAAAACCCTTATTGGTCCCAGGTAGAACCCTTTCCACAGTGGGTTCTTAATGGAACCAAAAAGGGTTCAACCTAAAAACCAAAAAGGGTTCTACCTGGAACAAAAAAGTGTTCTCCTATGGGGACAGCCAAATAACCTTTTTGAAACACTTTATTCCCTATTTAGTGCACTACTTTTGGGTCATAAGAACTGCATATGTAGAGAATAGGGAGCAATTGGGGCCTGCACTATGCAGTACTGCTGCCTCTAGTCATACATAGCGGTTATAGTGCCACTACAAACCACAGGGCTGTCGGGGTTGGCAGACTTGTATAGGAACTAGGAGGTACCGTGCCAACCACAAGGGCATCAACAGCATGTGCCCACTTGGGATCTTCTGCACTCGGTTGCTCCTTTTGTGCCATCCTCCTCCCACTTGACTAGCGCAGCTTCCTGAGTGTGTGTCCTGTCCATCTGTCTGTCCCTCCGTGCAGGTGTCTGTCCTGCGTGAACAGTGCCTTCCGCTGCCATTGGTGCAAGTACCGAAACCTGTGTACCCACGACCCTTCCAGCTGCTCCTTCCAAGAGGGACGTGTCAACGCCTCTGAGGTACGTACTGCAGACACACAAGCACACTCGCTCTCTCTCTCTCCTATCAGCCTGAGGGGCATGTCTCCAGACAGACACATCTAAGCCCCTCCATATTGACGTTTGCCATTCAAACCCTCTGTATTTGGTACTAGCAATTAGAAGTCGATTATTAGAGCCTTTTAACACCTCTGTAACAATGGGATGTTTTGACAAGATCAATCAGGTTGTTTATGTGTATGAGTGGCACAGTGTGTGTGTGTGTGTGTGTGTGTGTGTGTGTGTGTGTGTGTGTGTGTGTGTGTGTGTGTGTGTGTGTGTGTGTGTGTGTGTGTGTGTGTTCTTTGATAAGAGATTTCACTGATGTTGGCTGCTCACACCCTGCTGTGTGACTGTGGTTAAGGAGTGTGTTTACCTATCGGGGTGTAAAGTAATCCATTGATCTGTCTGCCTGAGAGAGAGGATAGACTTCTGCTGCAGAAGAGATGAGGACAGTTGCCACTCTCTCTCTCTCTTCACACTTCCCTTTTCACACACTCCACAGAGACCTACTGCGGCAGCAATGACTGATACGTAGCACACACTCTCTCACAGGCACACACACACACACTGCTGTAGCTATTATTGGCCTCCCCTCTCCCCCGGCCTGCTATGATCCAGCAGAGTTCTCCTCCGGCTGTCAGTTGTCATCAGTCGCAAAGCACCGGCAGCATTTTGGAAGGTTGACCATCTGAATTGATCCTATTATGTGAGAAAGGCTTTGGAGTGGAAGAAGTGGAGCAGCCAACACTCTCCAGCACCAGCCAGGAAGTGACGCCCGTATGACCCTGTTTGACCCTGCTGTTGCTTCTCCTCTCCCTCCACCACTTCCCCTGTCTCTCACGTACCAAGAGAACACTATTTTTACCCAGCTGGCCTTGCTGTGTTTGTTTGTCTGTTGTTATATTTATTTATTATATGTTATATACGTTTGACTCTCCCGTCCACCCTCTCTAGGACTGTCCTCAGCTGGTACGTTCGGAGGAGATTCTGATCCCGGCTGGGGAGGTGAAGCCCATCACACTGAAGGCCCGGAACCTCCCCCAGCCCCAGTCAGGCCAGCGGGGGTACGAGTGTGTCCTCCACATCCAGGGGGTCAGCCACCGAGTCACCGCCCTGCGCTTCAACAGCTCCTCTGTACAGTGTCAGAACAGCTCGGTGGGTACACACTGCAGGGCATGGAGACACGCTAAAACGCGCGATGGACACTCACAGCAACACAGGCTAGGTAGCAAAGGCTCACGTTCACATACACACATACTGCTGGAGAGGACACAAACACTTCACGGCACATGAACACAGCATACTGTGTGTGTATTCAAATGAAAACACACATTTTCCATCTCTCTCTTATTCACGAAGCCAGATGTATCCACATGACATTATTTTCACTATATCACCACAACACCCCGGTTATCGCCTACATTCACTCCGTTTATAGCACAATATCAATTCCCATTTTGCACTTAAGCCCACTTTCACTCTGTGTCAATGAATGTCAATGATTGCCAACCTGTCAGTGAGTATCAGTGTCTGAGAGAAACCAGCTCCGGTGGTGTGAGGCCCCTGGCCATGTCACCTGTATCCAGCAGCGGGGCCCTGTCAGTGGGGAGGCTGGGGGAGAGATGGGTCCTGGGTAATTACACAGGAGAGGACTGCAGTAAGGCTCTGCCCTCCAGCCCTTTTCCTAGAGGACACACACAAACTGCCAGGAGGGAGGCATCTCAGGACAGCAGCTCTGTGAAAGAAGGGGACATCCAAATCCTGAAGCCTTCCACTTAACTCTCCTCTCAAATGAGGTGGTGATGCAAGGTTGTAGCAACGTTGGGGTACCGGGCTCAGGGTTGGGGCTGGGGTTTAAGATTCTCATGCTGAAATGATTTATTCTCCCCCCCTTTCCCTCTCTTTTTCTCTCTCTTTCCCTTTCTTTTGCTCTGTCTTTCCGTCTTCCCCTCTTTTTTGCGCTCTTTCCTCCCTCTCTCCCCACCTCTCTTTCTTTCCCTCCCTCCCTCCCTCCCTCCCTCCCTCCCTCCCTCCTCCCTCCTGCAGTATCTTTATGAAGGGATGAAGATCAGTGAGTTGCCAGTGGATTTCTCAGTGGTCTGGAACGGCAACTTCATTATAGACAACCCAGATAAAATACAAGGTAAGACTGACACACACACACACACAAACACACACACACACACACACACACACACACACACTCAAATTTGTTGACATATCTCACCAACACATAAAACAGATGTTTCTTGTCAAATAACATCTTGTCTCAGCTGGAGACCAGTCAGACACAGCATAATACCCGCTTTACCCAAACAAATGAAGAGCACAGTTGTATCCTTGTTAAAAAAACTCATGTTTTAACCAAAAAAATCCTCCAGGAATACAGTACACTACTACATTACACTGCAGTCATTATAATGTTAGGTTGTCAAGTCAAATGCTGTTTCCTGTTTCCAGCACTGTTGTGTTTAACCTGAGTCCTCCTAAATCCCACAGTGCACCTGTATAAGTGTGCGGCCCAGAGAGACAGCTGTGGCATGTGTCTGAAGGCCCAGAGGAAGTTCCAGTGCGGCTGGTGTAGTGGAGAGGGCCGCTGTACCCTGCGCCACCACTGTCCACCCCTCAACCCCCGCTGGCTAGACCTCTCCAGCAAGAACGTCAAGTGTACCAACCCCCGCATCACCGAGGTCAGTGATAACACACACACACACCCCCAGCCCCCCTCTACCCTCTCACACCCTCTTTTCCTTCACCACCATAAGGTTACACTTACTTGTCCTCTGCATCTATCGCCTTTTAGCCGTAGCTTGGCGTAGCCCTGAACGATATGGTGAAATGTGATGTATTTGCCCGATTCGTCCCGAACAAAACAACAGCAGGTGGGCAGTAAAGGTGATGCTGCTTACGGTCGGGTGTACAATTTATCTGTACACAGTTATCCTTCAATTGAAATCAACAAACAACAGACTTAGAGCAGGCAAGTGTCGCTCGTGACAATGAAAGTTTGTATTTGCATTGCCAGGCCGACATGGCAGAAGTGGTTTGGTCTAGTCTGGTCTATGTGAATGAGGATCCCCTCGGCTGTGCCCCGACTTATGGTGCTGCAAAGAGCTAGATGGGCTCTCTACCTCGCTCTCTCACCCCTCTCTCTGTCTCTCTGTCCCAACCTCACTCTCTTACCACCCTCTCTCTCTCGCTTCATCTCTTTCGCTCGCTCTCTCTCCCTCTCTCTGTCTTTATTTCCTCTCTCTTTCTCTCCTCCCGCACACAATCAATATGCAGGGAGAGAGCATCTGGTGTTGATTTTCGCTGAAGGGAAAAAGTGAGTGTGTGTGAGTGTGTCACCTTCGGCCGCACTGCAAGGGTGAGAGACCTGACACATACACCCTAGGGACCTGCCTCAGTGTCTCTCTCTGTAGGGTGCCAGCTGGCTTCCTCTCTATCTGTGCCACATAAGACCCTTTTCTAGATATATGCGGTGCTTGTTTTAGCTGGAGCTCCCAGCTTCAAAAGGAGTTCCATTTCATGTTCACACCAGCAGAGTGAAGTACAGTACAGTACACTGCTTTACCTAAACATAATAGTCGACCAGCCTCTAGTAGTGAAGCAACTATCCCTGCTTGAGTTCCCCAGACAGACGTAGTCTCATTGAGGCAAGCTTATCGACGTGCCAGACTATTCAGACAGTAAGAGGAGAAGCGGTTATTGATTTGTGCCGTGACAGAGCTCTTTTTTGCCCAGTCGCCCTGACTTCCACCTGACAACAATGCCCAACCCTGCGACTGTCCCCCATGACCAGGAATTCCATGTTTTCTCCCCCCCAGCAGCAGCCCTTAATGTGTCCTGAGGCATCATTTCTGTGCAGCTAGTGTGGTGGGTATAGTTGGCCCAGTGTCACAGGGGAATCAGACACTGTATTTCATTTAGGGCTGGGCGATATGGCCAATATATCATAGCACGGTGTTTTTCTCATTTATTACAGTATTTAATGTTTTTGAATAAAAGTTCTCAATATGCTTTCTGAGTAGTTCATGACCCGAAGGTGGAAAAACCTACATTAGAAGTGATTTCATTGGGGGTGTTCTTCATTCTGTTTGTTTTATACTGTTCAATCCAACTTCAAACAACAACAAAGAAGCATTTTTCATCCATTTCTGCATTTCTTGCAATGTTATTATCATTTCCACATTGTGCCCCACGGAGCTGCATGATATGGGTAAAAACATCCAGGCCTAGTTAATTGGTGAACTGTTGGAATCATAGAAATATAATGAGTTATTCTAATTCTATAGTTTGAATATAGTGGCCATCACCTAGAATACCTTGTTTGACATGACAACGAATGAAGATGCCAGGGAGGAGTTATTGACAGGGTAGGAACCATGTTGGTCAGTGTTTCCAGGGAACCCTAATTAGATGTTACATGACATGTTTTCTTACCAAGTGTAGCTAGCTAACATATTCATGCTTTGCCTGTTCCTCTCTGATTTTTAAGATACCCTTGCACAAACAACATGCTTATCTAGGCCTACACCAGCACCGATACTAGGCTATATTAGCCAGCTAAGATTGCTTTGACTTAGTACATTTAGCAAATAATTTAACTAGCGATTAGCATTAGCGGCTAACAACATTTATTTTAGCTAGAACTTGCTAAGAAAAGTTTGCAGACGGTAAGATGTACTGTAATTATAGAACGCTTGTAGAGAGCAGCATCGTTGTCGCCAACGTCTTTCTGGATCTGACCAGCAGGCTGCAGAATGAAAGGCAAGAAAGTGCTTGTGACACCATAGTCAAGCAACTGCTCACTCCTTGAGATCGCTGGTTTGGCCCTTGGCGCTTGACTTCCAAGTCAGACAGATACTTGGTTATGTCCACCATGAAGATCAGATCACACATCCACTTGTCATCACTCAGTTCCCTGACAGGTTTCCCCTTCATCTCTATGAATTGTTGTACTTCATCCTTCAGTCCGTAAAACCGCGCGAGTGTGTTTCCACGGTTCAACCATCGCACCTCACAGTGGTAAACCAGATCACCATACTCCGATTCAAGATCACTCACTAGCTCCTAAAATTGGCGGTTATTCATCCCTTTGCTTTTGATAAAATTGATGGTCGACACTACAGTTGCCATTACATTGTTCGGCTTCAGGGGCTGTGCACACATACTTTCTTAATGTATGATGTAGTTGCACACAGTTAAATCACTTGGATCAAGACTGAGACAACTCATTTATTTTTTCACTACCTCTTTTTTGAGCCGGCCATGGATGGCACTCCATCTGTAGTAAGGCCACTTCATTTTTCAAACCGTAGCTCAAATTTGTTCATAGCCGAGACTCAAACAAGTCCTCACCTCTGGTAGTGCCATGCATGGCTTCCAAAGACAGCAATTCCTCCCTTGTGTCAAACTCAGCGGTAATCCCAAGCACAAAAATGGCAAATTGGGCGGTATTTGTTGTGTTAGTCGTTTCATCACACGCCAAAGACAAAAATACGACATTTCTTGCGGAGTCCTTCAACGTTTTTTCGATATCTTGTGCCATGTCAGTCATTCGCTCCGTGACGATTCTTCGAGACAAACTGACACTTTGGAACAATTTTAAATTTGTCTGGTGCTTGCAACTCTTTTACAAATCCTGGAAGAAAAGTAGTGTCGAAACCTACCAAAATACAATTAGGCAAGAACAAATTCAATCACTTCCAGACAACTTCCTGGATAAAACGTTTCACTGTAATTGTGAATGTGTGAACTTGGCAGTAGAAAACTTTAACAGTTTATACATCACATCAAAACATTTCAAGCAGACAACCTAAGGAAATTAACAACAATGACATGGTTTTGATGAAGAATACAAAAACCTAAGAAAGACCTTGAGAAACCTATCCAAACAAAAACATAGAGACCTAGAAAACCTGAGCCTACACCTTCACGATGTTGAATCACTAAAACAATACAGAAATACACGACGGAAAAAGAAGGAACAGCACGTCAGAAATCAGCTCAATGTAATTGAAGAATCCATAGAATCTAACCACTTCTGAGAAAATTGGAAAACACTAAACTAACAACACGAAGAGGTATCTATCCAAAATGGAGAGGTATGGATAAACCACTTCTCCAATCTTTTTGGCTCTATAACAAACAACAAAAACATATACATGATCAAATACAAATCTTAGAATCAACTATTAAAGACTACCAGAACCCACTGGATTATCAAATGACATTGAATAAACTACAGGACAAAATACAAACCCTCCAACCCAAAAAGGCCTGTGGTGTTGATGGTATCCTTAATGAAATGATCAAATATACCGATCACAAATTCCAATTGAATGTATGTCAACTTTTTAACATCCTCCTTAGCTAAGGCATCTTCTCCAATATTTGGAACCAAGGACTGATCGCCCCAATCCACAAAGTGGAGACAAATTTGATCCCAATAACTACCAGTGGGATATGCGGCAGCAGCGGTCTTGGGAAAATGCTCTGCATTATCATTAACAGCAGACGCTCTCGTTGGCTGGCCCTGGATTCATACTCGTCGCCAAACCCTCTGGCTCCAGGTCATCTACAAGACCCTGCTAGGTAAAGTCCCCCCTTATCTCAGCTCGCTGGTCACCATAGCAGCACCCACCTGTAGCACGCGCTCCAGCAGGTGACTCTCTGGTCACCCTCAAAACCAATATTTCCTTTGGCCGCCTCTCCTTCTAGTTCTGCTGCCAATGACTGGAAAGAACTACAAAAATCTCTGAAACTGGAAACACTTATCTCCCTCACTAGCTTTAAGCACCAGCTGTCAGAGCAGCTCACAGATTACTGCACCTGTACATAGACCATCTATAATTTATCCCAAACAACTACCTCTTCCTCTACTGTATTTATTTATTTATTTATTTTGCTCCTTTGCACCCCATTATTTCTATCTCTACTTTGCACATTCTTCCACTGCAAATCTACCATTCCAGTGTTGTATTTGCTATATTGTATTTGCACATAGAATTCCACATGTTTATTAAATTAAACTCACAAAAACAATAAACAGCAAACGAAACGTGTAGCAAATGCAGTGCTCCCAGGCAACTACACAAAAACAAGATCCCACAAAACCCAGTGTGGAAATGGCTGCCTAAATATGATCCCCAATCAGAGACTTAAATAATTAAACAGCTGCCTCTGATTGGGAACTATGCCAGGCCAACATAGAAATAAATGCACTAGATCACCAACCCTAGTCACACCCCGACCTAACCAAAATAGAGAATAAAAAGGCTCTCTATGGTCAGGGCGTGACAATAACAAAGCCATCACCTACAGAGAGATGAACCTGGAGAAGAGTGTCCTAAGCAAACTGGTCCTGGGGCTCTGTTCACCAACACAAGCAGATCCCCAGGACAGCATCACAATTTGACCCAACCAAATCATGAGAAAACAAAAAGATAATTACTTGACACATTGGAAAGAATTAACAAAAAAACTCAGCAAACTAGAATGCTATTTGGCCCTAAACAGACAGTACACAGTTGCAGAATACCTGACCACTGTGACTAAGCCAAAGCTTTGACTATGTACAGACTCAGTGAGCATAGCCTTGCTATTGAGAGAGGCCGCAGTAGGCTAACCTGGCTCTCAAGAGAAGACAGGCTATGTGCACACTGCCCACAAAATGAGATGGAAACTGAGCTGCACTTTCTAAAGTCCTTCCAAATGTATGACCATATTAGAGAGACATATTTCCCTCAGACCCACAAAGCATTGGAAAACAACTTCAATTTTGATAAACTCCCACTATTGAATTACCACCAGTGAATAACATAATTGTAAATACAACCTATATTGTACTTGTGTACATCGTTACAAAACTGTATATAGACATAACATGACATTTGAAATGTCTCTATTCCTTAGTAACTTTTGTGTAATGTTTACTGTTATTTTTGTATTGTTTATTTTGACTTTTGTTTGTCTATTTCACTTGCTTTGGCAATGTAAACACGTTTCCCAATAAAGCCCCTTTTATTGAATTGAGAGAGAGAGAGAGAGAGAGAGAGAAAGAGAGAGAGAAAGAGAGAGAGACATAGAGAGAGAGACACACAGAGAGAGAGAGAGAGAGAGAGAGAGAGAGAGAATGTAAAGTTGAGAGGTGAGGTGGGAGGAAGAGAAATTAAGTCAGAGGAAGAAGAGGATGCCAAGTAGATGAAAGGGGAGGAGAGTAAGAGGAGAGGAGAGGAGAGCCCCTGTGGGGTGTCAGAGCTCAGCCCTGTTATACAGCACAGCTGCCACTGGGAGCCCGTACTGCATTGATTTGTACTTTTCACTTTTCACTGGAGTTGGGGACACACACACACACACACACACACACACACACACACACAGTACAGCTCCAGAGGCAAAAACACCAACTAGCAAGCAACATTTGGCACTTGTTGAGCTTATATTTATTACCCCTCCCAGTGTACTCTGCATTCATTTGTTCTTATCTCTCTTCCCCCAACCCCTTTCCTCTCCCAATAATGAGAATTTCTTCAAAAAGACCACACTCTTTCCCTCATGGGCTGAATTTATGAATACATTTTGTTTTGATTGTATGCAACAAAGCCCCAATCATGATCTGATTTGTGTACATACATCGATACTAGCCTATGTGCCTACCAGAAGACGCTCCTTGTGAATAATTTATATTTCTATTAAGTACCGTGCCTGAGCGCGCCCCTCCTCTCCCGGCACAGTATTAATATTGAGCAGATAAAAGCCTCCTTTAACAGCAGAGGGAACAGCATCAAATGAAGCTGGGGATTAGAGGACTTGAAAGGCATCATGGGAAGGTGGAACTCTCTCTGTGCTGGACTGTATGGCTCCTATATACGCTGGAGAGAATAGAGATACTACTGCTTCCTGTAATGGCTGGATACGCTATAGTACTGTAGCTGTCGTCTTAACACACCTGATCCGTGGAAGAGAGGTATACAGTACTGTAGCTGTCGTCTTAACACACCTGATCCGTGGAAGAGAGGTATACAGTACTGTAGCTGTCGTCTTAACACACCTGATCCGTGGAAGAGAGGTATACAGTACTGTAGCTGTCGTCTTAACACACCTGATCCGTAGAAGAGAGGTATACAGTACTGTAGCTGTCGTCTTAACACACCTGATCCGTGGAAGAGAGGTATACAGTACTGTAGCTGTCGTCTTAACACACCTGATCCGTGGAAGAGAGGTATACAGTACTGTAGCTGTCGTCTTAACACACCTGATCCGTGGAAGAGAGGTATACAGTACTGTAGCTGTCGTCTTAACACACCTGATCCGTAGAAGAGAGGTATACAGTACTGTAGCTGTCGTCTTAACACACCTGATCCGTAGAAGAGAGGTATACAGTACTGTAGCTGTCGTCTTAACACACCTGATCCGTGGAAGAGAGGTATACAGTACTGTAGCTGTCGTCTTAACACACCTGATCCGTGGAAGAGAGGTATACAGTACTGTAGCTGTCGTCTTAACACACCTGATCCGTAGAAGAGAGGTATACAGTACTGTAGCTGTCGTCTTAACACACCTGATCCGTAGAAGAGAGGTATATAGTACTGTAGCTGTCGTCTTAACACACCTGATCCGTAGAAGAGAGGTATACAGTACTGTAGCTGTCGTCTTAACACACCTGATCCGTGGAAGAGAGGTATACAGTACTGTAGCTGTCGTCTTAACACACCTGATCCGTAGAAGAGAGGTATACAGTACTGTAGCTGTCGTCTTAACACACCTGATCCGTGGAAGAGAGGTATACAGTACTGTAGCTGTCGTCTTAACACACCTGATCCGTAGAAGAGAGGTATACAGTACTGTAGCTGTCGTCTTAACACACCTGATCCGTGGAAGAGAGGTATACAGTACTGTAGCTGTCGTCTTAACACACCTGATCCGTAGAAGAGAGGTATACAGTACTGTAGCTGTCGTCTTAACACACCTGATCCGTAGAAGAGAGGTATATAGTACTGTAGCTGTCGTCTTAACACACCTGATCCGTAGAAGAGAGGTATACAGTACTGTAGCTGTCGTCTTAACACACCTGATCCGTAGAAGAGAGGTATATAGTACTGTAGCTGTCGTCTTAACACACCTGATCCGTAGAAGAGAGGTATACAGTACTGTAGCTGTCGTCTTAACACACCTGATCCGTGGAAGAGAGGTATACAGTACTGTAGCTGTCGTCTTAACACACCTGATCCGTGGAAGAGAGGTATACAGTACTGTAGCTATCGTCTTAACACACCTGATCCGTGGAAGAGAGGTATACAGTACTGTAGCTGTCGTCTTAACACACCTGATCCGTAGAAGAGAGGTATACAGTACTGTAGCTGTCGTCTTAACACACCTGATCCGTAGAAGAGAGGTATACAGTACTGTAGCTGTCGTCTTAACACACCTGATCCGTGGAAGAGAGGTATATAGTACTGTAGCTGTCGTCTTAACACACCTGATCCGTAGAAGAGAGGTATACAGTACTGTAGCTGTCGTCTTAACACACCTGATCCGTAGAAGAGAGGTATATAGTACTGTAGCTGTCGTCTTAACACACCTGATCCGTAGAAGAGAGGTATACAGTACTGTAGCTGTCGTCTTAACACACCTGATCCGTAGAAGAGAGGTATATAGTACTGTAGCTGTCGTCTTAACACACCTGATCCGTAGAAGAGAGGTATACAGTACTGTAGCTGTCGTCTTAACACACCTGATCCGTAGAAGAGAGGTATATAGTACTGCAGCTAATCTCTAGTTAAAGCTCATTAGTAAAAAATCATCATTGCATAACAATGTGAAATGTAAAGGCTTCATGTAAAGGCAGTATACAGTATAGAGCAGTGGCCTGTTGTACCACCAGAGGGAGGGTGGGACTGACTGTCACCCAGTAAACAGTAGACTACAGCAAACATAGTCCTTCTCTTCTCTCTCTCACCTGGCCCTGAAATAACCCCGTGTTCCAACGGTTCATTTAGATCCAGCCAATGGCAGGCACTACAAATCGTTGTTCAATCCAACCAAGGCATCTATAGGCAAACAAACACACACACACACACACACACACAAGCACTGATATGGAAGCACACACACACAGTGTTCTGGACAGGGGGTAGAGAGGCCTGGAATGAAAACACTGCCGGATAAGTCACGGTGCCCTCATGGAGGCTGTGGTGCCCCCCTCCACACCACACAGCAGTACACCTCCCAGGTGTGTGTGTGTTTGTCTCCCTTCCTTTCTTCATTCCTCTCCTCTGCTTCCAGTATTTCTCCCCTGTCCCCTACATCCCCGTCTGTATCTCTCGGCAGGCTACAAGACATTTAAGAGCCTATAAAGTATTTCATGTGTAGTTTGTTCACGGGGAAAGAAGAAGTGATAAGTGGGTTTTTATAAAGCACATTAACCGCTAGTCACAATGAAATTTGACATGCCTGAACTACCCTCAAAGACCCCAAAGACAGCTCTGAGGTCTGGGTGCAAGATGTGCCGTTTAAAAGACCGGGAGTGGATCTACCCACAGCGATCCAGATGCTACACACGCTCATATTGATAGCAGCTTCAGAGGCAACAGTTCTAACATGCTTTCACTTTGACTTTTTTATTATTTTTTTAAACTCGGGCTTCTTAGTTTAAATGTAATCAGAAACAGCTGTTATCTGAGGAAGGGGAAAGCCCGGAGAGAAAGAGAGAGAGAGCACTAGTGGTGCCTACATTAAGGCCTGTTCACATGAAGAGTACACTGTGATGTCTACCATTATAATATGGTACAACACAGCTCAAAGCCTTCCTCTCTCTCGTCTCTCTGTCTGCCAGTATAATGTAGAATGCCATTGAGTTTCAGACTTTCTTTTCTACCCCCCAAGCTAGCTCAGGTTGCTTTTCCACAGCCTCTATTGAGTTTAGCATAGACTAGATGATCATCACTTGCCCCACCATTACCTCAGCTAAATATATAAACACGGCGCTTAGCAATGCAAGGCTGTTCATACTGGCCATTCCTCGTCTTCTGCTCTGTCTCTTCTCTCCTCTCTCTATGGGTCTCTTGCACTGTTAGGGTATTGTGTTGGCCATCCCCCTCCTCTCTCTACTTGGCATCCTCTTCTTCCTCTGACTTAATTTATCTTCCTCCCACCTCACCTCTCAGCTTTACTTTCCATTCTCTCTCTCTCTCGCTCTCTCTCTCTCTCTCTTTCACTCTCTCGCTCTCTCTCTCTCTCTCTGTCTCTGTCTCTGTCTCTCTCTCTGTCTCCTCTCTCTCTCTCTGTCTCCTCTCTCTCTCTCTGTCTCTGTCTCTGTCTCTCTCTCTCTCTCTCTCTCTCTCTGTCTCTATCTCTCTCTCTCTCTCTGTGTCTCTGTCTCCTCTCTCCTCTCTTTCTCTCTCTCTCTCTGTCTCTCTCTCTAATGTATGGCCTTCATTGGCATGGGAGACATATGTTAACATTGCCAAAGCAAGTGAAGTAGATAATAAAACTAAAGTGAAATAGGCAATACAAATGTACAGTAAACAGTACAGTTCCAAAAGAATAAACACATTTCAAATGTCATTATGTGTCTATATAAAGTGTTGTAACGATGTGCAAATAGTTCAAGTACAAAAGGGAAAATAAATAAACGTAAATATGGGTTGTATTTACAATGGTGTTTGTTCTTCACTGGTTGCCCTTTTCTTGTGGCAACAGCTCACAAATCTTGCCGCTGTGATGGCACACTGTGGTATTTCACCTAGTAGATATGGGAGTTCAAATTGGATTTGTTCTCATATTCTTTGTGAGTCTGTGTAATCTGAGAGAAATATGTGTCTCTAATATGGTCATACATTTGTCAGGAGATTAGGAATTGCAGTTCAATTTCCACCTCATTTTGTGGGCAGTGTGCACATAGCCTGTCTTCTCTTGAGAGCCAGGTCTGCCTACTGTGGCCTTTATCAATAGCAAGGCTATGCTCACTGAGTCTGTACATAGTCAAAGATTTCCTTAATCTTGGGTCAATCACAGTGGTCAGGTACTCTGCCAGTATGGTTCACAAGTACTATTGCAGTATCATGTTGGACATTCCCCTCCTCCTCTCGTCTCTCTCTCCTCTCTGGTTCAGTGTCTTCTCTACTGGTTGTTGATAATCTACTAAAGAGAGTTCCTTTTTTCTCTGAAGTTCTCTTATTAACAGATTAGACTAGAAAGAATGTAGGTCAATCACACCCCCCCTTCTACACTTCTTATCATGAAGGATTATCATGTCATCAGAACATCACTTCCTGTTGAACGCGGAATGAGGCAGTGCTTGGTTTGTTGGTTTGGAAAGTGTCTGAAAAAAGTGTTATATTGGAAAAGTTTGGTTACTACCTAGCACTTAACGCTCTGGCCGAAGAGTAGGGTTGATCGGAGCGTTCTGACCTAACAGCTGTAGTCAAGCACCCAAGCTAGTCTTTTCCCACTCTGCACTGTCAATGTTTACATTGTGTGTTCAATAAAGACATGAAAATGTATAATTGTTTGTGTTTTATTAGTTTAAGCAGACTGTGTTTGTCTATTGTTGTGACTTAGATGAAGATCAGATCAAAATTTATGTCACATTTATGCAGAAATCCAGGTAATTCCAAAGGGTTCGCCTACTTTTTCTTGCCACTGTATATTCAGAGCCAAATCCCAGTAACGCTAAGAAAAGATGTCTAGTCTTATTGAAGTATTGGTGCTGCAGGTTCACCTGCCTCATCTAAAGCCTATTCTTTTGGGTTGTTGCTATAGGCCACCAAGTGGTAACAGTCAGTATCTAAATTATGTGTGAAATGCTTGATACTGTATGAGATATAACCAGAGAGGTCTACTTTCTTGGGGACCTGAGTATTGACTGGTTTTCATCAAGTTGTCCGCTCAAGAGGAAGTTTCTCACTCTAACCAGTGCCTGTAATCTGGTTCAGGTTATTAATCAACCTACCAGGGTGTTTACAAACACTACAGGAACAAGATCATCCACATGTATCAATCACATTTTCACTAATACTGCAGAACTTTGTTCTAAAGCTGTATCCGTACCCATTGGAGCAGTGAACACAATATAGTGGCTATATCTAGGAGAACTAAGGTTCCAAAAGCTGGGCCTAAAGTAGTGTATCATTCAAAAGATTTAGCTGTGACTCTTATGTGGATGATGTTTAAAATAATTGTTAGTTTGATGTGATTAACAAGGAGCATCCAGACGCTCCACTTGATGCATTTCTGAAATTGCTTCTTCCAATTATTGATAAACATGCACCTGTTAATTAAGAAACTGACTGTTAGAACTGTTAAGGCTCCATGGATTGGTGAGTAATTGAAAAACTGTATTGTTGAAGATGATGGGGCAAAAGGAGTGTGTCACGTTGTAGAAAGGATTGGAGTCAGACGCAGGAACATGTAATAAGGGGTTTTAATACTCCACCCAAAAATACAACATGCCATGAAAGACACGGGGACGAAGCCCAAAACAAACACGTATACAAAAACACAGGGTTGTAACCCAAACAAAAGAGCGAGCTTAAACCTCAAATATATGGGATGAGACCCGTAATAACAAGTGCACAACAATACACGGGACGTGACCCGTAATAACAAGTGCACAACAATACACGGGACGTGACCCGTAATAACAAGTGCACAACAATACACGGGACGTGACCCGTAATAACAAGTGCACAACAATACACGGGACGTGACCCGTAATAACAAGTGCACAACAATACACGGGACGTGACCCGTAATAACAAGTGCACAACAATACACGGGACGTGACCCGTAATAACAAGTGCACAACAATACACGGGACGTGACCCGTAATAACAAGTGCACAACAATACACGGGACGTGACCCGTAATAACAAGTGCACAACAATACACGGGACGTGACCCGTAATAACAAGTGCACAACAATACACGGGACGTGACCCGTAATAACAAGTGCACAACAATACACGGGACGTGACCCGTAATAACAAGTGCACAACAATACACGGGACGTGACCCGTAATAACAAGTGCACAACAATACACGGGACGTGACCCGTAATAACAAGTGCACAACAATACACGGGACGTGACCCGTAATAACGAACACACAATACACTCAGCACGAAAACCAAATCCACAAAGCACAGGTACGCACAAGACCAACAGACATGGGAACAATAACCGACAAAACAATGGTGAACAGAGGGCACATATATACAATTACTAATCAGGGGGAATGGGAACCAGGTGTGCATAATGAAACAGTTCAGTGACCCCTAGAGGCCGGTGACGTAGGCCTCCGGAGCTGGTGCACGGAATGAGCAGCAGTACCGGGGAAATCCGTGACAGAGTGGCTAATAAGTCTGGCTGCACATCTGATTGGCTGACGTACTGCAAATTGAACAATGATGTGACTAAACTCAACAAAAAGAAGAAGAAACTGTATTATGAAGCCAAGATCAATGATGTAAAGAATGATGGAAAAACATGTTGGAGTATTTAAAATTATGGGCAGAAAGACAAATTCAACTCCATCTTTAATCGAATCAGATGGCTTATTCGACATAAAACCAGTGGGAAAGCTTAAGCAGGAAATGCCAACATCAAACAGTGAGCCATCGTATTCATGCATAAAAAAACAGAATAATCAAAGAAAAGCATTGTAAGTTAGAATTTTGTAACGTGGCGCAGTGGTCAAGGGCACTGCAGTGTTAGCTGTGCCACCAGAGACTCTGGGTACGCGCCCAGGCTCTGTCGCAACCGGCCGCGACCGGGAGGTCCGTGGGTCGACGCACAATTGGCCTAGCGTCGTCCGGGTTAGGGAGGGTTTGGCCGGTAGGGATATCCTTGTCTCATCGCGCACCAGCGACTCCTGTGGCGGGCCGGGCGCAGTGCACGCTAACCAAGGTCGCCAGGTGCACTGTGTTTCCTCCGACACATTGGTGCAGCTGGCTTCCGGGTTGGATGCGCGCTGTGTTAAGAAGCAGCGCGGCTTGGTTGGGTTGTGTATCGGAGGACGCATGACTTTCAACCTTTCTCTCTCCCAAGCCCATACGGGAGTTGTAGCGATGAGACAAGATAGCAGCTACTAACAATTGGATACCACGAAATTGGGGAGAAAAAGGGGGTAAAAGCATATTATAATAATAATTTTGTAACGTTAGTGTGGCACAGGTGGAAACAATTATTGTTATCGATAAACAATGACAAACATTCTGGCATTGACAACTTAGATGGAAGGCTACTGAGGATGGTAGCTGACTCTATGGGCACTCCTATCTATCATGTAGACGAAGGGGTTTGTCCTCAGGCCGGGAGGGAAGCCAATGTCATTCCGCTACCCAAGAGTGGTAAAGCGGCCTTTACTATTTCAAACAGCCGACCAATCAGCTTGCTGCCCGCTCTTAGCAAACTGTTGGAAAATGTTTTTGATCAAATACAATGCTATTTCTCTGTAAACAAATTTACAAGAGACTTTCAGCATGCTTATAGAGCTCATGCTCATAAAATTGATCAGAAGTATAATGTCGACATTGTTGATGCTGTAAATGACTATTGTAGCTGGAAATGGCAAGTACAAGAACAAGTACATTAAAGTACATTAAAGTGTCTAGTTTGGGAAACAGACGCTTCACAAGTCCTCAACTGGCAGCTTCATTAAATAGTACCCGCAAAACACCAGTCTCAACGTCAACAGGGAAGAGGCGACTCTGGGATGCTGGCCTTCTAGGCAGAGATGCCAAGAAAAAGCCATATCTCAGACTGACCAATAAAAAGAAAAGATGGACAAAATAACACAGGTTGTGCAGGTTGTATTTCTGATCAATTTGATGTTATTTTAATGGACAAAAAAAAATGCTTTTCTTTCCAAAACAAGGACATGTCTAAGTGACCCCATAATGGTATTGTAAATACTATCCATGCCAGTCTCTCTTGGCAAAGAGTTGAGGAGAGACTGACTGCATCACTTCTTTTTAAAGAAACATGAATGTGTTGAACATTCTAAATGGTTTGCATAGCCAACTTACGCACAGCTCTGACACACACACTTACACCACCAGACATGCCACCAGGGGTCTTTTCACAGTCCCCAAATCCAGAACAAATTCAAGAAAGCGTACAGTATTATATAGAACCATTATTGCATGGAACTCCCTTCCATCTCAGATTGCTGAACTGAACAGCAAACCTGGTTTCAAACAACAGATAAAGCAACACCTCGTGGCACAATGCCTCTCCCCTATTCAACCTAGATATTTTCTGTGAATGTATTGATATGTAGGCTATGTGTGCCATTTTAAATTGTATGTAGTTCTGTCCTTGAGCTGTTCTTGTCTATTAATGTTCTGTATACAGTCATGTTTCATGTTCTGTGTGGACCTCAGGAAGAGTAGCTGTGGCTTTTGCAACAGCTAATTGGGATCCTAGTAAAATTACAAAAACAATACAAAAAAACATATTCTCATTCCCTCTACACTTCTCCTCACCCCTCTCTACACTTCTCCTTCTCACCCCCCTGTACCCTTCTCCTTCTCACCCCCCTGTACCCTTCTCCTTCTCACCCCCTGTACCCTTCTCCTTCTCACCCCATTTACACTTCTCCTTCTCACCCCCCTGTACCCTTCTCATTCTCACCCCCCTGTACCCTTCTCCTTCTCACCCCCTGTACACTTCTCCTTCTCACCCCATTTACACTTCTCCTTCTCACCCCCCTCTACACTTCTCCTTCTCACCCCCCTGTACCCTTCTCCTTCTCACCCCCCTGTACCCTTCTCCTTCTCACCCCCTGTACCCTTCTCCTTCTCACCCCATTTACACTTCTCCTTCTCACCCCCCTGTACCCTTCTCATTCTCACCCCCCTGTACCCTTCTCCTTCTCACCCCCTGTACACTTCTCCTTCTCACCCCATTTACACTTCTCCTTCTCACCCCCCTCTACACTTCTCCTTCTCACCCCCTGTACCCTTCTCCTTCTCACCCCCTGTACCCTTCTCCTTCTCACCCCCCTGTACCCTTCTCCTTCTCACCCCCCTGTACCCTTCTCCTTCTCACCCCATTTACACTTCTCCTTCTCACCCCATTTACACTTCTCCTTCTCACCCCCCTGTACCCTTCTCATTCTCACCCCCCTGTACCCTTCTCACCCCCCTGTACCCTTCTCCTTCTCACCCCCCTGTACCCTTCTCCTTCTCACCCCATTTACACTTCTCCTTCTCACCCCCCTGTACCCTTCTACCTTCTCATCCCCCTGTACCCTTCTCCTTCTCACCCCCCTCTACACTTCTCCTTCTCACCCCCTCTACACTTCTCCTTCTCACCCACCTCTACACTTCTCCTTCTCACCCCCCTGTACCCTTCTCCTTCTCACTCCCTGTACCCTTCTCCTTCTCACCCCCCTGTACCCTTCTCCTTCTCACCCCCTGTACCCTTCTCCTTCTCACCCCCATCTACACTTCTTCTTCTCACCCCCTGTACCCTTCTCCTTCTCACCCCCATCTACACTTCTTCTTCTCACCCCCTGTACCCTTCTCCTTCTCACCCCCATCTACACTTCTTCTTCTCACCCCCTGTACCCTTCTCCTTCTCACCGCCCTGTACCCTTGTCCTTCTCACCACCCTGTACCCTTCTCCTTCTCACCCCCCTCTACACTTCTCCTTCTCACCACCCTGTACCCTTGTCCTTCTCACCACCCTGTACCCTTGTCCTTCTCACCACCCTGTACCCTTCTCCTTCTCACCCCCCTGTACCCTTCTCCTTCTCACCCCCCTGTACCCTTCTCCTTCTCACCCCCTGTACCCTTCTCCTTCTCACCCCCCTGTACCGTTCTCCTTCTCACCCCCTGTACCCTTCTCCTTCTCACCCCCATCTACACTTCTTCTTCTCACCCCCTGTACCCTTGTCCTTCTCACCACCCTGTACCCTTGTCCTTCTCACCACCCTGTACCCTTCTCCTTCTCACCCCCCTGTACCCTTCTCCTTCTCACCCCCCTGTACCCTTCTCCTTCTCACCCCCCTCTACACTTCTCCCCCCCCTTCCTGTTCTTCTCCTTTCTCATCCTTCCCAATCCCAAATCCAGTGGCATGTGTTAGGAAATGGCCATTTGTACCCCCCCACCGGCCCACCCTTCACATCACTGGAGCTGTATCTAGGGGAGAGGAAGTGGGCATGTGTGAGCTGGCTGGCTGTTTTCTTGAAATTACCATCCATTGACACAGTGTGACAAAGCCGTGCGGGCAGCAGAGCTCCTCTTAAAAGGATTACACAGGGAGCGTGGAGCTGGGGAGGGGGGGGCGGGGTCTGTCGGCAGCAGGAGGTGCGTGCATGCCCAATGAGCAATCCTCTCTTGCCTGGCTAGGGCTGAGAGAGTAGAGAGTCAGTGTTTAGTGTTAAGACAAACAGGCGGGCGGGCAGCGGGCGCCTGAAGTGGAGTAGTGTGTCACTTAGACTGAGAGGAGACGAGAGAGGAGAGGAGGATGTAGCATAAGTAGAAAGCTGCTCGCTCGCTCACACACACACAAACACACACTGAGACACACACACACAGCATTCCTGCTGATGAGCCAGATCCCAGTCTGTCTTTGTTCATTAGGAGTTGATTAGCGTGTCACCATGTAACCACGGGTTTGGAATTGGTTCTTAGGGACTTCTGTGGGCGTCGTCCAATTGTTCATCTGCCACGGAGATAGAGCCAGGGTCAGACACGGAGCGTCTCTGCTCTCCAAGTCTTTGAGGGGGAGTCTTTGATAACTTTGATGTCGTGCCACACAAAGTGATATTTATACTCATCTGATTACTCAAGCCTCTTTCTGCCAATGGCATCTCAGTGATATGGGCTTCATGAATGGATTCAAGTTATTCAAGTTGTATCCCATGTCCGGCCTGTCATCAGAAGAGTTATACTGCAGCTTCTGGCTAGGAGAGCGTCTCACACGCTTTCACTAGAGATACTGCACCGACCATTACATCATCTATCATGCTGTGCTTCCCCTATGGCTGCCACACCTTCCAGAGTGGCACACAGAACAGTTATTCTACTCATCTCTCTCTCTCGCTCTCTCTCTCTCTTCCCTCTCTCTGGGGCATTAAACCTCCCCCATTTCTTATGTAACTATCCCTAAGTTGTTTGGGATTGTTCCAGCCTTGGTCTGACATGGATATATTTAGCCAGGCCTCCTCCTCTCTCCACTGTGTTTCCCCCTGTACCCTGCATGCCCAAGTAGCACTAAAACATTGATGTATTCAGACCCTCAGGCAGTGCAGCGACACACTTACGTTACATCCAGAGCAATTAATGTCCACAAAATCTAGATTACAATGCAGACGTCCCACTGGGTTAGTACAACGCACAAGTGGGCACCCACAGACGCAGGAAGGTAGAGAGAGAGACCCACCGCTCGCCACTCTCACGTGGCAGGGGGGAATGCGGACCAGAAAGCGGGCACCGGATTATAATGCTGGACACTTTTGTTGGTTTTACTTCCACATGCGTGCCCAGTAATGGCATATTGATTGTTTACATAGAGGCTGTGACTTCACACATGGAGATGGTATTGTGTGTGTGTCTGTGTGTGTGTGTGTCCTCCTCCTGCTCCTCTCTTCTCTTCCCTCTCCTTTTCTCTCCTCCTCCTCACACACACAGACACACACACACACACACACACTCCTCTCCTCCTGGACAGCAGCCAGCTCCTAGCCACTGAGGGGCTGTGCAGCACAGAAGGCAGCATGCCACCCAGAGCCAAGGTCATGCTGGGCAGCCATATTGTATTTTATTACGAGGTGGGCTGCACTGAGCACTAATATGGTCTCTTGTTAGATTGATCACCCATGGCAACAGCAGCAGCAGATCAGGGGTCTAGGCAGGTATCCAGAATGTTAATTCACCCTCCAGGTTTTTGTGTTTGGCCAAATTATCTGAATTGGCTTTATTAATACATAACATACAGTGTACAGTATATACAGTATATTAGAAGATGGTGCTGGTAGGTGAGGGTTATGTTTGTGTGTTGTGTTATGCGAAGTGAACAATGACATCATCCTTCTAGGAGTAATGATGCCGGTTCCATTAGTCCCCTCTGTCAGGTGGGCTCTGGTGTGATGAAATCATGCCTGTTTTCTTAAACGGTTGGTTGGGGTCGGAGGTTGAAAAAGCTTTTAATTTCTGCTCAGAACCCCTATGACCAGCTACATACAGTAAGGAGGGTCTCTCGCAATATCCTTCTTACGAGAAATAAAGTCTAGAGATACACAATACCATATTATGATCGTCATTGTCAAAACCTTTAGATTGTCAGGGACTACCACGTTACTATGGAATGCCATGGTGTAAAGTATGATGTATGTTTCTCCTTTTACCTCTGACCTCTCTCCCCTTTGACCTCTGCAGGTGACCCCAGTAGCTGGCCCTCCAGAGGGGGGTACCAGGGTGACCATCCATGGCATGAACCTGGGCCTGGCGTTCAGTGAGATGGTGGACAACGTGGAGGTGGCTGGAGTCAAGTGTTCCCCTGTGGAGGAAGGCTACATCATCGCAGAACAGTAAGTCAACACACACATGAACCTAGCCTTAACCCTAACCTTGCATTTCAATTATTATAATTTTTTTTAAACTGTAGAAATTCCTAGCCAATTAATCAATGACAGTGTTAGGTGAATGGAACACGTTTCCACAGAACAGTAATGGAATAATGGCAGAAGATGCCTTGAAATAGAGTGAACAAAAAGGAGAAACCCTATATTATCTTCCCAACAAATGATCTCAGTTCCCAGTTCTTTCTCCATTTTAAGACTATCCAACAACAGCCATACAGTCACCAAGTCTGCAGATTTCAGACCACTGAGAGGTGGGTAAAAGCACAGTAAAAGTAAATGAACATCACATAGGCCTAATTGTGTTCACTGTCAAGCCTTGGAGCTGTATGCAACGGTATGAGACTGGACCATCTAACACAAGCTGGCAGCTCTCACACACACACACACACACACACACACACACACACACACAGAGAGAGAGAGAGGCACATACGTGCACACACACCCACACCCACAAAGACACACACACACACACTCAGAGACAGGCACACGCACGCACACACACACACACGCAAACAAAGGCAAATACACAGAGACACTCACAGACACACACACAGACAAGCATGCACACTCTCTCTCGCTCTCTCTCTCTCTCTCACACACACACACACACACCAGAGAGACTACTCTCTTAATTATGACTGGAGCAAGGCCATCAGTCTCGGCCTGTTGTTTTCTCGTACAGGAAGATAACCCACACCTCACACAAACACACACATACACACACACAGACATACACAACCCGTCAGTCCCAGAACCTCTGTGTGTGTTTACCTTTGTTTAATTGTTTTAATTGCCTGGTGCAGCAGAGAGCACATTAAGCCTGTCCCATCTCCCTTCACTAATTGTCCGTGGCCCATGTTTCATAATTGGCTTCCTGCTGCCTCCCACAGATAGACTAGACAGTTGAGTCAGAACGGCTGAGTCAGGAGAGCAGTGCATTGTGGATACCCCTGCCCTCACCTAGATGGGTACATAGACCCTCCCTGTCACAGCAGTACTGTAACAGTGCTCTCTGTCTTCACAGAGACAGACAAGTGTATGTGTCCTGTACACCTCTCAGGTGAATGACCCCTGACCATCCCTGTCAGCACACAGCAGCACTCTACCATCCTGACCCTGAGTGGAATGGAGTGGTGGCTTATGGGTGCCCTCACCTTGACAGGTGACGATTGACTCAAATGGAACCCTCTCTGTCAGCACACAGCAGCACTCTACCATCCTGACCCTGACTGGAGAGGAGTGCAGAGCAAAAGGAGGATATGCAGACAGACAGAAAAAGCGCCCTGTCACTCTCTCTTCCTCCATTTGAATGAAAGGACAATGACTTGGAGTCAGCGGGGTAGAAGACAGATTTGTGACTTTCATGTTGGAGCTGAGGCCTGCGGAGACAAAGGTAGCCTGGCACACCACAGAACAGAGTAGAACAGACTCCTCTGTGGAGTGAAGTCCTTAACCTTAATTCCTCTGCTGGCCTTCTTCTGCCCTCCCTCTGAACCCCGAGGAGCACTGCAGCACGGTCCTGCTGCGGTGTTGACTACTCTCACACCCACATCAGGTATACCTCAGCACCGATACTGAGGCAAATCAGAGAACTTTCAAAGGAGTTCATTTGAGACTTTGCTGTGCATGTATTCTCCTCTAAACATCCAGGAGGGAAGTATTTTGGCCATTGCTATTAAGGCAGAGGCTTTTTAAATAGTCTTTGGTAGCTAGGTTGGGGGATAGTTGGTGTTGTGTGGGGTAAAGTTATATTTTAGCACCGTAAGTGTTTGGGGAGGTCTGGCTGTGTGTATGTGTGTGTGTATAATTGAAATGCACTGCATGTCACACTGGCTGTAGGGGACCATTTGTCAGCAGTGCACCGATCTGACAGCAGTTTAATCCGATTGGGACACTGCTGGAGTGAATTCATTTATTTTGCCGTGTAAAACGTGTCAGAGGGGGAAATTAGAAACCTGGCCGAGGTCCCCAGCAGCAGTATTACTGTGACTAAGAAGGGGTAGGGTTGTGGGTGGTGTTGGCGTAGTGGTCTGGATCCCTGACTTAGCAGAAGTTAGCACACATTGTCAACCTGTTGGTTCTCTGCCCTGTTAGTCTTGCCTTGGTCGGACTAGTGTGGTTTGCACCACAAGCTGTACTCCAGTCAACAGATTATTTCTTTATTTTGTCTCTTTTTTTATTTTTTATTTTACTATTGGCCATCCCACCACCCCCCGTCTTCGGAGGACAAAAGTAACATTGTTTTACATTTTTGGTTTGTAACATATACGTGTTATATACGGTGCCTTCCGGAAGTATTCATACCCGTTGACTTGTTCCACGTTTTGTCAGGATACAGCCTGAATTCAAAATGGAATAATGGTTTTCTCACCCATCTACACACAATACCCCATAATGACAAAGTGAAAACCTGTTTTTAGATATGAGCAAATGTTATGAAAATGAAATACAGATATCTAATTTACGTAAGTATTCACACCCCTGAGTCAATACTTTGTAGAAGCACCTTTGCCAGCGATTACAGCTGTGAGTCTTTCTGGGTAAGTCTGTAAGAGCTTTCCACACCTGTATTGTGTAACATTTGCCCACTATTCTGCCAAATTGGTTGTTGATCATTGCTAGACAACCATTTTCAGGTCTTGCCATAGATTTTCAAGTAGATTTAAGTCCAAACTGTAACTTTGCCACTCAGGAACATTCACTGTCCTCTTGGTAAGCAACCCCAGTCTAGACTTGGCCTTGTGTTTTAGGTTATTGTCCTGCTCAAAGGTAATTTAATCTCCCAGTGTTTGGTGGATATCAGACTGCACCAGGTTCCAGAGGATTTTGCCTGTGCTTAGCTCCCTTCCGTTTCTTATCCTGAAAAACTCCCCAGTCCTTAACGATTACAAGCATAACCATAACATGATGCAGCCACCACTATGCTTGAAAATATGGAGTAGTACTCAGTAATGTGTTGTATTGGATTTGCCCCAAACATAACACTTTGTATTCAGAACAAAAAGTGAATTGCTTTGCCACATTTTTTGCAGAGAGCAAAACGGGATGCATGTTTTAGAATATGTTTATTCTGTACAGGCTTCCTTCTTTTCACTCTGTCAGTTAGACTGGTATTGTGAAGTAACTACAACACGCCGTAATGGCCGCAGCGTGATCTTAGAGGCCCCCCTCTTGGGCGCAAAGACACCATTTTTCTGTTATCGAGCTAGTTTCCTGCATTTCTACACATTTTGTCATGGTGCTGAGAGAAAATGTTCAGCTTTAAAGCTCATTTCCTACAGTTGTTATAAAAATATAAAACATAATAATATAATATAAAAATGGTTTGTTTTTTATTAAACCCAAATTAAGGCGTAACGTGTAAATGCACGGGGCGGAGACCAAATAAACATGGAACAAAACACAGGGTAGAAACCGAGAACAACAGAGCGTGCAGTACCTCGAATAAATAACACACGCGCACAGTGATTAACACACGGGACGAGCCCCGTAATCACCTGCGCCATCCACAACGGCACGAAAGCCAAAACACACAGCACAGGTACGCACGCGCACAGTGATTAACACACGGGACGAGCCCCGTAATCACCTGCGCCATCCACAACGGCACGAAAGCCAAAACACACAGCACAGGTACACACGCGCACAGTGATCAACACACGGGACGAGACCCGTAATCATCTGCGCTATCCACAACGGCACGAAAGCCAAAACACACAGCACAGGTACGCACGCGCACAGTGATCAACACACGGGACGAGACCCGTAATCATCTGCGCTATCCACAACGGCACGAAAGCCAAAACACACAGCACAGGTACGCACGCGCACAGTGATCAACACACGGGACGAGACCCGTAATCATCTGCGCTATCCACAACGGCACGAAAGCCAAAACACACAGCACAGGTACACACGCGCACAGTGATCAACACACGGGACGAGACCCGTAATCATCTGCGCTATCCACAACGGCACGAAAGCCAAAACACACAGCACAGGTACGCACGCGCACAGTGATCAACACACGGGACGAGACCCGTAATCATCTGCGCTATCCACAACGGCACGAAAGCCAAAACACACAGCACAGGTACGCACGCGCACAGTGATCAACACACGGGACGAGACCCGTAATCATCTGCGCTATCCACAACGGCACGAAAGCCAAAACACACAGCACAGGTACACACGCGCACAGTGATCAACACACGGGACGAGACCCGTAATCATCTGCGCTATCCACAACGGCACGAAAGCCAAAACACACAGCACAGGTACACACGCGCACAGTGATCAACACACGGGACGAGACCCGTAATCATCTGCGCTATCCACAACGGCACGAAAGCCAAAACACACAGCACAGGTACACACGCGCACAGTGATCAACACACGGGACGAGACCCGTAATCATCTGCGCTATCCACAACGGCACGAAAGCCAAAACACACAGCACAGGTACACACGCGCACAGTGATCAACACACGGGACGAGACCCGTAATCATCTGCGCTATCCACAACGGCACGAAAGCCAAAACACACAGCACAGGTACACACGCGCACAGTGATCAACACACGGGACGAGACCCGTAATCATCTGCGCTATCCACAACGGCACGAAAGCCAAAACACACAGCACAGGTACACACGCGCACAGTGATCAACACACGGGACGAGACCCGTAATCATCTGCGCTATCCACAACGGCACGAAAGCCAAAACACACAGCACAGGTACACACGCGCACAGTGATCAACACACGGGACGAGACCCGTAATCATCTGCGCTATCCACAACGGCACGAAAGCCAAAACACACAGCACAGGTACACACGCGCACAGTGATCAACACACGGGACGAGACCCGTAATCATCTGCGCTATCCACAACGGCACGAAAGCCAAAACACACAGCACAGGTACACACGCGCACAGTGATCAACACACGGGACGAGACCCGTAATCATCTGCGCTATCCACAACGGCACGAAAGCCAAAACACACAGCACAGGTACGCACGCGCACAGTGATCAACACACGGGACGAGACCCGTAATCATCTGCGCTATCCACAACGGCACGAAAGCCAAAACACACAGCACAGGTACACACGCGCACAGTGATCAACACACGGGACGAGACCCGTAATCATCTGCGCTATCCACAACGGCACGAAAGCCAAAACACACAGCACAGGTACACACGCGCACAGTGATCAACACACGGGACGAGACCCGTAATCATCTGCGCTATCCACAACGGCACGAAAGCCAAAACACACAGCACAGGTACGCACGCGCACAGTGATCAACACACGGGACGAGACCCGTAATCATCTGCGCTATCCACAACGGCACGAAAGCCAAAACACACAGCACAGGTACACACGCGCACAGTGATCAACACACGGGACGAGACCCGTAATCATCTGCGCTATCCACAACGGCACGAAAGCCAAAACACACAGCACAGGTACGCACGCGCACAGTGATCAACACACGGGACGAGACCCGTAATCATCTGCGCTATCCACAACGGCACGAAAGCCAAAACACACAGCACAGGTACGCACGCGCACAGTGATCAACACACGGGACGAGACCCGTAATCATCTGCGCTATCCACAACGGCACGAAAGCCAAAACACACAGCACAGGTACGCACGCGCACAGTGATCAACACACGGGACGAGACCCGTAATCACCTGCGCCATCCACAACGGCACGAAAGCCAAAACACACAGCACAGGTACACACGCGCACAGTGATCAACACACGGGACGAGACCCGTAATCATCTGCGCTATCCACAACGGCACGAAAGCCAAAACACACAGCACAGGTACACACGCGCACAGTGATCAACACACGGGACGAGACCCGTAATCATCTGCGCTATCCACAACGGCACGAAAGCCAAAACACACAGCACAGGTACACACGCGCACAGTGATCAACACACGGGACGAGACCCGTAATCATCTGCGCTATCCACAACGGCACGAAAGCCAAAACACACAGCACAGGTACACACGCGCACAGTGATCAACACACGGGACGAGACCCGTAATCATCTGCGCTATCCACAACGGCACGAAAGCCAAAACACACAGCACAGGTACACACGCGCACAGTGATCAACACACGGGACGAGACCCGTAATCATCTGCGCTATCCACAACGGCACGAAAGCCAAAACACACAGCACAGGTACACACGCGCACAGTGATCAACACACGGGACGAGACCCGTAATCATCTGCGCTATCCACAACGGCACGAAAGCCAAAACACACAGCACAGGTACACACGCGCACAGTGATCAACACACGGGACGAGACCCGTAATCATCTGCGCTATCCACAACGGCACGAAAGCCAAAACACACAGCACAGGTACACACGCGCACAGTGATCAACACACGGGACGAGACCCGTAATCATCTGCGCTATCCACAACGGCACGAAAGCCAAAACACACAGCACAGGTACACACGCGCACAGTGATCAACACACGGGACGAGACCCGTAATCATCTGCGCTATCCACAACGGCACGAAAGCCAAAACACACAGCACAGGTACGCACGCGCACAGTGATCAACACACGGGACGAGACCCGTAATCATCTGCGCTATCCACAACGGCACGAAAGCCAAAACACACAGCACAGGTACACACGCGCACAGTGATCAACACACGGGACGAGACCCGTAATCATCTGCGCTATCCACAACGGCACGAAAGCCAAAACACACAGCACAGGTACACACGCGCACAGTGATCAACACACGGGACGAGACCCGTAATCATCTGCGCTATCCACAACGGCACGAAAGCCAAAACACACAGCACAGGTACGCACGCGCACAGTGATCAACACACGGGACGAGACCCGTAATCATCTGCGCTATCCACAACGGCACGAAAGCCAAAACACACAGCACAGGTACACACGCGCACAGTGATCAACACACGGGACGAGACCCGTAATCATCTGCGCTATCCACAACGGCACGAAAGCCAAAACACACAGCACAGGTACGCACGCGCACAGTGATCAACACACGGGACGAGACCCGTAATCATCTGCGCCATCCACAACGGCACGAAAGCCAAAACACACAGCACAGGTACGCACGCGCACAGTGATCAACACACGGGACGAGACCCGTAATCATCTGCGCCATCCACAACGGCACGAAAGCCAAAACACACAGCACAGGTACACACGCGCACAGTGATCAACACACGGGACGAGACCCGTAATCATCTGGGCCATCCACAACGGCACGAAAGCCAAAACACACAGCACAGGTACACACGCGCACAGTGATCAACACACGGGACGAGACCCGTAATCATCTGCGCTATCCACAACGGCACGAAAGCCAAAACACACAGCACAGGTACACACGCGCACAAACTCACACGCATTGGAACAATAATTGACAGCCCAATGGAAACCAAAGGGAACACTTATACAAGTACTAATCAGTGGGAACGGGGGACAGGTGTGCGTGATGAAAGTTTAAGTTTACTGTGAAAACGTTTTACCACCCCATTTAAAAAAAAAAAAAATTATAGATATATTATATAGTTTATTATTATTATTTATGTTTTGAAGTGGCGGCCACGATTGCAAATAGGAGAAACACTGGTCCCTGCCTGGGAGTAAATCTCTTCCTCTCAGCCCAACCAGGAGCTCTCTTGGCCTCATTAATTGTGATTCAGGAGATAAGCGCTAGAGAAACAATGATGTGGCCACCCTACTCTCCATCTCGCTTTCTCATTTTCTCTTTCTCTCTGGCTCTCTCTCGCGCCGTCTCTCTTCATCTCCCTCAACACCATGATTGATTCCTGTTCTTTATTACTTTCCACAAGCGTCGATCGATAGGCCTCCTGGTTTTATTATGTCATTTGATCTGGCCACCTGCCGGCGGAGGGAGACACCTGATCACGCCTTATGATGAAGCTGCATTGATCCGCCGTGGGGTGTCGGCCGGGTTTCTGACTGTGATTTATATTTGACGTTGCTACGGCGACGCTGGAGCTTGATCAGCACAGCAGGGGGCTTGTCTGTGGAAGGCTATTTATGATGTCTAGGCCCCTCCACTCACCAGGAAGTTATAGGGCTACTGCTATGAGTGGTATGGCGACTGGTGGAGCTGGTGGAGCTGTACGCGGCGAGGTGTCCAGTTTTTTAATGTCACGTGCGCAAGTACAGTGCAATGCCTTTCTAAACGGCCTGCCTTGGATGTGTCACGTAAACCAATCAGAGAGCCAGAGAGAAGATGACATCACGAGATGAGATCGATAACGTAGAGGCCCATAATGACCCTTGTAACTTTTCCTCCCAGTCCAACATATATATGAGAGTCTACCTGGTGAAGTCTGAACAGGGACTGGCTGAGAACACTACTGTCTCTATGGGAATGGATGACAAAGCACATTGTTATGTACAGTATGTGCTTTGTGTTGAATACTGTACTCCGTGACATTGAGCTGTATTGTACAAATGCTGAATAGACGTGCTAGAGAGCGTTGTGATCGTGCGCTCCTTGTTTGTGGAGCACTGTTTTTAGATGTCTGGCTGAGTGTCGGACTGTGTTTCGTCTCCTCGTTGCTGGATGGTGTGTCTGACGGTGTGTGTGGTGTTCTCTTCCAGGATAGTGTGTGAGATGGACGCAGCACCAGCAGACAGCAAGCCTGGCCCGGTCCAGCTGTGTGTTGGGGAGTGCAGACCTGACCTCAAGACTCGCTCTGCCCAGCTCTACGCTTTTGTGGTAAGACTGTTATCATGACTATTATATAAGTATTTTAGTACAAAATAGTCATGAAAAAGTAAGAAACTTGGCAAAAAAAAACAATAACTCTACACGATTGGCTGGAGACTGTGAAAAGGTTTCAGAATGAGGAAGAGAAGTGTTCCTCAAGCTTTCTTCCATGCCGCCCGCCGTTGTTGTCTTGTAAGCCAGAGAATAAGGTATAAAAGGCCTACCAATGACCTGAAATGATGAAGCCTTTTCTTGAAGTATGTTATGTTGAAATACATAATAGCACAGTCATTACCACAGAGGTGCCCAGGGAATCAGCAGTGATTAAATAGACAATAGGTGTTGTCAACAGTAGCTGTTGTCGTGCAGTAGTAAACCCGAGGAGGATACCTGAATGAACACCTCCACACTTGCCTTCGTCCACACCTGTATCTCACCCGTACTAAAGCTAGCCTGCAGCTAACTGATAATCAACGCTCCCTTTCACACACTCCCAATTAGCCACCCCTTAACAATTAACAGCCGCTAGTAATTACCAGAAGTGTTTTCAGAGTACCGCTTTAGCCTATCCCCCGACTAGCACAGCACGGAGTGAGGAACCGTGTGTGATGTTTGTGTGTCTTCACTGACACTTTTGACACCCATAATTCATGTTACTGCTCAGGGAGTTGCGACATCATCACAGCGCTGTGCCTGGGTACCACAGTACTTTACCTGCAATTCCCTAATATCACAGCCCCGGTAAAGAAAATGACACACAACAAAACTCTCTTCTATTTAGTCGACAACCGAACACCCTCTGCGTGTGTGTGTGTGTCCCTCTAAGTGTGTCTGTGGCACTGAGGAGCAGTCTGACTCTTGTCAGTGTCTCTCAGGATTCCAGCCTTGCTGCGTTGATGTTTCTTCGTCTGCCTGCCTGCCTGCCTGCCTGCCTGTCTGTCTGTCTGCCTGTCTGTCTGTCTGTATGTCTGCCTACCTGTCTGTCTGTCTGCCTACCTGCCTGCCTGCCTGTCTGTCTGTCTGTCTGCCTACCTGCCTGTCTGTCTGTCTGTCTGTCTGCCTGCCTGTCTGCCTGCCTGTCTGTCTGTCTGTCTGTCTGTCTGTCTGTCTGTCTGTCTGTCTGCCTGCCTGTCTGTCTGCCTGTCTGTCTGTCTGTCTGTGTGCTTTCTGATGACAGGCAGGGCGACACTAGTTATTTCCAGACTGCCTTTTTAAAAGGCCCAGTGGTATAGAACTCAGCAATGCAGAACACAGCAACACAACACAGGATGGGGTCGCAGTGCAGAGAGTGGGCATGCCACGGATTTTCTGCTGTGGCTCAGTATAGAGTAGACGGTACTGTTAGAGGGAGGAGATGAGGAGGAGGTGTATGATAGCTGAGTGCATTACAGTCCTAGAGGAAGGAAAATAAATAACTGCCCCTCCGGTCTCCATTCCACCTCTAGATGCCATCAGTGCAGGGCCTGTCCCCCAGCAGAGGGCCTGAGTCTGGGGGCACCAAGGTGACCATCACGGGGGAGAACCTGGGCGCTGGCAGCAGTGTCACCGTCCTCTTTGGAAACCAGACCTGCGAGTTCTACGGGTAAGTGAGAGACTCATCTCACCCCCTCTCCTCCTTACACTGACTAGTTCATTTGTGGTAGTTTATTACATCCTGTATGAGTCTCTTCCTGATCTCTCCTCCCGTGGAAGACAGAGAAGTTAGAAGAAAGAAATTCCATTTGTAATGTTTTCAAAACTTCCGTCATAATAAATATATGTAAATTGTGCTGTTACCCAGTGGTCTCTCTCTCTCTCTTTTTCATCTAAGTGAGAGCCCCCTAGGGGCATCTCTCCTTCTCTTCCAGTCAGAAACGTCTGCAATTCTTAATAAGGTTTTGATGACCCACTGCATCAAACCTCTCTAATAATAGCCTCCAGACAACCTTATGCTCCCCTGCCTGGGAGTTGTCCCCTTTTCAGTTACCTTTACTGTTTTTATTTAATCTGCTCTCTCTTGCTTTGTTTTCATCTCTCTTTCTCTCTCGCTCTCTCTCTCTCTTTCTTTCTCTCTCTCTTTTTCTCTCTCTCACTCTCTGTCTTTCTGTATATCTAGCTTTCTCTCCCGCCCTACCTGTCTCCTTCATGCTCTCCATCTTTCTCCCTACCCCTCTCTCTCTCCACCCCTCCCTCTCCTCTCTCTCCCCCTCTCCCTCTCTTTTCGACTATCTATTTAAAGCAGTGCAGCGGAAGGGAAGGGCGTAGGTCTCATTGTAACGCTGTAAGAATGAGAAGTCATGGCAGCTCTAATGAGATCCGGGCTAATTGTTCTCCACTGTGATTCTGACCGTGGCGAGAGAGGAGAGAAGGGTGGGGGGTGGGGGGGGCTAATGAACAGGGCTAGTTTCAGGGGGGTGGACAGGTAGGGCAAGGATCCATAGAGAGGGATAGAGAAAGGTGAAGAGGAGATGCAGACATTGACTGTATGTTGGCGGATGTGTGTGTGGGTGTGTGTGTGTGCAGGAGGACCATGACGGAGATCGTGTGTTACTCGGCCCCCTCCCTGACTGGGGTGGGTTCGGTGCAGATCAGCGTGAGCGTGGACCGGGCCCAGGTCAAGGAGAGTCTGAGTTTCGACTACATCGAGGACCCCACCGTCCAGCGCATCGAGCCAGAGTGGAGCATCGCCAGGTAACGTCAACACCGACGCTCCTCGATATCAGCATCAGGAACTGGACCCTCTCTTCTCCCTAGTCCTTCATAGAAGCCACCATCAAACTAACCCCACCAGCACTGCTAGTTAACAGCAGGAGTTGGCTTGGGTGAGTCAGTGTTAGATAGTGCAGAGCTGTAGTCAAGACAAAAGACCAAACGTGCCGGTGGTAGGGATCGCTTCGCTGCAGCATCTCCCAGGCAGACAGGATTTGTAATTAAAGAGAGGGATGATGAGGGCTAAGTGAGAGTGAGAGAGAGAGAGAGACTGCGAACATGTGGCAGAGGCGTGAGTGTGGAGCAGATGGCCGCCGAGATGGAGTTGAGTCCGGAAGAGAAGACAGAGCAGCGTGTCTTCCATCACTCTCTCCGCTGAGAGACCGGGAGAAGAGGGGAGGGGCACCGCATTGTTTCGTCAAAACCTATTCTGTCTTTTCTGAAGCGTGAGCCGCACCCCATGCCTTCTCTCAGGCCTGGGGATCAAACGGGCTGCCAGGGTGCAGTCCACATAAACACAACCCAGGAATGCGTGGCTGAGATCAACAGGAAGGGAGGAGATAGAAGCGCTTTATGCATTAGACAACACACAAGTATGTTTTACCTGGCCCACACCCTGTTACACCCTAGCTTCACTCCTCCTTGTATTCCTGATTGGATGGATCGGTTAGGGGCTGCGTGCTCATTGGGCGTTTTGTTCTGTGGACCTCAGATGAACTCTTGTTTTACCACTGAGATCCGCTAGACTGTAGGTGATGAAACTGCAGCAGCACCACGCACACAAAGATTCTGGTGACTCTTTGACTTTCTGTCTAGGTGATGCTCATCTAGTGCTCCCAGCAGCCCTGGCTAGCCTGGTCACGAATATAACCCCCAGTGCTTCAGCTCAGCCGCAGTAACAGTCCCGATCACGATAACAGTCCTACCAGTAGAGAGAAGACCCCTGCACCTGTCCTGACCGTCTGTGTTGTTTAGGTCAGCACAGGCTTTTTTGTGTGTTGTCTATTATCTGTTCGAGCCACGTACCTACGACCGCTGCATACTAACTAGCGACCACGGCTAGCTAAAAGCCTTCGGTGGTTGAAAGACGAGCAACGTACCTATGACCGCTGCATACTAACTAGCGACCACGGCTAGCTAAAAGCCTTCGGTGGTTGAAAGACGAGCAACGTACCTACGACCGCTGCATACTAACTAGCGACCACGGCTAGCTAAAAGCCTTCGGTGGTTGAAAGACGAGCAACGCCGCTGTGTTTGATTACAGTTCTAGTGAAGTCAGTTAAAAGCATCTTTAATCATTTATTTACCTCAAAAGCCCTATTATCTTCTGAAAACGCCTTGTCAAAGAACAAGTTAGTTTGAAGATTTTTTATTTATCTGAGGTTGTGCAGGGAAGGAAGTTTTGCAGAGAAGGTCTTGTTGTTGGCTGGTGTGTTTGTTTGTAAAACTTCTCTCTCTCTCTCTCTCTTTGTGTGTGTGTGTGTGTGCGTGTGTGCGTGCGTGCGTGTGTGCGTGCGTGTGTGTGTGAAACAGCGGCCACACTCCTCTGATGGTGACAGGAACTCACCTGGATGTTGTGCAGGAGCCCAGGATGCGCGTCAAGTACGGCGGCCGCGAGTCTGTTAACGTGAGTAGTAACACGCACACACACACACATACACTAGGCCAGACGATGCTGGGGATGAGTAGTACAACACACTCTCTTGGTCTCGACGATGTTGGGAATATAAAGTCTTGTCCTGCTAACTCCCAACTTCCACTACTTCCTACAACCTCCCCATGACCCATGTCTCACATCTCCCTTAACTCTAACTAGCCTCCTTAAATAAGGGAGTAGTTGGAGAGTGGTTCACATGCAGTATTTAATTAGACCGTTTTGTCACTGCCAGGCTCCCGTCACCATGGCCAGTCAGTCAGGGCCTCAGCTATACACAGTCCGGCTCTACTGTACGCTAACCTGCTCTACCCCACTTAGACGTGTTGTCTATTCAGAGGATTCAGCCTGAATGTTAAGTCTCACACAGGGAGTTTTCTGGAATCTTGAGTGTGGGGGGGGTGTTGGAGGGGTTGGGGGGCTGAAAGGTTGGAACTTAGTGGGGTGGAGGGGCTAAGCAGGATGGAGGGCTTGGAAGGCTGGGGGGAGACCGGGGGGGGCTGGTCCGTTCCTAATGGCTTCCATTAGAAGATGAAGTGCTGTCAGAAGACTTTGGTCAGCATAAAGGGCCCTTCTCTGTATAATCAGGGGCAGGCGGGCGGGACGGGGGAATCGTTACAAATTGCATTTACTCTCCATTCCTGGGGGTCCATGTTTAATTAAGGGATTTTTCCACCGCTACGGTCGGTGGGTAGGGGTGAAGGTTGGGGAGGGCAAAGGGGTGGGGGGGGGGAGAGGTAGTGCGGAACAAGTGCTTCATGCCAGGAAATACTGTCAATCATAAAGACATATTGTATACGTACACACACACTGTAGTCAGATGCCTACTGCACTCACTCACACACGGGCAGGCACACACACTCTATGACCGTGCCCTGAAGTTTTCTTCTTTGACTGAAACGGCCTCTACGTGACTGATATACCACTTCACCAGAACACTGCTCTGTGCGTCTCAGAGAATCTTTTTAGAGAACATTTGAACAGATTTTCTCCAAGGTAGTGTCTCTTTACCTTCTGCATTCACAACCCTCCCCCCCCCCCCCCAGCAGGACAGACTGTTCTGCACTAAAGTGGTTCTGAGGGGTCCTGAGGTTTCTTCATGATTGCTCCAGTAGCCTACATCAAAACTGTAACCTAGTCCTTTGTTCTAGTACATGTGTCCATGTACGGACACAGTTACCCCATCAGACCCTTTTATACAAAGAAACACAGCCATTTTGGGTCTGACGACAGACAGTCTCGCTGCTTTATTCACACAAAGAGAGAACTGGGTCAGATCAGAAAGAATTCTTGGAAACCTCTGAGCTGAAATAGGATTTGACTTGTGTGTGGGTGCTGTCTGGTGCGTCAGTCAGGAGCAGGCAGAAAGCTTTGAGAGCTCTGCGGCTTTCTCCTTTAAAGTGCAGTCTCACCCCCCCCCCCCCCCCCCCCACACACACACACTTACACACCTACCGAGCTCCTCTTTGATTCCCTCGCTCCAGAAGAGGGGAAGGGAAGAAGCCGCCATGTGAATTTTTGTTAACTGCTGAGGTTACAATTACGTATCTCTTCATCCCTTCCTTTCGTATTTGTCGCGGGGGGAAAGGCAGAAAGCCGTGCAATCAGGGCCCAGCCGAGAAAGGGCCTGTCATGTCAGCCTTCGAAGTGTCACTTGCCTTCCACTAAATTGCCTCTCTCGTCTCCCTTCTTCCATCCTTCCCTCTCGTAACCTGCACACGATTCTTCACAAAGGAGAAGGCACAGAAAGGGAGACACTTTTCTTTGACACGCTCTGTACCTGTCACTGGTTCACAATTGAAACATTAATCATTGTCCCTGATTAAAGCTAAAAGGTGTATTTTTCCCCTCACAGACCCACCCTCCCATTTCCTCCAAGAGAATTTCACATGCCACATTTTACCCCCATTAAGAAGTCTGCCTGGCTGATGTGATGTCATCATGAGATAGATAGAGGTTATGTCCCAAATGGCACCCTATTCCCTACATGGTGCACTACTTTCAACCAGAGCCCAATGGCACTGGTCAAACGTAGTGTGTTTACATAGGGGGATAGGGTTGCATTTGGGACAGAGACAGACTGTCAGAAGTGGAAGCGATCAACAGCAATTTGAGCTGATCAGAGAGAGAGAGAGAGAGAGAGCGCCCTACTCTTCACTAGGTCTATAAAGCAGCACAGCACTTACAGTCCTTATGCAATCAGACCTTTCTCTTTAGAGTATTGTCCTACTAGGAAACTGTATAAAAGACCTCACCCCAAGAGACATACAATGAACACTCAGATAGACTGATGTGATGAGCAGATGCATAGAAGGAATAGATGGTGAGACTCCACTATAGATACATCTTGCTCCCTCTCTCTACCTCAAGCTAAAGGCGTGGTTAATAAGACAGGCTTTCCTCCTCTGTCTCTCTTCACCGTCTTCCAGTCTTCTGCACCATCCCTCTCCTCCTCTCTAAACTCTACATCCATCCCTCTCCTCCTCTCTAAACTCTACATCCACGCCTCTCCTCCTCTCTAAACTCTACATCCATCCCTCTCCTCCTCTCTAAACTCTACATCCATCCCTCTCCTCCTCTCTAAACTCTCCATCCATCCCTCTCCTCCTCTCTAAACTCTACATCCATCCCTCTCCTCCTCTATAAACTCTCCATACATCCCTCTCCTCCTCTCTAAACTCTACATCCATCCCTCTCCTCCTCTCTAAACTCTCCATCCATCCCTCCCCTCCTCTCTAAACTCTACAGCCATCCCTCCCCTCCTCTCTAAACTCTCCATCCTCCCTCCCCTCCTCTCTAAACTCTACATCCATCCCTCCCCTCCTCTCTCCAGTCTCCATCCATCCCTCCCCTCCTCTCTACAGTCTCCATCCATCCCTCACCTCCTCTCTAAACTCTCCATCCATCATTCCCCTCCTCTCTAAACTCTCCATCCATCCCTCCCCTCCTCTCTAAACTCTTCATCCATCCCTCCCCTCCTCTCTCCAGTCTCCATCCATCCCTCTCCTCCTCTCTAAACTCTCCATCCATCCCTCCCCTCCTCTCTAAACTCTACATCCATCCCTCCCCTCCTCTCTCCAGTCTCCATCCATCCCTCCCCTCCTCTCTAAACTCTACATCCATCCCTCCCCTCCTCTCTCCAGTCTCCATCCATCCCTCCCCTCCTCTCTAAACTCTTCATCCATCCCTCCCCTCCTCTCAACTCTCCATCCATCCCTCCCCTTCTCTCTAAACTCTACATCCATCCCTCCCCTCCTCTCTCCAGTCTCCATCCATCCCTCCCCTCCTCTCTAAACTCTTCATCCATCCCTCCCCTCCTCTCAACTCTCCATCCATCCCTCCCCTTCTCTCTAAACTCTACATCCATCCCTCCCCTCCTCTCTAAACTCTACATCCATCCCTCCTCTCCTCTCTAAACTCTTCATCCATCCGTCCCCTCCTCTCTCCAGTCTCCACCCATCCCTCCCCTCCTCTCTCCAGTCTCCATCCATCCCTCCCCTCCTCTCTGAACTCTACATCCATCCCTCCCCTCCTCTCTAAACTCTCCATCCATCCCTACCCTTCTCTCTAAACTCTACATCCATCCCTCCCCTCCTCTCTAAACTCTACATCCATCCCTCCCCTCCTCTCTCCAGTCTCCATCCATCCCTCCCCTCCTCTCTAAACTCTACATCCATCCCTCCCATCCTCTCTCCAGTCTCCATCCATCCCTCCCCTCCTCTCTAAACTCTACATCCATCCCTCCCCTCCTCTCTAAACTCTCCATCCATCCCTCCCCTTCTCTCTAAACTCTACATCCATCCCTCTCCTCCTCTCTAAACTCTACATCCATCCCTCCCCTCCTCTCTCCAGTCTCCATCCATCCCTCCCCTCCTCTCTAAACTCTACATCCATCCCTCCCCTCCTCTCTAAACTCTACATCCATCCCTCCCCTCCTCTCTAAACTCTCCATCCCTCCCCTCCTCTCCAGTCTCCATCCATCCCTCCCCTCCTCTCTAAACTCTACATCCATCCCTCCCCTCCTCTCCAGTCTCCATCCATCCCTCCCCTCCTCTCTAAACTCTACATCTATCCCTCCCCTCCTCTCTCCAGTCTCCATCCATCCCTCCCCTCCTCTCTAAACTCTACATCCATCCCTCCCCTCCTCTCTAAACTCTACATCCACCCCTCCCCTCCTCTCTAAACTCTCCATCCATCCCTCCCCTTATCTCTAAACTCTACATCCATCCCTCTCCTCCTCTCTAAACTCTACATCCATCCCTCTCCTCCTCTCTAAACTCTACATCCATCCCTCCCCTCCTCTCTAAACTCTCCATCCATCCCTCCCCTCCTCTCTAAACTCTACATCCATCCCTCCCCTTCTCTCTAAACTCTACATCCATCCCTCCCCTCCTCTCTAAACTCTCCATCCACCCCCCCCTCCTCTCTAAACTCTCCATCCATCCCTCCCCTCCTCTCTAAACTCTCCATCCATCCCTACCCTTCTCTCTAAACTCTACATCCATCCCTCCCCTCCTCTCTAAACTCTACATCCATCCCTCCTCTCCTCTCTAAACTCTTCATCCATCCGTCCCCTCCTCTCTCCAGTCTCCACCCATCCCTCCCCTCCTCTCTCCAGTCTCCATCCATCCCTCCCCTCCTCTCTAAACTCTACATCCATCCCTCCCCTCCTCTCTAAACTCTCCATCCATCCCTACCCTTCTCTCTAAACTCTACATCCATCCCTCCCCTCCTCTCTAAACTCTACATCCATCCCTCCCCTCCTCTCTAAACTCTACATCCATCCCTCCCCTCCTCTCTCCAGTCTCCATCCATCCCTCCCCTCCTCTCTAAACTCTACATCCATCCCTCCCCTCCTCTCTAAACTCTACATCTATCCCTCCCCTCCTCTCTCCAGTCTCCATCCATCCCTCCCCTCCTCTCTAAACTCTACATCCATCCCTCCCCTCCTCTCTAAACTCTACATCCACCCCTCCCCTCCTCTCTAAACTCTCAATCCATCCCTCCCCTTATCTCTAAACTCTACATCCATCCCTCTCCTCCTCTCTAAACTCTACATCCATCCCTCCCCTCCTCTCTCCAGTCTCCATCCATCCCTCCCCTCCTCTCTAAACTCTACATCCATCCCTCCCCTCCTCTCTAAACTCTACATCCATCCCTCCCCTCCTCTCTAAACTCTCCATCCATCCCTCCCCTCCTCTCCAGTCTCCATCCATCCCTCCCCTCCTCTCTAAACTCTACATCCATCCCTCCCCTCCTCTCCAGTCTCCATCCATCCCTCCCCTCCTCTCCAAACTCTACATCTATCCCTCCCCTCCTCTCTCCAGTCTCCATCCATCCCTCCCCTCCTCTCTAAACTCTACATCCATCCCTCCCCTCCTCTCTAAACTCTACATCCACCCCTCCCCTCCTCTCTAAACTCTCCATCCATCCCTCCCCTTATCTCTAAACTCTACATCCATCCCTCTCCTCCTCTCTAAACTCTACATCCATCCCTCTCCTCCTCTCTAAACTCTACATCCATCCCTCCCCTCCTCTCTAAACTCTCCATCCATCCCTCCCCTCCTCTCTAAACTCTACATCCATCCCTCCCCTTCTCTCTAAACTCTACATCCATCCCTCCCCTCCTCTCTAAACTCTCCATCCACCCCCCCCCTCCTCTCTAAACTCTCCATCCATCCCTCCCCTCCTCTCTAAACTCTCCATCCATCCCTACCCTTCTCTCTAAACTCTACATCCATCCCTCCCCTCCTCTCTAAACTCTACATCCATCCCTCCTCTCCTCTCTAAACTCTTCATCCATCCGTCCCCTCCTCTCTCCAGTCTCCACCCATCCCTCCCCTCCTCTCTCCAGTCTCCATCCATCCCTCCCCTCCTCTCTAAACTCTACATCCATCCCTCCCCTCCTCTCTAAACTCTCCATCCATCCCTACCCTTCTCTCTAAACTCTACATCCATCCCTCCCCTCCTCTCTAAACTCTACATCCATCCCTCCCCTCCTCTCTAAACTCTACATCCATCCCTCCCCTCCTCTCTCCAGTATATCTATCCCTCCCCTCCTCTCTAAACTCTACATCCATCCCTCCCCTCCTCTAAACTCTAACATCTATCCCTCCCCTCCTCTCTCCAGTCTCCATCCATCCCTCCCCTCCTCTCTAAACTCTACATCCATCCCTCCCCTCCTCGGTCTCACATCCACCCCCTCCCCTCCTCTTAAACTCTCCATCCATCCCTCCCCTTATCTCTAAACTGACATTTTCAATCCCTCTCCTCCCTCTCTAAACTCTACATCCATCCCTCCCCTTCTCTCTAAACTCTACATCCATCCCTCCCCTCCTCTCTAAACTCTCCATCCATCCCCCCCCTCCTCTCTAAACTCTCCATCCATCCCTCCCCTCCTCTCTAAACTCTCCATCCATCCCTACCCTTCTCTCTAAACTCTACATCCATCCCTCCCCTCCTCTCTAAACTCTACATCCATCCCTCCTCTCCTCTCTAAACTCTTCATCCATCCGTCCCCTCCTCTCTCCAGTCTCCACCCATCCCTCCCCTCCTCTCTCCAGTCTCCATCCATCCCTCCCCTCCTCTCTAAACTCTACATCCATCCCTCCCCTCCTCTCTAAACTCTCCATCCATCCCTACCCTTCTCTCTAAGTCTCACACTCCATCCCTCCCCTCCTCTCTAAACTCTACATCCATCCCTCCCCTCCTCTAAACTCTACATCCATCCCTCCCTCCTCTCTCCAGTCTCCATCTCATCCCTCCCCTCCTCTAAACTCTACATCCATCCCTCCCCTCCTCTCCAGTCTCCATCCATCCCTCTCCTCCTCTCTAAACTCTACATCCATCCTTCCCCTCCTCTCTCAAACTCTCCATCCATCCCTACCCTTCTCTCTAAACTCTGACATCCATCCCTCCCCTCCTCTCTAAACTCTGACATCCATCCCTCCCTCTCTCTAAACTCTACATCCATCCCTCCCCTCCTCTCTCCCTCCAGTCTCATCTCATCCCCTCCCCTCCTCTTAGAGTCTTACATCCATCCCTCCCCTCCAGTCTCATCTCATCCCTCTCCTCCTCTCTAAACTCTACATCCATCCCCTCCCCTCCTCTCTCTAAACTCTACATCCATCCCTCCCCTTCTCTCTAAACTTACATCCATCCCTCCCCTCCTCAAACTCTCCATCCATCCCCCCCTCCTCTCTCTAAACTCTCCATCCATCCCTCCCCTCCTCTCTAAACTCTCCTCATCCATCCCTACCCTTCTCTCTAAACTCTACATCCATCCCTCCCCTCCTCTCTCCAGTCTCCATCCATCCCTCCCCTCCTCTCTAAACTCTACATCCATCCCTCCCCTCCTCAAACTCTCACTCCCTCCCTCCCCTCCTCTCTCTCTTACATCCATCCCTCCCCTCCTCTCTCCAGTTCTCATCCATCCCTCCCCTCCTCTCTACAGTCTCATCCATCCCTCACCTTCTCTCTAAACTCTCCATCCATCATTCCCCTCCTCAAACTCTCCATCCATCCTCCTCCCCTCCTCAAACTCTTCATCCATCCCTCCCCTCCTCTCTCCAGTCTCCATCCATCCCTCTCCCTCCTCTTAAACTCTCCATCCATCCCTCCCCTCCTCAAACTCTACATCCATCCCTCCCCTCCTCTCTCCAGTCTCCATCCATCCCTCCCCTCCTCTCTAAACTCTACATCCATCCCTCCCCTCCTCTCTCCAGTCTCATCTCATCCCTCCCCTCCTCTCTAAACTCTTCATCCATCCCTCCCCTCCTCTCAACTCTCCATCCATCCCTCCCCTTCTCTCTAAACTCTTACATCCATCCCTCCCCTCCTCTCTCCAGTCTCCATCCATCCCTCCCCTCCTCTCTAAACTCTTCATCCATCCCTCCCCTCCTCTCAACTCTCCATCCATCCCTCCCCTTCTCTCTAAACTCTACATCCATCCCTCCCCTCCTCTCTAAACTCTACATCCATCCCTCCTCTCCTCTCTAAACTCTTCATCCATCCGTCCCCTCCTCTCTCCAGTCTCCACCCATCCCTCCCCTCCTCTCTCCAGTCTCCATCCATCCCTCCCCTCCTCTCTGAACTCTACATCCATCCCTCCCCTCCTCTCTAAACTCTCCATCCATCCCTACCCTTCTCTCTAAACTCTACATCCATCCCTCCCCTCCTCTCTAAACTCTTACATCCATCCCTCCCCTCCTCTCTCCAGTCTCCATCCATCCCTCCCCTCCTCTCTAAACTTACATCCATCCCTCCCATCCTCTCTCCAGTCTCCATCCATCCCTCCCCTCCTCTAAACTCTACATCCATCCCTCCCCTCCTCAAGTTTCCTCATCCATCCCTCCCCTTCTCTCTAAACTCTACATCCATCCCTCTCCTCCTCTCTAAACTCTACATCCATCCCTCCCCTCCTCTCTCCATGTTCATCCATCCCTCCCCTCCCTCTAAACTCTACATCCATCCCTCCCCTCCTCTCTAAACTCTACATCCATCCCTCCCCTCCTCTCTAAACTCTCCATCCCTCCCCTCCTCTCCAGTCTCCATCCATCCCTCCCCTCCTCTCTAAACTCTACATCCATCCCTCCCCTCCTCTCCAGGCTCCATCCATCCCTCCCCTCCTCTCTAAACTCTCCATCCATCCCTACCCTTCTCTCTAAACTCTACATCCATCCCTCCCCTCCTCTCTAAACTCTACATCCATCCCTCCCCTCCTCTCTCCAGTCTCCATCCATCCCTCCCCTCCTCTCTAAACTCTACATCCATCCCCTCCCATCCTCTCTCCAGTCTCCATCCACTCCCTCCCCTCCTCTCTAAACTCTACATCCATCCCTCCCCCTCCTCTCTAAACTCTCCATCCATCCCTCCCCTTCTCTGTCTCCTCACATCCATCCCTCTCCTCCTCTCTAAGTCTCACACTCATTCCTCCCCTCCTCTCTCCAGTTCTCTCATCCATCCCTCCCCTCCTCAAACTCTACATCCATCCCTCCCCTCCTCTCTAAACTCTACATCCATCCCTCCCCTCCTCAAACTCTCCATCCCTCCCCTCCTCTCCAGTCTCCATCCATCCCTCCCCTCCTCTCTAAGTCTCTACATCCATCCCTCCCCTCCTCTCCAGTCTCCATCCATCCCTCCCTCCCCTCCTCTTGGCACCTTGCCACATTTATCCCTCCCCTCCTCTCTCCAGTCTCCATCCATCCCTCCCCTCCTCTCTAAACTCTACATCCATCCCTCCCCTCCTCTCTAAACTTACATCCACCCCTCCCCTCCTCTCTAAACTCTCCATCCATCCCTCCCCTTATCTCTAAACTCTACATCCATCCCTCTCCTCCTCTCTAAACTCTACATCCATCCCTCTCCTCCTCTCTAAACTCTACATCCATCCCTCCCCTCCTCTCTAAACTCTCCATCCATCCCTCCCCTCCTCTCTAAACTCTACATCCATCCCTCCCCTTCTCTCTAAACTCTACATCCATCCCTCCCCTCCTCAAACTCTCATCCACCCCCCCTCCTCTCTAAACTCTCCATCCATCCCTCCCCTCCTCTCTAAACTCTCCATCCATCCCTACCCTTCTCTCTAAACTTACATCCATCCCTCCCCTCCTCTCTAAACTCTACATCCATCCCTCCTCTCCTCTCTAACTCTTCATCCATCCGTCCCCTCCTCTCTCCAGTCTCCACCCATCCCTCCTCCCTTCCCTCCCTCCAGTCTCCATCCTCATCCCTCCCCTCCTCTCTCAAACTCTACATCCATCCCTCCCCTCCTCTAAACTCTCCATCCATCCCTACCCTTCTCTCTAAACTCTACATCCATCCCTCCCCTCCTCTCTAAACTCTACATCCATCCCTCCCCTCCTCTCTAAACTCTACATCCATCCCTCCCCCTCCCTCCAGTCTCCATCCATCCCTCCCCTCCTCTCTAAACTCTACATCCATCCCTCCCCTCCTCTCTAAACTCTACATCTATCCCCTCCCCTCCTCTCTCCAGTCTCCATCCATCCCTCCCCTCCTCTCTAAACTCTACATCCATCCCTCCCCTCCTCAAACTCTACATCCACCCCTCCCCTCCTCTCTAAACTCTCAATCCATCCCTCCCCTTATCTCTAAACTCTACATCCATCCCTCTCCTCCTCTCTAAACTCTACATCCATCCCTCCCCTCCTCTCTCCAGTCTCCATCCATCCCTCCCCTCCTCTCTAAACTCTACATCCATCCCTCCCCTCCTCTCTAAACTCTACATCCATCCCTCCTCCCCTCCTCTCTAAACTCTCCATCCATCCCTCCCCTCCTCTCCAGTCTCCATCCATCCCTCCCCTCCTCTTAAACTCTACATCCATCCCTCCCCTCCTCTCCAGTCTCCATCCATCCCTCCCCTCCTCTCTAAACTCTACATCTATCCCTCCCCTCCTCTCTCCAGTCTCCATCCATCCCTCCCCTCCTCTCTAAACTCTACATCCATCCCTCCCCTCCTCTCTAAACTCTACATCCACCCCTCCCCTCCCTCAAACTCTCCATCCATCCCTCCCCTTATCTCTAAACTCTACATCCATCCCTCTCCTCCTCCTCTCTAAACTCTACATCCATCCCTCTCCTCCTCTCTAAACTCTACATCCATCCCTCCCCTCCTCTCTAAACTCTCCATCCATCCCTCCCCTCCTCTCTAAGTCTCACATTCATCCCTCCCCTTCTCTCAAACTCTACATCCATCCCTCCCCTCCTCTCTAAACTCTCCATCCACCCCCCCCCTCCTCTCTAAACTCTCCATCCATCCCTCCCCTCCTCAAACTCTCCATCCATCCCTACCCTTCTCTCTAAACTCTACATCCATCCCTCCCCCCTCCTCCACTCTTACATCCATCCCTCCTCTCCTCTAAACTCTTCATCCATCCGTCCCCTCCTCTCTCCAGTCTCCACCCATCCCTCCCCTCCCTCCAGTCTCCATCCATCCCTCCCCTCCTCTCTAAACTCTACATCCATCCCTCCCCTCCTCTCTAAACTCTCCATCCATCCCTACCCTTCTCGCTAAACTCTACATCCATCCCTCCCCTCCTCTCTAAACTCTACATCCATCCCTCCCTCCTCTCTAAACTCTACATCCATCCCTCCCCTCCTCTCTCCAGTCTCCATCCATCCCTCCCCTCCTCTCTAAACTCTACATCCATCCCTCCCCTCCTCTAAACTCTACATCTATCCCTCCCCTCCTCTCTCCAGTCTCCATCCATCCCTCCCCTCCTCTCTAAACTCTACATCCATCCCTCCCCTCCTCTCTAACTATCTACCTCCTCCCTCCTCAAACTCTCCATCCATCCCTCCCCTTATCTCTAAACTCTACATCGATCCCTCTCCTCCTCTAAACTTACATCCATCCCTCCCCTTCTCTCTAAACTCTACATCCATCCCTCCCCTCCTCTCTAAACTCTCCATCCATCCCCCCCCCCTCCTCCTCAGTCTCCATCCATCCCTCCCCTCCTCTCTAAACTCTCCATCCATCCCTACCCTTCTCTCTAAACTCTACATCCATCCCTCCCCTCCTCTCTCAAACTCTACATCCATCCCTCCCCTCCCTCTCTCCAGTCTCCATCCATCCCTCCCCTCCTCAAACTCTACATCCATCCCTCCCCTCCTCTCCAGTCTCCATCCATCCCTTCCTCCTCTCTAAACTCTACATCCTCATCCTTCCCCTCCTCTCTAAACTCTCCATCCATCCCTACCCTTCTCTCTAAACTCTACATCCATCCCTCCCCTCCTCTCTAAACTCTACATCCATCCCTCCCCTCCTCTAAACTCTACATCCATCCCTCCCCTCCTCTCTCCAGTCTCCTCATCCCACCCCCTCCCCTCCTCTCTAAACTCTACATCCATCCCTCCCCTCCAGTCTCCATCCATCCCTCTCCTCCTCTCTAAACTCTACATCCATCCCTCCCCTCCTCTCTAAACTCTACATCCATCCCTCCCCTTCTCTCTAAACTCTACATCCATCCCTCCCCTCCTCTCTCTAAACTCTCCATCCATCCCCCCCTCCTCTCTAAACTCTCCATCCATCCCTCCCCTCCTCTCTAAACTCTCCATCCATCCCTACCCTTCTCTCTTAAACTCTACATCCATCCCTCCCCTCCCTCCAGTCTCCATCCATCCCTCCCCTCCTCTCTTACATCCATCCCTCCCCTCCTCTCTAAACTCTCCATCCATCCCTACCCTTCTCTCTTAAACTCTACATCCATCCCTCCCCTCCTCTCTAAACTCTACATTCATCCCTCCCCTCCTCTCTCCAGTCTCCATCCATCCCTCCCCTCCTCTAAACTCTCAACACCCCCTCCCCCTCCCTCAAACTCTACATCCACCCCTCCCCTCCTATTCATACTCTAAACTCTCTTCTTCTCTTTCATTCATACTCTAAACTCTCACCTTTTCTTTATTCATTCTCTAAACTCTCTTCTTTTCTTTTATTCATACTCTAAACTTCTTCTTTTCTTTCATTCATACTCTAAACTCTCTTCTTTTCTTCTCTATATCTATCCCCAACAAAAAACCACACTAATAATAATAATCTCTCTCATATATCACCCACAACCACAAACCCACCCACCCCAACCACCAACACCAACCAACCACCACAACAACCCCAACACCAAACACACACCCCCAACCACCCAACAACAACCCCACAACCCACACCACCAACACAACCCCAACCACCCACCACCAACCCACACCCCAACACCCCAACCAACCCACCAAACCACACCACCCAACCACCACAACCCAACACCCACCACCAAACACACCCCAACCACACCACAACACCCACACCCACAACCACCAACACAACCCAACACCACCCAACCAACCCCACAACCCAACCACAACACCCAACCACACACCACAACAACCCACACCACCACCCACCACAACAAACCCACACCCACACCACACAAACAACCCAACCACCACACCAACACACACCCAACCCACAACAAACACCCAACCACCCAACCCACACACCTACACCACACCACACCACACAACCCCAACCACCACACACAACCACACCCACAACCAACCACCACACACCCCCACACCACCCAACCACCCACACAACCCAACCACCCAACCACAACCACACCAACCCACACCCACACAACCCACACCACCAAACCCACACACCACACCCACACACCCACACCCACCACAAACCACCTAACCACCCACCACCCACAACCCACACAACCCAACCACACTCCACCACCTACACTCACACCCAACCCCACCCACCACAACCAACCACCTCCCACCCCTCCCAAACACTACAACCATCCCACCCACTCAAACTCCCTCCAACCACACCCCCACCCACTACCCACCTCCTCCCTCTAAACTCTCCATCCATCCCTACCTTCTCTCTAAACTCTACATCCATCCCTCCCTCCTCTCTCCACTCCATCCATCCCTCCCCTCCTCTCTAAACTCTACATCCATCCTCCCTCCTCTCTAAACTCTCCATCCATCCCTCCCCTCCTCTCTAAACTCTACATCCATCCATCCCCTCCTCTCTCCATCTCCATCCCCTCCCCTCCTCTCTAAACTCTCCATCCACCCCCCCTCCTCTCTAAACTCTCCATCCATCCCTCCCCTCCTCTCTAAACTCTCCATCCATCCCTACCCTTCTCTCTAAACTCTACATCCATCCCTCCCCTCCTCTCTAAACTCTACATCCATCCCTCCCCTCCTCTCTAAACTCTAAATCCATCCCTCCCCTCCTCTCTCCAGTCTCCATCCATCCCTCCCCTCCTCTCTAAACTCTACATCCATCCCTCCCCTCCTCTCCAGTCTCCATCCATCCCTCCCCTCCTCTCTAAACTCTACATCCATCCCTCTCCTCCTCTCTAAACTCTACATCCATCCCTCCCCTTCTCTCTCCAGTCTCCATCCATCCCTCCCCTCCTCTCTAAACTCTACATCCATCCCTCCCCTCCTCTCTCCAGTCTCCATCCATCCCTCTCCTCCTCTCTAAACTCTCCATCCATCCCTCTCCTCCTCTCTAAACTCTCCATCCATCCCTCTTCTCCTCTCTAAACTCTCCATCCATCCCTCTCCTCCTCTCTAAACTCTCCATCCATCCCTCCCCTCCTCTCCAAACTCTCCATCCATCCCTCCCCTCCTCTCCAAACTCTCCATCCATCCCTCCCCTCCTCTCTAAACTCTACATCCATCCCCCCTTCTCTCTCCAGTCTCCATCCATCCCTCCCCTCCACTCGAAACTCTCCATCATCCCTCCTCTCTAAACTCTGAATGTTCTACTCTCCTGGCCACCTTCCCAATACACGGTTATATTGACTGTGGAACAACGCAGGGCATTATTCATCGCTAGGCTACACTAACAGCCTGGTCGCCCAGTGGATATTTCACAGCACCGTCCACTCTCATTTAGTATGAGATGATTTTTCACCTGTTCAGTATGGCACAGCTGCAATGTGTACATTCAGCACCATCACAACCTCCAGGTTGTACAAAACATTTCATCAGCTGCTGTCGTTCGTCTTGTTCCACGGCCGTCAGATGTGACTAATATGAGAGAGCTACTGCCAGCATTACCAGCTGGTGAAAACAAACAGGACATTGAAAGAAGTGGATGAAGTGTAGGAGTGATATCACTCATGGGCAAGAATATTGCTCACATAACCTTTGACCCTTGGCCTTTACAGAGCTGTCTCCTCTCTCCTACTCATGACCCCTGGAGCCTATTTCCTCCTGTCCTCCCGTCCCTCCTCTACTGCCTCCCTCTCACCAAGTCAGAGACCTGGCGTGTGGTGCATGGGCTGAGTGGGCTGCTGCAGACTGCAGTAGATTCTCTTATAATGGATTCAGCCAGAGGGCCAGACTATTAACGTTACAGCTGCTGCTGTACAACGCGCCTCTCCATCACCATCCAGTGCCAGTCAGGGCAAAAATAATAGGAGGCAAGATTCCAATTATTTTATAGCTGTTGACCTGGAGCACCTGTATACTGGATAAGGAAAGGGATGAAGACTAAGGACAGATAGCTAAGACTGTACAGTATTTGGGGAAAAGGCATGTTTCATAATGGATCTGATTGCATTGAATTGAAATGTGTCTGGTTGGAGTAGTACATGAATTTTTTCCAAGCTGGTGGTTGACAGAATAACTATTCCTACAGTGGAATAATTGACAGCGTATGATATCCCTGCCCGGCGTGGGACTCAGATGCCACTATTTCCCCCTTCACTACCCTGATCACTTACCATATGCACTGAGTGTACAAAACATTAAGGACACCTGCTCTTTCCATGACACAGACTGACCAGGTGAATCCAGGCGAAAGCTACGATCCCTTATTGATGTCACTTCAATTAGTGAATGGGAGAAGATGGGTTAAATAAGGATGTTTAAACCTTGAGACAAAGGATTGTGTGTGTCTGCCATTCACAGGCTGAATGGGCAAAACAGAAAGATTGAAGTGCCTTTCGAATGGGGTATGGTAGTAGGTGCCGGGAGGTGCGCAACTCAATGTTAGGAAGGTGTTCTTAATGTTTTGTAGACTCAGTGTAGCAGCACCAAGCTCAGTGACATATCCAGACTGTGACCTCTTTAGATCAACACACTCCGAAGAAAGGATTCAGGAAGGGGGGGAAAAGAAGGAACAATTGAGTCCCCTCACCCTCACACGCACATAGAGTGTGTGTTGAACACATGCAGCATCCATCCATCCAGCCACTCCAGCTCTGAACAGATGGTAGCGGGAGCCATAGTAGTTGACTTGCATATACATTGCTGTTCTGTTCCAACCAAGACAGAGACAGACAGGCAGGAAGGGAAAGATGCTGTGGTAGCATATGTGCCTGTCTGTATCACGTCACTGTTTATAGCATGGAAATAACAGCGACATGGAACTTTTGTTAGATGGTCTCTGAAATGATTCGACGTGGCTCTATTTTGGCTGGCGTTACGCCAGCCCAATTGTCAAACCCACACTCGTTTGCATTTTCTACCTGTTAAAGCCGGCGCACTTCTTATTTCAATCCTTAGCGCCAGGATCAGTCATTTACCTGTCTTGTGCTGAGGTGGGAAGGGTGCCGATGTCTGAGGTGTGTCCTTAAAAACGTGCGCCAAAGTGCCAATTTCAGAATGCGCTGGTGGGCATATTTAAGACCAACCGAAAGCTGTTTTTAAAGGTAACGCAGTTGGTTATGGCTTAACAACGGAAGCGCAGCCTTTCCAGCTGTGACGCACAGTGCCCATATGCACATGGAACAAGAGACTTTTTGTGCCGTAAACCTCGTATTTAGAAACATTTTTCAAAAACATGTTTTTTTTTTCTCATTTCGTTTCATTTGATTAAAAACCATTGTTTTTGTTGTCCTGCCCAATGCATTCGCTAAGCAGTCAATACTATCAATAAAGGGTTTAGCTCGTGAAACCGGTTTGAATTTTGTTTTTTATCACCAAAACTTTATTCAAAGGTCAAGTTTGGCAGCAGCAAAACAGTGAATCTACATCCCCTTTTCATCTATGTAGGCTATTACATTATTTTAGCCAGCTGCCGTTATTACAGTGGATGTGAGTAAAAACCTCTTCATGTAGGCTATATGGACATCATGGAACGAGAGATGAGGTAATCCGATGACACTCACATTGCGAAACATTTTACTTCCTCTAACAATTGCCTGTTTTCCGTTTCATTTGATTAAAAAACAAGTCCGTATAGGCGACCCTTACCCTATTACAGAGAAAGCTGGTTCAACAGCAATGTGTCTGCTGTCTTTCTCATCGTGGCCATGCATTAGCCAAGTAGCCTATCCACAAATCGTTTCTAGATGTCTACTCCTGAGGTTTATGCACCATTCACAATTCACGTGGGCCTACTGTATCAGCGGGGCATACTCCTTTCGGCTTTTCAACGAGCGCCTCTTGTTCGGTTATCAAAGACGTGCTCCTTCAATCGTATTTCAATTATTCAGTCCTAAAATGCAGTATCAATGGTAGGCAAAGGCTACATCTTGGTTATTGAGAGTGCGCCTCACGCGTTCAATACCATCTAGTCTTTTTATATTTGATGAGAAGTGCGATGCGTAAAGGCCTATACCCGGTGAAGCGTTTATGACGATGTTGACTGACAACACTCCAAACGCATTGAACAACCACTGCATGTTTGTTTTCCCTTCCTCTGTTGCCATCACTCGTTACCGGGCCCCAAGCCGAATTGGAGTTGACGACAACGACAATAACCGACAGAACTTTAGACAAACCCATTGCGCCTTGATTTTCGGATGAGTGGCCACCGCCCTCGTTTCACCTGCAACTTGTTTATTCATCAAAATCCAGCCCTTTCGCGCCACCGCCAGCTACTGCGCTAATAACGGCTGTGGAGATATGCACAAATATGTCTGACACACACAGGGACCGAGAGCTCTACCGCCGGCGCTTAGATTTACCACTGAGTTTAGGTTTGTTCAAATAGAGCCCTCAGAAAATCTAGCTAATTAAATACTTATTTGCAGGAATCTTTCAAGTGAATAAGTACATACATTCACAAACAGCTTTTGATAATCATAGCCAGCGCAAGATCAGACTCCACTATACAGTATGTATTTCCCACTGTATTTTCTCTATAACTCTCATCTAAGCTTTCTCTGTAACATACAGTATAATGGGATTACAGTAGTAGATGCTTGGAGAAAGTGTGTCAGCAGTGCAACAGAGTTGTATCTGTTTTTAAAAGGGCTTAGCCTCTCTCTCTCTCTCTCTCTCTCTCTCTCTCTCTCTCTCTCTCTCTCTCTCTCTCTCTCTCCCTCCCTCTCTTTCGTATTCCAGTTCTCACTAACATGCAAACTCCATTTTCGATGTCACTACACTACAGGAGTCGCATGGGAGCATTTAGGCCTCGTGGTTAGCTCAGTTTCTTCTCCGGGAGCAGAGCTGCCTCCCTGCTGAACCCAACCCAATGCTCCACAGACCTCCAGCAGCACCAGTCCAAAGACTATGTTACCATGCAACTAGCTACTTGATAATGCAGCCTCGTATGCCTTCCTGCACGGAGAAAGACCATTGTACGCTGTACTCTGTCGTTGTCTTCTGTAGTTCCACCTCAAAGAGCATGGCTTGAGTAGCTAAGACAATTCCCCCTGCTGCACACTTAGGCTGTGCACTGCCTTAGAAAAGACTGTGTCTGCATTGCTTAGGTTTTTCTTCCTGCCAAATGCAATAGATGGTGGGACCAAGTTTGTACGAGATGAGTTCTTATCGATCGCTGGTCCCCCCCCCCGGCTCTAGACTAGAGCAGAGGACAACAGGTAAGAGGCATGGTACTTTGCTGGCGCTGTGAAGCTTTAAAGATATTTAGCTCTAATTAAGTTTCTCCTCTGAGAGAGAGAGAGAGAGAGTGGGGGGTGGGGAGGGGGGTAAAAGGCTCCCAGCAGCAGGAGTGCAGCACAGTAATCAATCAGGTTCCTCTACTGTTAGTGATAGTGCTGTAGGTCCTACCCTCGTTCCCTCACAGGGAAAATGGCCACTCCTGGGCATACAGACAGGGAGGAGTGTTATTCACCTCAACCTGCCAGACAAGGATCTGTGACCAGTAGAGTGGGGGATATCCCCAGTGCCCCCAATGTCCTGTGTCAGGGAATGATTGCCGACGGACACACTTCATCATCTCACTTTTCTCAGTTTTAGGTTGCCTCAGCACCACTGGAGGAGAGATCTGAAAAGTAGCGTGCTTGGTGTCGATATTATCAGCCTCAAGCTCTTAGCTCTGCCAGTGTGTGCTGTTGTATGAAGGGTAGCATTCAATTAACAGCGGATTTTGGCATGGTATTACAGCAGGTGGTTGTTGGGCTACATGTTATGAATCTACTCTTTCGGCTTTTGGGATGAAAAGAGTAGAGGCAGACAGATGAACTGTGCTGAACTGTCTCAGCTCATCCCGCTTGACTTGCTCTCGTCTCACGTCTCATATTGGAAAGCTTCGGTTATTAGAGCAGGATGGCTGGCTAGGGTGGATTGGTGGCCTGTTTCAGTCTTTTGGCGCATGAAGCATCTCAGAAGCTAATGTCTCTCTTTCCCTCCCTCTCTCCCCCTCCCCGTCTAAGGTGTGTAAGGTTCTGAACACCACCAGTATGAATTGCTTTGCTCCATCCCTGGTGGCAGAGTACCGTCCAGGCCTGGACACGGTCAAACACGCTGATGAGTTTGGGTTCATCTTCAACAACGTCCAGACTCTGCTAGTCTATAACAAAACCATCTTCCTCTACTACCCCAACCCATACTTTGAACCTCTCAGCACCAATGGAGTTCTGGAACAGAAGCCCGGATCACCCATCATTCTCAAGGTACGGCAGAAGGGCGTGGGATTGTCATCAGTCAATCAATCAAAAATTATCCATAAAAGTATTTTTAAAGGGCCTAGATTTTAGAAACCAAAAGAGGGTTTGGGGGACTTAACAGCTACCATTAAACTGCAGTCATGCCTGAGGTATAAACATCTTAGTATGACAATGTGTTCTACGTTATAACTGTATCATAACTGCTGTATCATAACAAACAAGACATTATTTTAAGATGACTTGAGGTTTCAATAATCCCCCCACAGGGCAGAAACCTGGTGCCTCATGCCTCAGGGGGGGTGAAGCTCAACTACACTGTGTTGATCGGGGAGACCCCCTGCTCTGTCACCGTGTCTGAGACCCAGCTGCTGTGTGAGCCCCCTAACCTCACAGGCCAGTACAAAGTCATGGTACGTCAGTCATGTCTGTGCAAACACACGCGGGCGCTCTGACACAAACACACAGCGGTTCGCACACACACACCCTCTTCCTGTCTCTCTGTGTGTCGGAGTGTCTACGTAGTTTCATTTCCGTTAACGTTTGACCTGTGGACTCCATTATTCTGGCACGTTCGTGGTTGTTCTTTCAGGTCAAAGAGAGGGCAGTGTTACTGGGCTCTAGCCGTGAAAACGTTGAGTTAGAATCCACCGCAATTATTTCTGCCAGTCTGCTCACTTAAAGTTCTGGAAGTCCCCAGAACTTCACTCTTCACTGTCCTCGATGACGGGGTGTGTTGGTGTGTCTGTGCGTGTGTGTGTGTGTCTATGCACACTGTATCTGTGCGCTGGATGGGTTTATTTAACTGAATCTAATGTGTGTGCGTGCATGCCTGTGTGTGTGTGTGTTTGAATGCGTGTGTTTGAATGCGTGTGTTTCTCTGTGTTTGAATGTGTGTGTTTCTCTGTGTTTGAATGTGTGTGTTTCTCTGTGTTTGAATGTGTGTGTTTCTCTCTGTGTGTGTGTTTGAATGCGTGTGTTTCTCTGTGTTTGAATGCGTGTGTTTCTCTATGTTTGAATGCGTGTGTGTGTGTGTGATATTCAGGTGCAGGTGGGTGGTCTCCATGTGTCTCCAGGGTCAGTAAACATCCTGTCAGACAGCCTGCTCACCCTCCCCGCCATCGTCAGCATTGCCGCCGGCGGAGGCCTCCTCCTCATCATCGTCATCCTCGTCCTCATCGCGTACAAACGCAAGTCGCGGGAGAATGACCTCACCCTGAAGCGCCTGCAGATGCAGATGGACAACCTGGAGTCCCGGGTCGCCCTGGAGTGCAAGGAAGGTGGGTAACACATTATTTAGACAGTCCATCTGCAGATGCTCTACGGACTAGCAGGAGGCCGTCAGTGCCATTGATATGCATCAATGAGTTTATTCAACAAATCAACCATAGACTATTAGTTGCAACTCTCACAAACTATCGTATCGACTACAGAAGGGTCGGTGGAGCCCAGAGACAGCAAAGTAATGCGATTACATTGGAAACTGAAATCAAAATGTCTGTGACGAGTACGACAATTATGTTTGGTCCTCTTCTGCTCTACAGAGCCGTTTCTGAGACACTTTGATTGCGGTCTCCTAGAAGGGCTAATGACTGAGCCATGCAGGCTGAGTTCACGGGTTAAATGACGACAGTGAGAGTGCATTGACTCACATGAAAGACACAAATGGGTATTTCCGCGTAGTAAGTCAATTACTGGTGCTGTGTGCTGCATAGCGTAATATAAGGTATTGTGAATCAGGGGTCAGTGAGTCAGGTTTTGTCTGGCACACAGTCGCTGCCACTTTAGTTTGCTCTGTGTGTGTGACCCCGATCGTGGCACACTAGATGCACATGGTGCTTGTCTATTGTTCACACACACTGACTCGTTCACTTACACACACACACACACACACATACACACACACACACACACAAACACACTGATAAACACAACGTTTTCCTGTGAACAGATCTGGAACGGCGTATCATCTTTATTTCATGCTGGCATTTTCTGTATCACGGACACACAGGAAGCATTGTGTGTGTGTGTGTGTGTGTGTGTGTGAGGCATGGCATGTGTGTTCTGGTCTGTGTGTGTTTGCACAGAGTTTGTTGTAAAGGCATGGCCTCATTTAAAATTGTAAAGGCGGGCTTAGTTAAAGCCTGATAAATCTGTGTTAGTGCTGAACTCTAATGTCCTACAAACACGCACGCAAACACACCCACACACACACACACGCGCGCCCATGCACACAGAAAAAGGAGGGTTCCTCAAGGGTTCTTTGGGAAGGTGATGGATACTGACCCAAATAACCCTTTGAGCCCTTCAATGGTTCTTTGCAGTTAAAAAAATATTCTTTCCTCTTTTAGTGATAACTAAAATGTAGTGCCGGTGGGTCATTCTAATATTTTGGGACGTGGTTTTCTCACAGCTCTTTTAGTGATAACTAAAATGTAGGGCCGGTGGGTCATTCTAATATTTTGGGACGTGGTTTTCTCACAGCTCTTTTAGTGATAACTAAAATGTAGGGTCGGTGGGTCATTCTAATATTTTGGGACGTGGTTTTCTCACAGCTCTTTTAGTGATAACTAAAATGTAGGGCCGGTGGGTCATTCTAATATTTTGGGACGTGGTTTTCTCACAGCTCTTTTAGTGATAACTAAAATGTAGTGCCGGTGGGTCATTCTAATATTTTGGGACGTGGTTTTCTCACAGCTCTTTTAGTGATAACTAAAATGTAGGGTCGGTGGGTCATTCTAATATTTTGGGACGTGGTTTTCTCACAGCTCTTTTAGTGCAACCGGGAGTCATTCCGGTTGGTATAATCTGTTGTGTTATGCTGTTAGATGTTACATATGACTATGGTCAGTGAAGGTGTCTTGTGAGAGACTCCCGTATAGCCTTGTGTCAATTGAGAACGGGTGGAATACGTCAGTAGTTGTCAATTCTCTCCTTGTGCTATGTATTCCCTGCCAGCCACCCTGAACACAGCTTTACCACTCTGAATGTAGACTGTCCCAACATAAAGGATGTATAGAAGACGGGTTGATGTTTATTGTCATGAATCTCGCCCTGGAGGCAGAACTGAGCGATTTTCCCGCTGGGTGGATACAGCTGCAAAGTCAAAATGGTCTATATCGTAAAAATTCATGAACATTTTTTATCGGTTTTTGGTTTTAATTTAGGGTTGGGTTTAAAATCAAGTTTTATGACTTTGTGGCTGTGCCAGCTAGTGACCACTCTGCAGAGCTGCCTCTGGGGCAAGATTCATGGCAATAAATGCCAACCTACGTATAGAAGGTGGGACATACAGAATAAATAGTATACTAGAATGGTACATCCTCCAAACAAAGGAGGTTGGTGGAACTTTAATTGGGGAGGACAGGCCCGTGGTGATGGGTGGAGCGGTTTCCAGGTGTTTAATCCCATTCCATTCGCTCCAGCCATTATTATGAGCCGTCCTCCCCTCAGCAGCCTCCTCTGCCTCCAAATGTCATTGCCTCGTTAATCTGAGTTGTGTCAGGGTGGTGGCAGAGTAGAGGAGTTAATAGTGAGGTCCACTCTATGTCTGTGGGGCTTTGGGCTGTTGTCAGGCCCAGCTGGGGGAGTGAGCAGAGCAGCACATGGCTGCATGGGGTTTACAGAGCTAAAGCCCTGGCTACAATCAGACACACAGGCCAGGAGACAGGCCGAGAGGTTGTTTAAACCAGTAGCTGTGGCCAGGAGGAGCCTAGTGCCCCGAGGGTGGATTTAGAAGGGCTGCTAGGTACCTGGGTTCCACACCAGGGGTCTGAGTCTGAGCCCTGGGCTGGGGTAGCAGGGGGGCTGGGGGGGTAGGTGGGAAATATGGCTGTGATTGGCTGTAGAGAGGCTAAGGGATCTCCCTCAGGGCAGTGCTGGACTCAGTCAGGATGGGGCCAATTAACCACCTCTCACCTGCAGCTGCTAACAGCAGGGGACCGACACACAGGAGCTCAGATACTGTACAGTACAGCCAATTTTCTGGGGGGGTTGCTATGTGTGTGTGTGTGTTTGGGGGGGTTGTTATGTGTGTGATTTATGCATGTACAGTGGGGAGAACAAGTATTTGATACACTGCCGATTTTGCAGGTTTTCCTACTTACAAAGCATGTAGAGGTCTGTAATTTTTATCATAGGTACACTTCAACTGTGAAAATCCAGAAAATCACATTGTATGATATTTAAGTAATTCATTTGCATTTTATTGCATGACATACGTTTTTGATACATCAGAAAAGCAGAACTTAATATTTGGTACAGAAACCTTTGTTTGCAATTACAGAGATCATACCTTTCCTGTAGTTCTTGACCAGGTTTGCACACACTGCAGCAGGGATTTTGTCCCACTCCTCCATACAGACCTTCTCCAGATCTTTCAGGTTTCGGGGTTGTCGCTGGGCAATACAGACTTTCAGCTCCCTCCAAAGATGTTCTATTGGGTTCTGGTCTGGAGACTGGCAAGGTCACTCCAGGACCTTGAGATGCTTCTTACGGAGCCACTCTTTAGTTGCCCTGGCTGTGTGTTTCGGGTCGTTGTCATGCTGGAAGACCCAGCTACGACCCATCTTCAATGCTCTTACTGAGGGAAGGAGGTTGTTGGCCAAGATCTCGCAATACATGGCCCCATCCATCCTCCCCTCAATACGGTGCAGTCGTCCTGTCCCCTTGCAGAGAAGCATCCCCAAAGAATGATGTTTCCACCTCCATGCTTCACGGTTGGGGTGGTGTTCTTGGGGTTGTACTCATCCTTCTTCTTCCTCCAAACACGGGGAGTGAAGTTTAGACCAAAAAGCTCTATTTTTGTCTCATCAGACCACATGACCTTCTCCCATTCCTCCTCTGGATCATCCAGATGGTCATTGGCAAACTTCAGACGGGCCTGGGCATGCGATGGCTTGAGCAGGGGGACCTTGCGTGCGCTGCAGGATTTTAATCCATGACGGCGTAGTGTGTTACTAATGGTTTTCTCTGTGGTCCCTGCTCTCTTCAGGTCATTGACCAGGTCCTGCCGTGTAGTTCTGGGCTTATCCCTCACCTTCCTCATGATCATTGATGCCCCACGAGGGTGATTAACCTTGAACTTCTTCCATTTTCTAATAATTGCGCCAACAGTTGTTGCCTTCTCACCAAGCTGCTTGCCTATTGTTCTGTAGCCTATGTGCAGACCTGCCTTGTGCAGGTCTACAATTTTAACCCTGATGTCCTTACACAGCTCTCTGGTCTTGGCCATTGTGGAGAGGTTGGAGTCTGTTTGATTGAGTATGTGGACAGGTGTCTTTTATACAGGTAATGAGTTCAAACAGGTGCAGTTAATACAGGTAATGAGTGGAGAACAGGGCTTCTTAAAGAAAAACGAACAGGTCTGTGAGAGCCGGAATTCTTACTGGTTGGTAGGTGATCAAATACTTATGTCATGCAATAAAATGCTAATTAATTACTTTAAAATCATACAATGTGATTTTCTGGATTTTTGTTTTAGATTCCATCTCTCACAGTTGAAGTGTACCTATGATAAAAATTACAGACCTCTACATTCTTTGTAAGTAGGAAAACCTGCAAAATCGGCAGTGTATCAAATACTTGTTCTCCCCACTGTAGATGTGCTCCATAGTTTCAGGTAGATTTTAAACTAGCAGGTCTGGAATCAGTTGATCTATACTAACAGCTCTGCTCATGTCTGCTCTGTCTACCCCCCCACCAGCATTTGCTGAGCTGCAGACGGACATCAATGAGCTGACCAGTGATCTGGACAGAGCTGGTATCCCTCACCTGGACTACAGGACCTATGCCATGAGAGTCCTCTTCCCTGGCATTGAGGACCACCCTGTTCTCAGAGAACTGGAGGTACGGAGAGACTGGAGGGGGGAGAGGGAGAGAAAATGGAGAGGGGGGAATGGGAGAGTTTGAGAGAGTTAAAGAGAGGGAGGGAGGGAGGGAGGGAGGGAGGGAGGGAGGGAAAGTGAGTGAGTGAGTGAGTGAGTGAGAGGAATTGAGAATTGATGAAGAAGTGATAAAGGGAGAGGGAAGAGAGAGAGGGGAAATGGTGAGAGCTTCAACATCACTCCCCTGCGGCATGCCCTCCATAAGCACCACAGTGCTCAGAGGGAGACTGATACCAGCATGCAGCTCTGCCTCTCTACCCTCTGGCCTCACACACACAGGCAAATACACACACACACACCAGCACCACACACAGCACACACACACACACACACACACACACATAGGTCCCATTACAGGGTCCCAGCACACTCTATTTCACCCACCAGCAGCTCCTTCATCGGGAGTAATGGCGTGGGTAATGTCCTGTTCACTGGCGGCCATGGGACCCACCTCCTCTACTGGGGATAAACTGACTGGAGCACACTCAATACCCTCACTCTGACTGGAACACACTCAATACCCTCACTCTGACTGGAACACACTCAATACCCTCAATCTGACTGGAACACACTCAATACCCTCACTCTGACTGGAACACACTCAATATCCTCACTCTGATTGGAACACACTCAATACCCTCACTCTGACTGGAACACACTCAATACCCTCACTCTGACTGGAACACACTCAACACCCTCACTCTGGCTGGAACACACTCAATATCCTCACTCTGACTGGAACACACTCAATACCCTCACTCTGACTGGAACACACTCAATGCACTCACTCTGACTGGAGCACACTCAATACACTCACTCTGATTGGAACACACCCAATACACTCACTCTGACTGGAACACACTCAATACCCTCACTCTGACTGGAACACACTCAACACCCTCACTCTGACTGGAACACACTCAATACCCTCACTCTGGCTGGAACACACTCAATATCCTCACTCTGACTGGAACACACTCAATACCCTCACTCTGACTGGAACACACTCAATACCCTCACTCTGACTGGAACACACCCAATACACTCACTCTGACTGGAGCACACTCAATACCCTCACTCTGACTGGAACACACTCAATACCCTCACTCTGGCTGGAACACACTCAATACCCTCACTCTGGCTGGAACACACTCAATATCCTCACTCTGACTGGAACACACTCAATACCCTCACTCTGACTGGAGCACACTCAATACCCTCACTCTGACTGGAACACACCCAATACACTCACTCTGACTGGAGCACACTCAATACCCTCACTCTGACTGGAACACACTCAATACCCTCACTCTGGCTGGAACACACTCAATATCCTCACTCTGACTGGAACACACTCAATACCCTCACTCTGACTGGAACACACTCAATGCACTCACTCTGACTGGAGCACACTCAATACACTCACTCTGATTGGAACACACCCAATACACTCACTCTGACTGGAACACACTCAACACCCTCACTCTGACTGGAACACACTCAACACCCTCACTCTGACTGGAACACACTCAATACCCTCACTCTGACTGGAACACACTCAATACCCTCACTCTGACTGGAACACACTCAATACCCTCAGTCTGACTGGAACACACACAATACCCTCAGTCTGACTGGAGCACACTCAATACCCTCACTCTGACTGGAACACACTCGATACACTCACTCTGACTGGAACACACTCAATACCTTCACTCTGGCTGGAACACACTCAATATCCTCACTCTGACTGGAACACACTCAATACCCTCACTCTGACTGGAACACACTCAATACCCTCACTCTGACTGGAACACACTCAATACCCTCACTCTGACTGGAACACACACAATACCCTCAGTCTGACTGGAGCACACTCAATACCCTCACTCTGACTGGAACACACTCAATACACTCACTCTGACTGGAACACACTCAATACACTCACTCTGACTGGAACACGCTGGGCTTCGTCATAACTGCAGGAGAGTAGAGAGTGAGTTTGAGTTGCTGGACACGTTGACTTTATAAGGGACACAGAGACCTCATTCAGGGCAGAAGGTCCAATAGGGACGAAGTATACACTGTAGCAGTTATGACAAGCATTTTCCAATGGGAATGTGTGTGAGCGTGTTTATCAACCTCTCGATGTCGTGGGTGTGGTCCAGTGTGTATTAACCCTCTGTGTCCCGGCCTGGTCTGTGTGCAGGTGTCGGGTAACGGTCAGCTGAGCACAGAGAAGGCTCTGAAGCTCTTCGCTCAGCTCATCAACAACAAGGTGTTCCTGCTGACCTTCATCAGGACTCTGGAGCTCCAGCGCTCCTTCTCCATGCGCGACCGCGGCAACGTGGCGTCGCTCATCATGACGGCGCTGCAGGGCAAACTGGAGTACGCCACCGACGTGCTCAAACACCTGCTCTCTGACCTCATCGACAAGAACCTGGAGAGCAAGAACCACCCCAAGCTGCTGCTGCGTCGGTAGGAGACACACACACTGCTACACACACGCGCATGCTCTAGGCACACATTATGCGTACACACACATACTCACTCACACAACTGCTATGGGCATACTGGAAGGGGAAGAGATAGTGGAGGTTGAAAAGAATGGGAGGATGTTGATGAAATATGGATCCCTTAAGGAGGGGACCAGAATGGTGCATTCATCTACCAATTGTATTGATTCCATTCATCAAGATAATACGTTCTTCATTTACAATGGCAAAGACATTCATTTGATCAACAATGACTTCTCTTGTGGAGAAATATCCTTTGAATTCTCAGCAAAGATGGGAAGAGAGTTGTACCCATTGAGGGTTTAATTTGGGTCTGTTTGCTACGGTAGGAAAATAACGGGAAATGTGAATTATTATGTGGATTATAATTAGTGGACGTTTTTTGTAAAGTTTGATACATTTTTTTGTGAAGAAAAGTCAAATCTGGAATGTTAAAGTAGAAATTGCAAACTTCAGAAGCCTTTTTGAGCCTCAAATACACAACGTTTTACATTTCTAGCATTGCAGTAAAGTTCTTCTTCAACAGGGTGGTCCTTCCTTCATCTCTCTCTCTCCTTCCTTCATCTCTCTCTCTCTCCTTCCTTCATCTCTCTCTCTCCTTCCTTCATCTCTCTCTCTCCTTCCTTCATCTCCCTTTCGCCTTCCTTCATCTCTCTCTCTCTCCTTCCTTCATCTCTCTCTCTCCTTCCTTCATCTCTCTCTCTCCTTCCTTCATCTCCCTTTCGCCTTCCTTCATCTCCCTCTCTCCTTCCTTCACCTCTCTCTCCTTCCTTCATCTCTCTCCTTCCTTCATCTCTCTCTCTCCTTCCTTCATCTCCCTTTCGCCTTCCTTCATCTCCCTCTCTCCTTCCTTCATCTCCCTTTCGCCTTCCTTCATCTCCCTCTCTCCTTCCTTCACCTCTCTCTCCTTCCTTCATCTCCCTTTCGCCTTCCTTCATCTCCATCTCTCCTTCCTTCACCTCTCTCTCCTTCCTTCATCTCCCTTTCGCCTTCCTTCATCTCCCTCTCTCCTTCCTTCATCTCCCTTTCGCCTTCCTTCATCTCCCTCTCTCCTTCCTTCATCTCTCTCTCTCTCCTTCCTTCATCTCCCTTTCGCCTTCCTTCATCTCTCTCTCTCTCCTTCCTTCATCTCTCTCTCTCCTTCCTTCATCTCTCTCTCTCCTTCCTTCATCTCCCTTTCGCCTTCCTTCATCTCCCTCTCTCCTTCCTTCACCTCTCTCTCCTTCCTTCATCTCTCTCCTTCCTTCATCTCTCTCTCTCCTTCCTTCATCTCCCTTTCGCCTTCCTTCATCTCCCTCTCTCCTTCCTTCATCTCCCTTTCGCCTTCCTTCGTCTCCCTCTCTCCTTCCTTCATCTCTCTCTCTCTCCTTCCTTCATCTCTCTCTCTCCTTCCTTCATCTCTCTCTCTCCTTCCTTCATCTCTCTCTCTCCTTCCTTAATCTCTCTCTCTCCTTCCTTAATCTCTCTCTCTCTCCTTCCTTCATCTCTCTCTCTCTCCTTCCTTCATTTCTCTCTCTCCTTCCTTCATCTCTCTCTCTCTCCTTCCTTCATCTCTCTCTCCTTCCTTCATCTCTCTCTCTCTCTCCTTCCTTCATCTCTCTCTCCTTCCTTCATCTCTCTCTCTCCTTCCTTCATCTCTCTCTCTCCTTCCTTCATCTCTCTCTCTCTCCTTCCTTCATCTCTCTCTCTCCTTCCTTCATCTCTCTCACCTTCCTTCATCCCTCTCTCTCCTTCCTTCACCTCTCTCTCTCCTTCCTTCATCTCTCTCTCCTTCCTTCATCTCTCTCTCTCCTTCCTTCATCTCTCTCTCTCTCCTTCCTCCATCTCTCTCTCTCCTTCCTTCATCTCTCTCTCTCCTTCCTTCATCTCTCTCCTTCCTTCATCCCTCTCTCTCCTTCCTTCACCTCTCTCTCCTTCCTTCATCTCTCTCTCTCCTTCCTTCATCTCTCTCTCTCCTTCCTTCATCTCCCTTTCACCTTCCTTCATCTCCCTCTCTCCTTCCTTCACCTCTCTCTCCTTCCTTCATCCCTCTCTCTCCTTCCTTCATCTCTCTCTCTCTCCTTCCTTCATCTCTCTCTCTCCTTCCTTCATCTCTCTCTCTCCTTCCTTCATCTCTCTCTCTCCTTCCTTAATCTCTCTCTCTCTCCTTCCTTCATCTCTCTCTCTCTCCTTCCTTCATCTCTCTCTCTCTCCTTCCTTCATCTCTCTCTCTCCTTCCTTCATCTCTCTCTCTCTCCTTCCTTCATCTCTCTCTCTCCTTCCTTCATCTCTCTCTCTCTCTCCTTCCTTCATCTCTCTCTCCTTCCTTCATCTCTCTCTCTCCTTCCTTCATCTCTCTCTCTCCTTCCTTCATCTCTCTCTCTCTCCTTCCTTCATCTCTCTCTCTCCTTCCTTCATCTCTCTCACCTTCCTTCATCCCTCTCTCTCCTTCCTTCACCTCTCTCTCTCCTTCCTTCATCTCTCTCTCCTTCCTTCATCTCTCTCTCTCCTTCCTTCATCTCTCTCTCTCTCCTTCCTCCATCTCTCTCTCTCCTTCCTTCATCTCTCTCTCTCCTTCCTTCATCTCTCTCCTTCCTTCATCTCTCTCTCTCTCCTTCCTTCATCTCTCTCCTTCCTTCCTTCATCTCTCTCTCTCTCCTTCCTTCCTTCATCTCTCTCTCTCCTTCCTTCCTTCATCTCTCTCTCTCCTTCCTTCATCTCCCTTTCGCCTTCCTTCATCTCTCTCTCTCCTTCCTTCATCTCTCTCTCTCCTTCCTTCATCTCCCTTTCGCCTTCCTTCATCTCCCTCTCTCCTTCCTTCACCTCTCTCTCCTTCCTTCATCTCTCTCCTTCCTTCATCTCTCTCTCTCCTTCCTTCATCTCCCTTTCGCCTTCCTTCATCTCCCTCTCTCCTTCCTTCATCTCCCTTTCGCCTTCCTTCATCTCCCTCTCTCCTTCCTTCACCTCTCTCTCCTTCCTTCATCTCCCTTTCGCCTTCCTTCATCTCCCTCTCTCCTTCCTTCACCTCTCTCTCCTTCCTTCATCTCCCTTTCGCCTTCCTTCATCTCCCTCTCTCCTTCCTTCATCTCCCTTTCGCCTTCCTTCATCTCCCTCTCTCCTTCCTTCATCTCTCTCTCTCTCCTTCCTTCATCTCCCTTTCGCCTTCCTTCATCTCTCTCTCTCTCCTTCCTTCATCTCTCTCTCTCCTTCCTTCATCTCTCTCTCTCCTTCCTTCATCTCCCTTTCGCCTTCCTTCATCTCCCTCTCTCCTTCCTTCACCTCTCTCTCCTTCCTTCATCTCTCTCCTTCCTTCATCTCTCTCTCTCCTTCATTCATCTCCCTTTCGCCTTCCTTCATCTCCCTCTCTCCTTCCTTCATCTCCCTTTCGCCTTCCTTCATCTCCCTCTCTCCTTCCTTCACGTCTCTCTCCTTCCTTCATCTCTCTCTCTCCTTCCTTCATCTCTCTCTCTCCTTCCTTCATCTCCCTTTCGCCTTCCTTCATCTCCTCTCTCCTTCCTTCACCTCTCTCTCCTTCCTTCATCTCTCTCTCTCCTTCCTTCATCTCTCTCTCTCCTTCCTTCATCTCCCTTTCGCCTTCCTTCATCTCCCTCTCTCCTTCCTTCACCTCTCTCTCCTTCCTTCATCCCTCTCTCTCCTTCCTTCATCTCTCTCTCTCTCCTTCCTTCATCTGTCTCTCTCCTTCCTTCATCTCTCTCTCTCCTTCCTTCATCTCTCTCTCTCCTTCCTTAATCTCTCTCTCTCTCCTTCCTTCATCTCTCTCTCTCTCCTTCCTTCATCTCTCTCTCTCTCCTTCCTTCATCTCTCTCTCTCCTTCCTTCATCTCTCTCTCTCTCCTTCCTTCATCTCTCTCTCTCCTTCCTTCATCTCTCTCTCTCTCTCCTTCCTTCATCTCTCTCTCCTTCCTTCATCTCTCTCTCTCCTTCCTTCATCTCTCTCTCTCCTTCCTTCATCTCTCTCTCTCCTTCCTTCATCTCTCTCTCTCTCCTTCCTTCATCTCTCTCTCTCCTTCCTTCATCTCTCTCACCTTCCTTCATCCCTCTCTCTCCTTCCTTCACCTCTCTCTCTCCTTCCTTCATCTCTCTCTCCTTCCTTCATCTCTCTCTCTCCTTCCTTCATCTCTCTCTCTCTCCTTCCTCCATCTCTCTCTCTCCTTCCTTCATCTCTCTCTCTCCTTCCTTCATCTCTCTCCTTCCTTCATCTCTCTCTCTCCTTCCTTCATCTCTCTCCTTCCTTCCTTCATCTCTCTCTCTCTCCTTCCTTCCTTCATCTCTCTCTCTCCTTCCTTCCTTCATCTCTCTCTCTCCTTCCTTCATCTCCCTTTCGCCTTCCTTCATCTCCCCCTCTCCTTCCTTCATCTCTCTCTCCTTCCTTCATCCCTCTCTCTCCTTCCTTCATCTCTCTCTCTCTCTCTCCTTCCTTCATCCCTCTCTCTCCTTCCTTCATCTCTCTCTCCTTCATTCCTTCATCTCTCTCTCTCTCTCTCTCTCCTTCCTTCATCCCTCTCTCTCCTTCCTTCATCTCTTTCTCTCCTTCCTTCATCTCTCTCCTTCCTTCCTTCATCTCTCTCTCTCTCCTTCCTTCATCTCTCTCTCTCCTTCCTTAATCTCTCTCTCTCTCCTTCCTTCATCTCTCTCTCTCTCCTTCCTTCATCTCTCTCTCTCTCCTTCCTTCATCTCTCTCTCTCCTTCCTTCTTCTCTCTCTCTCTCCTTCCTTCATCTCTCTCTCTCCTTCCTTCATCTCTCTCTCTCTCTCTCCTTCCTTCATCTCTCTCTCCTTCCTTCATCTCTCTCTCTCCTTCCTTCATCTCTCTCTCTCCTTCCTTCATCTCTCTCTCTCTCCTTCCTTCATCTCTCTCTCTCCTTCCTTCATCTCTCTCACCTTCCTTCATCCCTCTCTCTCCTTCCTTCACCTCTCTCTCTCCTTCCTTCATCTCTCTCTCCTTCCTTCATCTCTCTCTCTCCTTCCTTCATCTCTCTCTCTCTCCTTCCTCCATCTCTCTCTCTCCTTCCTTCATCTCTCTCTCCTTCCTTCATCTCTCTCCTTCCTTCATCTCTCTCTCTCCTTCCTTCATCTCTCTCCTTCCTTCCTTCATCTCTCTCTCTCTCCTTCCTTCCTTCATCTCTCTCTCTCCTTCCTTCCTTCATCTCTCTCTCTCCTTCCTTCATCTCCCTTTCGCCTTCCTTCATCTCCCCCTCTCCTTCCTTCATCTCTCTCTCCTTCCTTCATCCCTCTCTCTCCTTCCTTCATCTCTCTCTCTCTCTCCTTCCTTCATCGCTCTCTCCTTCCTTCATCTCTCTCTCCTTCCTTCATCTCTCTCTCTCCCTCCTTCATCTCTCTCTCCTTCCTTCATCTCTCTCTCTCTCCTTCCTTCATCTCTCTCTCTCCTTCCTTCATCTCTCTCTCCTTCATTCCTTCATCTCTCTCTCTCTCTCTCTCTCTCCTTCCTTCATCCCTCTCTCTCCTTCCTTCATCTCTTTCTATCCTTCCTTCATCTCTCTCCTTCCTTCCTTCATCTCTCTCTCTCTCCTTCCTTCATCTCTCACTCTCCTTCCTTCATCTCTCTCTCGCTCTCCTTCCTTCAGCTCTCTCCCTCTCTCCTTCCTTCATCTCTCTCTCTCTCTCTCCTTCCTTCATCTCTCTCTCCTTCCTTCATCTCTCTCTCTCCTTCCTTCATCTCTCTCTCTCCTTCCTTCATCTCTCTCTCTCCTTCCTTCATCTCTCTCTCTCCTTCCTTCATCTCTCTCACCTTCCTTCATCCCTCTCTCTCCTTCCTTCACCTCTCTCTCTCCTTCCTTCATCTCTCTCTCCTTCCTTCATCTCTCTCTCTCCTTCCTTCATCTCTCTCTCTCTCCTTCCTCCATCTCTCTCTCTCCTTCCTTCATCTCTCTCTCCTTCCTTCATCTCTCTCCTTCCTTCATCTCTCTCTCTCCTTCCTTCATCTCTCTCCTTCCTTCCTTCATCTCTCTCTCTCTCCTTCCTTCCTTCATCTCTCTCTCTCCTTCCTTCCTTCATCTCTCTCTCTCCTTCCTTCATCTCCCTTTCGCCTTCCTTCATCTCCCCCTCTCCTTCCTTCATCTCTCTCTCCTTCCTTCATCCCTCTCTCTCCTTCCTTCATCTCTCTCTCTCTCCTTCCTTCATCTCTCTCTCCTTCCTTCATCTCTCTCTCTCTCCCCTTCATCTCTCTCTCTCCTTCCTTCATCTCTCTCTCTCCTTCCTTCATCTCTCTCTCCTTCATTCCTTCATCTCTCTCCTCTCTCTCTCCTTCCTTCCTTCATCCCTCTCTCTCCTTCCTTCATCTCTTTCTCTCCTTCCTTCATCTCTCTCCTTCCTTCCTTCATCTCTCTCTCTCTCCTTCCTTCATCTCTCTCTCTCCTTCCTTAATCTCTCTCTCTCCTTCCTTCATCTCTCTCTCTCTCCTTCCTTCATCTCTCTCTCTCTCCTTCCTTCATCTCTCTCTCCTTCCTTCATCTCTCTCTCTCTCCTTCCTTCATCTCTCTCTCTCCTTCCTTCATCTCTCTCTCTCTCTCTCCTTCCTTCATCTCTCTCTCCTTCCTTCATCTCTCTCTCTCCTTCCTTCATCTCTCTCTCTCCTTCCTTCATCTCTCTCTCTCTCCTTCCTTCATCTCTCTCTCTCCTTCCTTCATCTCTCTCAACTTCCTTCATCCCTCTCTCTCCTTCCTTCACCTCTCTCTCTCCTTCCTTCATCTCTCTCTCCTTCCTTCATCTCTCTCTCTCCTTCCTTCATCTCTCTCTCTCTCCTTCCTCCATCTCTCTCTCTCCTTCCTTCATCTCTCTCTCCTTCCTTCATCTCTCTCCTTCCTTCATCTCTCTCTCTCCTTCCTTCATCTCTCTCCTTCCTTCCTTCATCTCTCTCTCTCTCCTTCCTTCCTTCATCTCTCTCTCTCCTTCCTTCCTTCATCTCTCTCTCTCCTTCCTTCATCTCCCTTTCGCCTTCCTTCATCTCCCCCTCTCCTTCCTTCATCTCTCTCTCCTTCCTTCATCCCTCTCTCTCCTTCCTTCATCTCTCTCTCTCTCTCCTTCCTTCATCGCTCTCTCCTTCCTTCATCTCTCTCCTTCCTTCATCTCTCTCTCTCCTCCTTCATCTCTCTCTCCTTCCTTCATCTCTCTCTCTCTCCTTCCTTCATCTCTCTCTCTCCTTCCTTCATCTCTCTCTCCTTCATTCCTTCCTCTCTCTCTCTCTCTCTCTCTCTCCTTCCTTCATCCCTCTCTCTCCTTCCTTCATCTCTTTCTATCCTTCCTTCATCTCTCTCCTTCCTTCCTTCATCTCTCTCTCTCTCTCCTTCCTTCATCTCTCACTCTCCTTCCTTCCTCTCTCTCTCGCTCTCCTTCCTTCAGTCTCTCCCTCTCTCCTTCCTTCACTCTCTCTCTCTCTCTCCTTCCTTCATCTCTCTCTCCTTCCTTCATCTCTCTCTCTCCTTCCTTCATCTCTCTCTCTCCTTCCTTCATCTCTCTCTCTCCTTCCTTCATCTCTCTCTCTCCTTCCTTCATCTCTCTCACCTTCCTTCATCCCTCTCTCTCCTTCCTTCACCTCTCTCTCTCCTTCCTTCATCTCTCTCTCCTTCCTTCATCTCTCTCTCTCCTTCCTTCATCTCTCTCTCTCTCCTTCCTCCATCTCTCTCTCTCCTTCCTTCATCTCTCTCTCCTTCCTTCATCTCTCTCCTTCCTTCATCTCTCTCTCTCCTTCCTTCATCTCTCCTTCCTTCCTTCATCTCTCTCTCTCTCCTTCCTTCCTTCATCTCTCTCTCTCCTTCCTTCCTTCATCTCTCTCTCTCCTTCCTTCATCTCCCTTTCGCCTTCCTTCATCTCCCCCTCTCCTTCCTTCATCTCTCTCTCCTTCCTTCATCCCTCTCTCTCCTTCCTTCATCTCTCTCTCTCTCTCCTTCCTTCATCGCTCTCTCCTTCCTTCATCTCTCTCTCCTTCCTTCATCTCTCTCTCTCTCCTTCCTTCATCTCTCTCTCCTTCCTTCATCTCTCTCTCTCTCCTTCCTTCATCTCTCTCTCTCCTTCCTTCATCTCTCTCTCCTTCATTCCTTCATCTCTCTCTCTCTCTCTCCTTCCTTCATCCCTCTCTCTCCTTCCTTCATCTCTTTCTCTCCTTCCTTCATCTCTCTCCTTCCTTCCTTCATCTCTCTCTCTCTCCTTCCTTCATCTCTCACTCTCCTTCCTTCATCTCTCTCTCGCTCTCCTTCCTTCAGCTCTCTCTCTCCCTCTCTCCTTCCTTCATCTCTCTCTCTCCCTCTCACCTTGCTTCATCTCTCTCTCTCCTTTCTTAATCTCTCTCTCTCCTTCCTTCATCTCTCTCTCGCTCTCCTTCCTTCATCTCTCTCTCTCTCTCTCTCTCTCCTTCCTTCATCTCTCTCTCTCTCTCTCTCCTTCCTTCATCTCTCTCTCTCCTTCCTTCATCTCTCCCTCATCTCCCTCGCTCTCTCTCTCTCTTTCTCTCTCTCCTTCCTTCCTTCATCTCTCTCTCCCTCATCTCTCTATCCATCCTTCATCTCTCTCTCCCTCTCTCTCCTTCATATCTCTCTTTCCTTCATATCTCTCTCTCCTTCATATCTCTCTCCTTCATATCTCTCTCTCTCTCTCTCTCTCTCTCTCTCTCTCCCCCTCCTCTTAGTCTTGTAGTCCACAGTTGTACCACTGTCAGTCTCACTTATCCTCTAAACTCTTAAACTCTGGCTCCTCATCAAACATTCAGCAGCAACCCAACTTCTGTCTCCTATCTCGATTGTTTTCCGCACGACTCAGGCCGTTGTGCTAAATCTTTTAGCGTAATGGCTGCCATCTTAGCAGGTGACCAGGTGACCATCCCCGGTGTTGAGTATTCAGCTCCTGTTCTCTAGCCCAGCAGTGTGAGAAGGACACAAGTACTGGCCTCCTCATATGACAGACTATTTTTAATCCAGACTCCAATACTAATTGTCTACGATGTTCAGTATTTGTTAGGAGAATGATGTTCTCAAGGTTCATAACCCAATTCAATTATGCTACTCAGTCTGCAAACCAGAATTTGTAAGATCCTGGTCGAATGAAACAGCTAAAATAGTCCAAAAGGTTCATTCACGAGAGCGCTGGTCTGTTGTACACAACCATTCATTTTACACTGGCATCTCACGCACACACATTCACACTAACATTACCACACAATGTCCTGCTACCCAGCCGACAAAGATTAGGGGACTCCGTGACTTACTCCCCGTCCTCCCTCAAGATAGGGAGACCCTGGGAAGTGCTCTCAGTGGCCCCAGCCAAGGTCGGCACCGAATTTTGCTCAGACAGTCTGGCTTTAAGATGCCATAATAGACATACACTACACACACGGATATGTAATTCTACTGACTTAAACCACACACATCATTACAATAATCACACGATTCTAATCAATTTCATCATTACAATAATCACATGATTCTAATCAATTTCATCATGATTCTTAACCAATTTCATACAATCATATGGGTTCAGGGTGGAATATTCGAATCATTCATATGAACGTATAAATCCCATTATCAGTATTGTTAATAGTCCGAGTGAATAAATGGGAGAGAAAGGATAGGAGAGAGGCTACTGACAGGCAGAGGTAAATAGACCTGGATAATGTTTTAAACACGCCACCACTGCCCTGTAGTTTCCATCATCTCCCGTCATTAGGAACACAATGTACTCATCCTCAGGTCCTGCTGGTCTGGCCTTCAGACGTCAACATTCATGTAGTTTCCTAACAGAACGTTCCCTTTCTTCAAAATCATTTTTAGGATTACCGTTTGGACACACGGCTTCTTTTTTCTTGACGTTTTGGCCGAGACACAGAGAGAAACCCTCTACCTCGTAGTGAAGTGGAGCATCTCTGTAACCCTCAGTGATCGTTGGTGTTGTCATTCATGGGGGGGGGGGGGGGTAGCCTAGGCGTGTTTTCGGTTCTCCTGTTTAATAGTCTTTGTTCTGCTCTGATGGCAGCTCATCAATTAGCAGCTGATAGCAGGATGGCTGGGCCTGTTATTGTGTTTAGGCCTGAACCCTCTCTACCTATTCATGAATTAGTCCAGCTCTGCCTTCCATCGCTTTCTCTCCTGATGTCGTGCCTGGCTGTGTTTTTCTATTTCCTATGTAGTGTACTACTTTTGACTGGAGCCCGATGGACTCTACATAGGAAATAAGGGTTTGGGACGCACTGTACTGTTCTGCGTATGTCTGTACATCTCAGAGTGGGAGGGACAGTAGACAGCTTGGTGAGCCTCCGGGAGGGCCATAGGGAAGTGCATGAGTAACATGTAATGTCATGGAGGGCTTTAGCAGAGGCTCCTGATGGGTCCTTTAGCAGAGGCTCCTGATGGGTCCTTTAGTAGAGGCTCCTGATGGGTCCTTTAGCAGAGGCTCCTGATGGGTCCTTTAGCAGAGGCTCCTGATGGGTCCTTTAGCATAGGCTCCCGATGGGTCCTTTAGCAGACGCTCCTGATGGGTCCTTTAGCAGAGGCTCCTGATGGGTCCTTTAGCAGATGCTCCCGATGGGTCCTTTAGCAGACGCTCCCGATGGGTCCTTTAGCAGAGGCTCCTGATAGGTCCTTGGGAAGTGGAGAGGAAAAACGTTGCACCTCTATGCCGGTGTCCCAAATGGCACTATACAGAGTGGCGTTTGGACACAGCCCATACGGCAGCGTACTGTACAGTATCTGAGGCAGCAGGAGAAACACTATCAGGGACTCGCTAGTAGTGCATGACGGTGCAGTATGAATGATCAGTGACTGTAACAGCACCGGACCTGGGCTACACGGTCAGAAGAGAGAGCCACCACACATACAGGAAGTTACCCGGGTGACTGAGCCTACAGCTTCCTGGTTCTGTCTCATACATATTACATGTGACATATAACAGGGTCACATCGTGGTGAGTTTTGAGCGCACCGGCTGAATGGCGCTATCTGCTGTCCACACACACACACACACACACACACACAATGCTTCGCTGTAGCAGAATGCATTTCTGTAGTACTCACAGTAGACTGTCCATAACATCCATAACAGGGATCCCGTAGATATGTGTATATGGGAGCTGTAGAAAGAACAATAGCTGTCCCCATGCTTTAGCCGGTTGTGTCTATCAGTCCTGAAATGTGTTTGAAGATATATTTGAGCCAGATGTTTTCTCTGCATGTCTCTGTCCATATGGTTTAGTTTCATTTAGAGCAGGGTATACGGAACATGTAGCGTTGAGTCACTAGACACTGAAAGCATAAACGTGCACACATGCATACATACTTTAAAAGCAAAGCAAGACAATAATGAACTAATAATATTATCCACCGATAATACACACTAAAGAGACATACAGGATGAAGATATACAGTAGTAGGTACACACACACTTTAGACAGCACTGCCCCAAGGCATTCCCACACATGTCATGGAAGTATGTTTGTGTGTGTGCGTGCGTGTTTGCGTGTGCCAATGCCTGTGTATACGTGTATGTGCACTCAATGCGTGTGTCCGCTGACGTGTGCGCGTGGGTGTGTGTGTTGACCACAGACTCTACCGGTGTGTGAGTGAGGCAATAGTGGGGTAGCTACGTGTCAGGGGGGGCTGGGGGCCCATGGACGAGGAGGGCAGCAGGGCTTCTCTCTCAGACAGGTCAGCAATAGGATCTGATTGGACCTTTTTAATCATTGAGGCGGTCTCCAGGTGATGATGGAGTGTCACGCTAGCTTTTGGCCCGTCCCACCGCAGAGCGAGAGAGAGAGAGAGAGAAGGGGGGGGAAGAGAGTGAGAGGCAGAGTGAGAGAAAAGAAGCCAAAGGGAGAGCAGGAGGATGGAGAGGGAGATGGAGAGATGAAAGCAGAGGGTGAGAGGCAGAGGAAGGGGAAACTAGGAGAGGGAGGAAGCCAATGGGAGAGCAGGAGGATGGAGATGTTACGGTGCGTGAAAGAGGACCCAAAAGCGAATTAACGTAAACAGAGCTTCTTTAATAACAAAACAAACGTAGGCTCAGATGGACCGGCAGATTCCGACAGGACAGGACAAGGTTGCAGCAAACATGACAATAGTCTGGTTCAGGCATGAATAACACAAACAAGAATCCGACAAAGACAGAAACAAAAACAGAGAGAGATATAGAGGACTAATCAGAGGGAAAAAGGGAACAGGTGGGAAAAGGGGTGACGAGGTAGTTAGGAGGAGACAAGGAACAGCTGGGGGAAAGAGGGGGAGAAAAGGTAACCTAATAACGACCAGCAGAGGGAGACAGGGTGAAGGGAAAGGACAGAAACAAGACACAACATGACAATACATGACAGTACCCCCCCACTCACCGAGCGCCTCCTGGCGCACTCGAGGAGGAAACCTGGCGGCAACGGAGGAAATCATCGATCAGCGCACGGTCCAGCACGTCCCGAGAGGGAACCCAACTCCTCTCCTCAGGACCGTACCCCTCCCAATCTACTAGGTACTGATGACCACGGCCCCGAGGACGCATGTCCAAAATCCTACGGACCCTGTAGATGGGTGCGCCCTCGACAAGGATGGGGGGGGGGGGGGGAGACGAGCAGGGGCACGAAGAACGGGCTTGACACAGGAGACATGGAAGACCGGGTGGACGCGACGAAGATATCGCGGAAGAAGAAGTCGAACTGCGACAGGATTAATGATCCGAGAAATACGGAACGGACCAATGAACCGCGGGGTCAACTTGCGAGAAGCGGTCTTAAGGGGAAGGTTCTGAGTGGAGAGCCAAACTCTCTGACCGCGACAATATCTAGGACTCTTAGTTCTACGCTTATTAGCAGCCCTCACAGTCTGCGCCCTATAACGGCAAAGTGCAGACCTGACCCTCTTCCAGGTGCGCTCGCAACGTTGGACAAAAGCCTGAGCGGAGGGGACGCTGGACTCGGCGAACTGAGATGAGAACAGCGGAGGCTGGTACCCGAGGCTACTCTGAAAAGGAGATAGCCCGGTCGCAGACGAAGGAAGCGAGTTGTGGGCGTATTCTGCCCAGGGGAGCTGTTCTGACCAAGACGCAGGGTTGCGAAAAGAAAGACTGCGTAAGATGCGACCAATAGTCTGATTGGCCCGTTCTGCTTGACCGTTAGACTGGGGGTGAAAGCCGGAAGAGAGACTGACGGAAGCCCCAATCAAACGGCAAAACTCCCTCCAAAATTGAGACGTGAATTGCGGACCTCTGTCCGAAACGACGTCTGACGGAAGGCCATGAATTCTGAAAACATTCTCGATGATGATTTGTGCCGTCTCTTTAGCAGAAGGAAGCTTAGCAAGGGGAATAAAATGAGCCGCCTTAGAGAACCTGTCGACAACCGTAAGAATAACAGTCTTCCCCGCTGACGAAGGCAGTCCGGTGACAAAATCTAAGGCGATGTGAGACCACGGTCGAGAGGGAATGGGAAGCGGCCTGAGACGGCCGGCAGGAGGGGAGTTACCGGACTTAGTCTGCGCGCAGACCGAACAAGCAGCCACGAAGCGACGCGTGTCATGCTCCCGGGTGGGCCACCAAAAGCGCTGGCGAATGGAAGCAAGCGTACCCCGAACGCCAGGGTGACCGGCTAACTTGGCAGAGTGAGCCCACTGAAGAACGGCCAGACGAGTAGGAACGGGAACGAAAAGAAGGTTCCTGGGACAAGCGCGCGGCGACGGAGTTTGAGTGAGTGCTTGCTTTACCTGCCTCTCAATTCCCCAGACAGTCAACCCGACAACACGCCCCTCAGGGAGAATCCCCTCGGGGTCAGTGGAGGCTACTGAAGAACTGAAGAGACGAGATAAAGCATCAGGCTTGGTGTTCTTAGAGCCCGGACGATAAGAAATCACGAACTCGAAACGAGCGAAAAACAGCGCCCAGCGCGCCTGACGCGCATTAAGTCGTTTGGCAGAACGGATGTACTCAAGGTTCCTATGGTCAGTCCAAACGACAAAAGGAACGGTCGCCCCCTCCAACCACTGTCGCCATTCGCCTAGGGCTAAGCGGATGGCGAGCAGTTCGCGGTTTCCCACATCATAGTTACGTTCCGACGGCGACAGGCGATGAGAAAAATACGCGCAAGGGTGGACCTTGTCGTCAGAGAAGGAGCGCTGAGAAAGAATGGCTCCCACGCCCACCTCTGACGCGTCAACCTCGACAATGAACTGTCTAGAGACGTCAGGTGTAACAAGGATAGGTGCGGATGTAAAACGATTCTTGAGGAGATCAAAAGCTCCCTGGGCGGAAACGGACCACTTAAAGCACGTCTTGACAGAAGTAAGGGCTGTGAGAGGGGCTGCCACCTGACCGAAATTACGGATGAAACGACGATAGAAATTCGCGAAGCCGAGAAAGCGCTGCAACTCGACGCGTGACTTAGGGACGGGCCAATCAATGACAGCTTGGACCTTAGCGGGATCCATCTTAATGCCTTCAGCGGAAATAACAGAACCGAGAAATGTGACGGAGGAGGCATGAAAAGAGCACTTCTCAGCCTTCACAAAAAGACAATTCTCTAAAAGGCGCTGGAGGACACGTCGAACGTGCTGAACATGAATCTGGAGTGACGGTGAAAAAATCAGGATATCGTCAAGGTAAACGAAAACAAAGATGTTCAGCATGTCTCTCAGGACATCATTGACTAATGCCTGAAAGACAGCTGGAGCGTTAGCGAGGCCGAAAGGAAGAACCCGGTATTCAAAGTGCCCTAACGGAGTGTTAAACGCCGTCTTCCACTCGTCCCCCTCCCTGATGCGCACGAGATGGTAAGCGTTACGAAGGTCCAACTTAGTGAAAAACCTGGCTCCCTGCAGGATCTCGAAGGCTGAAGACATAAGAGGAAGCGGATAACGATTCTTCACTGTTATGTCATTCAGCCCTCGATAATCTATGCAGGGGCGCAGGGACCCGTCCTTCTTCTTAACAAAAAAAAACCCTGCTCCGGCGGGAGAGGAGGAGGGGACTATGGTACCGGCGGCAAGAGCTACAGACAAATAATCTTCGAGAGCCTTACGTTCGGGAGCCGACAGAGAGTATAGTCTACCCCGGGGAGGAGTGGTTCCCGGAAGGAGATCAATACTACAATCATACGACCGGTGTGGAGGAAGAGAGGTGGCCCTGGACCGACTGAACACTGTGCGCAGATCGTGATATTCCTCCGGCACCCCTGTCAAATCACCAGGCTCCTCCTGTGAAGAAGAGACAGAGGAAACAGGAGGGATAGCAGACATTAAACATTTCACATGACAAGAGACGTTCCAGGAGAGGATAGAATTACTAGACCAATTAATGGAAGGATTATGACAAACTAGCCAGGGATGGCCCAAAACAACAGGTGTAAAAGGTGAACGAAAAATTAAAAAAGAAATGGTTTCGCTATGATTACCAGAAACAGTGAGGGTTAAAGGTAGCGTCTCACGCTGAATCCTGGGGAGAGGACTACCATCCAGGGCGAACAAGGCCGTGGACTCCCTTAACTGTCTGAGAGGAATGTCATGTTCCCGAGCCCAGGTCTCGTCCATAAAACAGCCCTCCGCCCCAGAGTCTATTAAGGCACTGCAGGAAGCTGACGAACCGGTCCAGCGTAGATGGACCGACAAGATAGTGCAGGATCTTGAAGGAGAGACAGGAGTAGTAGCGCTCACCAGTAGCCCTCCGCTTACTGATGAGCTCTGGCTTTTACTGGACATGAAGTGACAAAATGACCAGCAGAACCACAATAGAGACAGAGGCGGTTGGTGATTCTCCGTTCCCTCTCCTTAGTCGAGATGCGGATACCTCCCAGCTGCATAGGCTCAGCACCCAAGCCGGCAGAGGAAGATGGTAGTGATGCGGAGAGGGGGGCAACGGAGAACGCGAGCTCCTTTCCACGAGCTCGGTGACGAAGATCAACCCGTCGCTCAATGCGGATAGCGAGTTCAATCAAGGAATCCACGCTGGAAGGAACCTCCCGGGAGAGAATCTCATCCTTTACCTCTGCGCGGAGACCCTCCAGAAAACGAGTGAGCAAAGCCGGCTCATTCCAGCCACTGGAGGCAGCAAGAGTGCGAAACTCAATAGAGTAGTCTGTTATGGATCGATTACCTTGACATAGGGAAGACAGGGCCCTGGAAGCCTCCTCCCCAAAAACAGATCGATCAAAAACCCGTATCATCTCCTCCTTAAAGTCCTGATACTGGTTAGTACACTCAGCCCTTGCCTCCCAGATTGCCGTGCCCCACTCACGAGCCCGTCCAGTAAGGAGAGATATGACGTAGGCGACACGAGCAGTGCTCCTGGAGTAAGTGTTGGGCTGGAGAGAAAACACAATATCACACTGGGTGAGGAACGAGCGGCATTCAATGGGCTCCCCAGAGTAACACGGCGGGTTATTGATTCTGGGCTCCGGAGATTCGAAAGCCCTGGAAGTGGCCGGTGGATCGAGGCGGAGATGGTGAACCTGTTCTGTGAGGTTGGAGACTTGGGTGGCCAGGGTCTCAACGGCATGTCGAGCAGCAGACAATTCCTGCTCGTGTCTGCCTAGCATCGCTCCCTGGATCTCGACGGCTGAGTGGAGAGGATCCGAAGTCGCTGGGTCCATTCTTGGTCGGATTCTTCTGTTACGGTGCGTGAAAGAGGACCCAAAAGCGAATTAACGTAAACAGAGCTTCTTTAATAACAAAACAAACGTAGGCTCAGATGGACCGGCAGATTCCGACAGGACAGGACAAGGTTGCAGCAAACATGACGATAGTCTGGTTCAGGCATGAATAACACAAACAAGAATCCGACAAAGACAGAAACAAAAACAGAGAGAGATATAGAGGACTAATCAGAGGGAAAAAGGGAACAGGTGGGAAAAGGGGTGACGAGGTAGTTAGGAGGAGACAAGGAACAGCTGGGGGAAAGAGGGGGAGAAAAGGTAACCTAATAACGACCAGCAGAGGGAGACAGGGTGAAGGGAAAGGACAGAAACAAGACACAACATGACAATACATGACAGGAGAGGGAGATGGAGAGATGAAAGCAGAGGGTGAGAGGCAGAGGAAGGGGAAACTACGAGAGGGAGGAAGCCAATGGGAGAGCAGGAGGATGGAGAGGGAGATGGAGAGATGAAAGCAGAGGGTGAGAGGCAGAGGAAGGGGAAACTAGGAGAGGGAGGAAGCCAATGGGAGAGCAGGAGGATGGAGAGGGAGATGGAGAGATGAAAGCAGAGGGTGAGAGGCAGAGGAAGGGGAAACTAGGAGAGGGAGGAAGCCAATGGGAGAGCAGGAGGATGGAGAGGGAGATGGAGAGATGAAAGCAGAGGGTGAGAGGCAGAGGAAGGGGAAACTAGGAGAGGGAGGAAGCCAATGGGAGAGCAGGAGGATGGAGAGGGAGATGGAGAGATGAAAGCAGAGGGTGAGAGGCAGAGGAAGGGGAAACTGGGAGAGGGAGGAAGCCAATGGGCACCAGTCTTGGCCAGTGTGATCTTGTGTGAAAGGTGTTTTGGGGTTACCAGGGTACATTAGACATGCAACACGCCTGTTCACACCGTAATTAGCATTTACTCTGCTCTCTCTCTCTCTCTTCCTATCTCTCGCTCACACACACACACACACACACACACACACACACACACACACACACACACAACTCTTTCTCTTTAGGTCAATAATTTACGAACTGCTAGTATGTTACTATTTCACCTATTCTTCATAGAGGTATAAATGATAGACCGTATGAACTGTTCGAACAAAGGTTTGTTAACCTTATACTCACCCTGTTACTACAACTGAAATATAATTCTAAGTATTGATCTTAAGAATAGGCTACTGAACATTGGTACATGTCTCTCAGGGAAGGAAAGAGCAGGATCTCAGTGAGTAAAGCTGCTTAATGGGATTCACTGTGGTGGAAAAAACAACCGTGTTGGATATTATGGGGAAAGTCAACAGAATGTACAGACACACACAGAGAGAAATACAGCTGTAGTCAGGAGTTTACATACACTTAGGTTGGAGTCATTTAAAACTTGTTTTTCAACCACTCTACAAATTTCCTGTTCACAAACTATAGTTTTGGCAAGTCGGTTAGGATATCTACTTTGTGCATGACACAAGTCATCTGTGTGTAAACAAGTCAATTGTTTACACACAGATTATTTCACTTATAATTCACTATCACAATTCTAGTGAGTCTGAAGTTTACATACACTAAGTTGACTGTGCCTTTAAACAGCTTGGAAAATTCCAGAAAATGATGTCGCAAATGGGTCTTCCAAATGAACAATGACCACAAGCATACTTCCAACGTTGTGGCAAAATGGCTTAGGGACAACAAAGTCAAGGTATTGGAGTGGCCATCACAAAGCCCTGACCTCAATCCTATAGAAAATATGTGGGCAGAACTGAAAAAGCGTGTGTGAGCAAGGAGGCCTACAAACCTGACTCAGTTACACCAGCTCTGTCTGGAGGAATGGGCCAAAATTGACCCAACTTATTGTGGGAAGCTTGTGGAAGGCTACCCAAAACGTTTGACCCAAGTTAAACAATTTAAAGGCAATGCCACCATATACTAATTGGGTCTATGTGAACATCTGACCCACTGGGAATGTGATGAAAGAAATAAAAGCTGAAATAAATAATTCTCTCTACTATTATTCTGGCATTTCACATTCTTAAAATAAAGTGGTGATCCTAACTGACATAAAACAGTGGATTTTTACTCGGATTAAGTGTCAGGAATTGTGAAAAACTGAGTTTAAATGTATTTGGCTAAGGTGTATGTAAACTTCCGACTTCAACTGTACATGCACACACACACACAGCAGACATGAACTCCTGTCTAAGGTTATATGATGAGTGCAATGAGGGGGTGGCTATGTACTCATCCCTGCCAGTGGCCTTATGTTGTTATGGTTTCACAGTAGCAAAAACGACATGCCCATAGTCCACTCAGTAATCTAACTCCACGTGTTTTCACCATGTAACCAGATGACCAATAGAGAGGAGCCAGAGAATAGCTTCCATGAATGGCCCAGAGACACAGGCCAGAGTACAGCGACAAGGTCACGGCTTTATATATACGGAGTCTATTCATACCTCCCATGTTGTTTTGAGGATCCTTTTCCATTCTGAGAGAATGCGCTCCAAACCAAGACTTTAGGTCTAAAAGTTTTGTTCCCCTCCCTGACTGTAGTGGAGTCTTTCTACCTGCGAGTCTACAGGCCAGAACATTCGATTGATTCCCCCTAAGGGCTTTCTGAACATGGGATCTTTAGTTTTGACAACCTTCCGACTTCAAAGTACTTCCTTTCCCAGTCCAATGTGTTTATCTGCTTTCAGACCTTTTAGCGAGACGCTGTGGCTCATTTTTGTCATCTTGCTCTCTTTCACGTTCTCTGTCTCTTTTCCTCTCTCTCTCTCGTTCTCTCCCATCACTTCACCTAGCTCTAACCCTTTCCGTCTTCCTTTAGAGACATCCTTCATGAGGCTTGTGTACTCGTTAATGATCCCCTACCTGCGTGCACTGAGCTCTCACTCCATCCCCTGTCCCTCTCTCTCTTTTTTTAGAGCTTTCTGTTTTCTCTCTCTTTGCATATCTCTCTGTCTCTTTCCCCCGTCTATCAAATTAAACGACAGAGCAGTAGCTAGTTTCCTATCGCCTTCAGTCTTTTTCCCCTCTGTGTTTTTCTAAAGAGATTCGTGTCCATGCGTTGCGCTGCTAGAATGGGTTATTAGGGAACTGGAATGTTGCGTTTATGCGCTATCCCAGTGTAAAGACATGCTACTGCTGATCTGTCCCCCTCAACCTGTTTGCCAGCATCAGGCCCCAGTCTTAATGCACTGTAGGATAATGAAAATCCTGATTTTCATTAATGAAACTCAATTAAAAGAACGAGGGAAGTGGAGATGGTGGGGAGGCCCCCCGCTCAAAAGCCTTTATTTCACTTTCCTTCCACGGGGACTTTGCTGAGCTTATTAAAATGCTTAATCGCTTCCATTAACTTCTTCGGAATAGAGGAGGAGCTGTGACTTATGGAGGGAAATGTGCACATTGTCCAAAAACAAAATGTGTGTTGTTTTTTTCCCAGCTTGGAAACAGGGTATGGAGGGTCCGGATAATTGTGGAGGATGACGGCTTAGTGGAGAGTAGTAGTTGAGATGAGAGAGGTAATAGGTGGATGCGTGTGCGTGTCTCGAAGAGGACGCAATCACTCTCTCCTTCAGACATAAGTATGGCCTTTTCCTGCTCATCCTGCAGCTCAAATGGGGTGAATAAAACTCCAGCTTCCTTCCACCCTCCTGCTGCAGCCCACTTCAAACAAGTAGTCACTGAAGTCCTTCATCTACTGCAGTGGTCTGCTGCAGCCCACTTCAAACAAGTAGTCACTGAAGTCCTTCATCTACTGCAGTGGTCTGCTGCAGCCCACTTCAAACAAGTAGTCACTGAAGTCCTTCATCTACTGCAGTGGTCTGCTGCAGCCCACTTCAAACAAGTAGTCACTGAAGTCCTTCATCTACTGCAGTGGTCTGCTGCAGCCCACTTCAAACAAGTAGTCACTGAAGTCCTTCATCTACTGCAGTGGTCTGCTGCAGCCCACTTCAAACAAGTAGTCACTGAAGTCCTTCATCTACTGCAGTGGTCTGCTGCAGCCCACTTCAAACAAGTAGTCACTGAAGTCCTTCATCTACTGCAGTGGTCTGCTGCAGCCCACTTCAAACAAGTAGCCACTGAAGTCCTTCATCTACTGCAGTGGTCTGCTGCAGCCCACTTCAAACAAGTAGTCACTGAAGTCCTTCATCTACTGCAGTGGTCTGCTGCAGCCCACTTCAAACAAGTAGTCACTGAAGTCCTTCATCTACTGCAGTGGTCTGCTGCAGCCCACTTCAAACAAGTAGTCACTGAAGTCCTTCATCTACTGCAGTGGCCTGCTGCAGCCCACTTCAAACAAGTAGTCACTGAAGTCCTTCATCTACTGCAGTGGTCTGCTGCAGCCCACTTCAAACAAGTAGTCACTGAAGTCCTTCATCTACTGCAGTGGTCTGCTGCAGCCCACTTCAAACAAGTAGTCACTGAAGTCCTTCATCTACTGCAGTGGTCTGCTGCAGCCCACTTCAAACAAGTAGTCACTGAAGTCCTTCATCTACTGCAGTGGTCTGCTGCAGCCCACTTCAAACAAGTAGTCACTGAAGTCCTTCATCTACTGCAGTGGTCTGCTGCAGCCCACTTCAAACAAGTAGTCACTGAAGTCCTTCATCTACTGCAGTGGTCTGCTGCAGTCATGAGGATCAGCCTCCAGCAGTTAGGAACAACACATCGACCACACCTCGACCACACCTCGACCACACCTTGACCACACCTCGACCACACATCGACCACACATCGACCACACCTCGACCACACATCGACCCACACCTCGACCACACATCGACCACACCTCGACCACGCATCGACCACACCTCAACCACACCTCAGCCACACATCGACCACACCTCGGCCCCACATCAACCACAACAAAGGGCTACTATGGAGATAACCTCTAGCCTCTCATCTTCCTCAGTCGCAGAAAAGTGGGACACGGTTCTTAGACCGTCGTCTCATGGTCTCCTCTCCACACAATGACGAGCCCGGCTCGCTCAGTTATTCCCAGGTGAACAGGTGTAATCATCTCTGCTCTATTCACACTGTCCGTCCCTCTGTCTGTTCGTCCATCCGTCTGTCCTTCCGAACCACGCTTAGCGTAGGTCGGCGTGTTAAATACCTGCCCGTTATCCTCATCCTACCTAATCCCTGTCCTCAGATCAGCCCTGTACACCACTGGTACAGCCTGTATGGTGTATGGCCCCCTCTACACGCACCAGGTTGTAAAGTGGCTCGGCGGTACTCGAGTACCCAAGCAACACACACACAGAGACAGACAGACAGACAGACAGACAGACAGACAGACAGACAGACAGACAGACAGGAAAATATTATTTTAGCATGTCCAGGTTGGAGGCTGTGGTAATGACAGCTGATGTTGTTAGCAGGTAGAATACACACAGCTATCACACAGCTGGAAAATAATCGACAGCTGTGTGTGAAGCTTAGGACGGTGATGTGGAGAGAGGAGGGAGTCTGCGGAGGAAGACTGTGTGTGTTTATGCTTTCCCAGCACGGCTAGCCAGCTCTCAGAAGATGTGTTGTGTTGGTATTCAGTAGTAGTACTGTTGGTCCTCTGGAGGAGAAAGAGAAGGAGAGAGTAACCCTTTTATCTGTTTTCATGCTTGTTAACCATTCATTTCTGTCTGCTTTTTCTTCTCTTTCTCATTCCCCCTGTTTCTACTGTTTTCTTTTTCTTCTCTTTCCCCCTGTTTCTACTGTTTTCTTTTTCTTCTCTTTCTCATTCCCCCTGTTTCTACTGTTTTCTTTTTCTTCTCTTTCTCATTCCCCCTGTTTCTACTGTTTTCTTTTTCTTCTCTTTCTCATTCCCCCTGTTTCTACTGTTTTATTTTTCTTCTCTTTCTCATTCCCCCTGTTTTCTTTTTCTTCTCTTTCTCATTCCCCCTGTTTCTACTGTTTTCTTTTTCTTCCAATGGCTCCAGTTTTATCCTCAACCCTCCACGGTCCCTCCATCCTCTCATGTTATGCCCTGAGATGATATTGGATCCATTTGAGAAAGAAACATCAGCATCAAAGGATAGGGTGAATTCCGATCTGAACTAATAAAACATTATTTTCCCTCTTTCTTCAGAACGGAGTCCGTTGCAGAGAAGATGCTCACCAACTGGTTTGCCTTCCTTCTTCACAGGTTCCTCAAGGTGAGTCTAATGCAACCTCCAGTTTAGCAGTTTTAGTAAACCAGGGCTGTGGCAGTGAGAATACATTTTATGTCGTTAATCTGTGTTTTCTCTCTCTCTCTCTCTCTCTCTCTCTCTCTCTCTCTCTCTCTCTCTCTCTCTCTCTCTCTCTCTCTCTCTCTCTCTCTCTCTCTCTCTCTCTCTCTCTCTCTCTCTCTCTCTCTCTCTCTCTCTCTCTCTCTCTCTCTCTCTCTCTCTCTCTCTCTCTCTCTCTCTCTCTCTCTCTCTCTCTCTCTCTCTCTCTCTCTCTCTCTCTCTCTCTCTCTCTCCAGGAGTGTGCTGGGGAGCCTCTGTTCATGCTATACTGTGCCATCAAGCAGCAGATGGAGAAGGGCCCTATAGACTCCATCACAGGAGAGGCGCGCTACTCCCTCAGTGAGGACAAGCTGATCAGACAGCAGATTGACTACAAGACCCTGGTCAGTACCACTCAGGCAATCACACACACACACACACACATACACACACACACACACACACACACACACACACACAGTCGGACTCTACTGACTACATATTTATCTTTCTTCCACACACACACACCATCATGTTTTGCTTCCCTCTGTGTCCTTGATAGCTAATTATCCTGTGGGTGTCAGTGCTGCACCAACAGGAGAGCAGGGGTCTGTGGAGACAGAGACAGGAGCACTAAGACAGTCACAGACAAGGCATGACTCTAACTCTGTTTGCTCTGACGGGGAACTGGGCTCATTACTCTAATACCCTGCCAGAGCTGGAAATTGGTGTCCTGCCGAAGGTGTGAAATTAGATTTTAGGATGGTGGTGGGGGCGTGGGAATAGTATTTTAGAGGGAGGGGGGGCAACCGGACCGTGACAGGACCCATTAACACACACACATAGTCACAGAAACGCACTCGCACAAGAAGAGGCGTTGAAACACACATAGGCACCGGCATAGCAAACACACACCGGAGCACACTCATACAGGCGCTCTTACATTCATACGCAAGCACGCACGCACACCCACACACACACACACACACCTTAACCCCCTCTCCTCTCCCGTCTCCCCCTTCAGATCCTGAACTGTGTGAACCCAGACAACGAGAACAGTCCTGAGATCCCAGTGAAGGTGCTGAACTGTGACACCATCACCCAGGTCAAGGAGAAGATACTGGACGCCTGCTATAAGAACATGCCTTACTCACAGAGGCCCCGCGCTGTCGACATGGACCTGGGTAAGACAGAGATACACACACACACACACACACACACACACACACACACCCTCCCTAGTCTGTAGCCTGACTGACTGACCCAGGTAAGAGCTGACAGACGGGCACCACAGGTCCACCATGACAGGCCGACCGCCTCCTACACAGTCTGCCGCCCCGGCCCTGGAGAGGCGACACCGCCGTTACCTCCACATCTCCTGTTCCTCCTCCCCCGTCTTCTCATGGGCTCTCACTTCACACCAGGGAGATGGAAACACCAGCCTCCCATCAGGAGTGCCCGACGCCCTTCAACCACACTGGCCCCAGCCACAGGAGGCCGTCTCTCCATATCACTATCGCCTAGGTAACGCTAGGGAGGGTGAGAGGGGGGGGGGGGTCGTGCCCGAAGCTTGGAGCAGCAGTGTCTGCTGGCAGTGGCACAAAGTAATAAAGTCCAGTCAACAGAGGAGAAAATCAATGATCACTACCCAGTGATGCCCGACGCTGCCCGTCCATTTCCCCATCAACACACTGATTATCTTTTCATTATCGGGTCAACGTTCCCCCTCCATCCCTCCTCTTCCCCTTTCCCCTCTCGCTTGACTCACTTTTCCGGGGAGGATTTTCTCTCTGTGCTTCTTACCGCTGCGTTGTGTTTTTCCCCACTCCACCGTAGCCGCGCCGACCGTGGAACGCGTATGGTTATGCTACAACGTATCACTGACACAAGTGCCAATTAAACCGGCGAGGCTGACTGAGCGTACATCTTCAACTTGTTAGTGTGTAATGTTTCATTAAAATGCAAGTCAACCCGGGCGCGGTCTCTCGTCTTCTAACCTAGCAGAGTACACAGAGTGCTCTGTGTGTCTGTAGAACAGAATGGCTGTTGATATGGCTTCATTTGGATAATGTGTTTTCTCAAGAGTCCTTTGGAAGCTCCTGATGTGTGCCTCTTCGTAGCGACACAGAAACACCAATCAAATGAAGTTGCAGTCAGGGAATAACTTAAGAGTTTCACTCATCTTGCCAGAGGAAATAATGGCTATTATAAACTGGGTGGTTCAAGCCCTGAATGCTGATTGGCTGACAGCCATGGTATATCAGACCGTATACCATGGGTATGATAAAACATTTATTTTTACTGCTCTAATTACATTGATGACCAGTTTATAATGGCAATAAGGCACCTCGGGGGTTTGTGATATATGGCCAATATACCGCGGCTAAGGGCTGTGTCCAGGCACTCTGTGTTGCATCGTGCTTAAGAACAGATCTTAGCAATGGTATTTTGGCCATATACCACACCTCCTCTGGCCCTATTGCTTAAATAGACAGACAGACAGACAGACAGACAGGCAGGCAGGCAGGCAGGCAGGCAGGCAGGCAGACAGACAGGCAGGCAGGCAGGCAGGCAGGCAGGCAGGCAGGCAGGCAGGCAGGCAGACAGACAGACAGACAGACAGACAGACAGACAGACAGACAGACAGACAGACAGACAGACAGGCAGGCAGGCAGGCAGGCAGGCAGGCAGACAGACAGACAGACAGACAGACAGACAGACAGACAGACAGACAGACAGACAGGGTTGTGAAGCTCTTTCTACTGCAGACCAGTGTTGTTGAATTGGTTGTAGGTAACTCAGCTCACACCTTATAAAAAGGGCGTTACCGTAAGATACAAAGGCTTCCAGAGTAAATGGAAAACACAAACTAGAGGACATTGTATGTGTGTATGTTCATGTGCACGTTATCTGCGTGTGTGCGTAGGTGCGTTGGTATGTGTGTGTCTGCGTGTGATTGTGTTTCTGGCAGCGTGACTGACTGTCTCTTCTCTCTGGCCCCGTCAGAGTGGCGTCAGGGACGGATGGCCCGCGTGGTCCTGCAGGACGAGGACATCACCACCAAGATAGAGAACGACTGGAAGAGACTCAACACACTCATGCACTACCAGGTACGGTGAACCGATCTACGTTGCGTATATCTAGGCTCGCCACACTTCTGCACTACCAGGCAGTGTTATTCCATCGACATGACATGTATACGTGTTGACGACAGTGTATTGCAGTTTGTTGTGTACAGTATCCATATAAGTCTCTGGAGTTATAACGTGGGATTCAGACAGGTTATAAACACACGTTCTATGTAGTAGAATAATGATAGTTTATAGAAAGGAAATCACCCAGGCCCACTCAGATGTACTGCAGGTGAACTTTAATGTTGAGCCGCTTCTGACTTTGAGACGTCGAATCCTCCTCCTCCAGACTCATTAGAATTCACTCGCCTGGTTTCATCTGATCTGCATGACTCACACAGAATAGAGGGCAATTATTCCTCAGGTGGCGGGAGAGAGAGAGAGAACCGACACCTCCTATAAAGTGTCTTCCCTGGAGAGATACAGTCTCTCGCGCTCTCATTCCCTCCTCTCTCCGTCTCTCCCTCTCTCTCGTTCCCTCTCCTCTCAGGCCCTCTACTCCTGCTATCTATATTTAATCTCCCTCCGCTCAGGGACTAGGTTGTCCTTTACCTGTTACCGTGGCAATTAGCCCTGCCTCGCTCCACGCTGAACTTCTCTCTACATCTCAGAGGCTCAGACTTGACCTGCAGTTCCTTGCCACCTTCATCGGGGGGGGGGGGGGGGGGGGGAGCGGGAGGAAGAGAGAGGGGGGGAAAGAGGTTTGAGAGCGGGAGGAAGAGAGAGAGGAGGAAAGACAGAGAGAGGGAGAAGGGGACATACAGAGCGAGAGAGGTAAAGAGAGAAGGCAGCTAGTCCTCTCCAGAGCACATGAATCTTTCAGTAGTGCAGAGGGTCAGCAGGCTCCCATTACTCAGACAAGGAGACCATCTGCCCAGAGCTCCAGACTGCAGCCTGTTGATCTGCAGCCCTGAAGCCTGCAGCCATGGTGTGTGTGTGTGTGTGTGTGTGTGTGTGTGTGTGTGTGTGTGTGTGTGTGTGTGTGTGTGTGTGTGTGTGTGTGTGTGTGTGTGTGTGTGTGTGTGTGTGTGTGTGTGTGTGAGTGTGTGTGTGTTACTGAGGACTAGGTTCAGTCTGTCATGGAGGGGGGCTGGGGCTGCAGCCTTACCATGGGGCCTTTCTTTCTGAGGCCTGCTTCCCCAGAGGAGGAGAAAAAAAGAGGTAGAATAATTTACAAGGTGTCAGGGTTATTAGATGGGACACATCATAGTGTCCTTCATAGAGGACTTGGTCCCATGCTGATTTACTGTATGTATGTACCCCCCTCTGTGTCTCCTTCCTCTTTTCTTTCCTCTCTTTTTTCTCTCCTTCACCCACAGATAGTAAGCAGTGGTCTCAACCTCTCTCTCTCCCCCCTCGCTCTCCCTCCTAAGCACCTCAGAGTGTTCTCTATGGTACCCATACTACTCCTAGTCTATAAAGTACCACTGCTTCTCTATGGTACTACTCTGAGTCTCTATGGTACTACTCTGAGTCTCTATGGTACTACTCTGAGTCTCTATGGTACTACTCTGAGTCTATATAGTACTACTCTGTGATTTTATGGTACTACTCTGAGTCTATATGGTACTACTCTGAGTCTATATAGTACTACTCTGAGTCTCTATGGTACTACTCTGAGTATATATGGTACTACTCTGAGTCTCTATGGTACTACTCTGAGTCTCTGTGGTACTACTCTGTGATTTTATGGTACTACTCTGAGTCTCTATGGTACTACTCTGAGTCTCTATATAGTACTACTCGGAGTCTCTATGGTACTACTCTGAGTATATATGGTACTACTCTGAGTCTCTATAGTACTACTCTGTGATTTTATTGTACTAATCTGAGTCTCCATGATACTACTCTGAGTCTCTATGGTACTACTCTGAGTCTCTATGGTACTACTCTGAGTCTCTATGGTACTACTCTGATTTTATGGTACTACTCTGAGTCTCTATGGTACTACTCTGTGATGTTATGGTACTACTCTGAGTCTCTATGGTACTACTCTGAGTCTCTATGGTACTACTCTGAATCTCCATGGTACTACTCTCAGTCTCTATGGTACTACTCTGAGTCTCTATGGTACTACTCTGAGTCTCTATATAGTACTACTCGGAGTCTCTATGGTACTACTCTGAGTATATATGGTACTACTCTGAGTCTCTATAGTACTACTCTGTGATTTTATTGTACTAATCTGAGTCTCCATGATACTACTCTGAGTCTCTATGGTACTACTCTGAGTCTCTATGGTACTACTCTGAGTCTCTATGGTACTACTCTGATTTTATGGTACTACTCTGAGTCTCTATGGTACTACTCTGTGATGTTATGGTACTACTCTGAGTCTCTATGGTACTACTCTGAGTCTCTATGGTACTACTCTGAGTCTCTATGGTACTACTCTGTGATTTGATGGTACTACTCTGAGTCTCTATGGTACTACTCTGAATCTCCATGGTACTACTCTGAGTCTCTATGGTACTACTCTGAGTCTCTATGGTACTACTCTGAGTCTCTATGGTACTACTCTGAGTCTCTATGGTACTACTCTGAGTCTCTATGGTACTACTATGAGTCTATATAGTACTATTCTGACTTTATGGTACTACTCTGAGTCTCTATGGTACTACTCTGAGTCTATATGGTAGTACTCTGAGTCTCTATGGTACTACTCTGAGTCTATATGGTAGTACTCTGAGTCTCTATGGTACTACTCGTGAGTCTATATAGTACTACTCTATGACTTTATGGTACTCTGTAGTGGTTGATGGAGGTTGTGCAATATGTCAGCTTCCATCCTCCGACAGGTCTCTCTGTTGTTGTTATGTGGCTTTGTGTCACTCTGTCTCTTTCATTAGCCGTGGGAGACGCTACAGGGCACAACAACAACACACACACACACACACACACACACACATTTGTTACAGCGATAGAGGAGCATCTCTCAGCGCTCAATAGCACATCTGAAGCCTGCCTATTGATCATGGATCTGACGCCCTAACACAACACCACTACAGAGGAGACGCACACGGGCCGGACGCGGGGTGATTAGAGGGGGGTGGGGGGGTGAGTAGAGACAAGAAAGCAGGGGAAGAGAGTAAATGGGGAGAGAAGAGGGAAAAGAAGGGGAGCGACAGAGCCTCTTGTTTATCATTACAGCTGTGATGAGCCAGGTAGGTGTGTGTGTGTGTGTGTGTGTGTGTGTGTGTGTGTGTGTGTGTGCGTGCGTGCGTGCGTGCGTGCGTGCAATGCCACTTCTGGCAAGTGTGTGCCCCCTGGCACGAAGACGTGGAGTATTTGCGTGCGTGTGAAATATTTACATGTGCAGAATTAGTGAACCTCACCCCTGTGACTCTGCTAATTCTCACACCAGACAGTGTGACCAGACATTCAAATTCATGAAACCCCTAACAACCTCGGAAGCTCTGCTATTTATTTCCTCATGGGAAATGGACGTTTACATACCCCAGATATAGATATACACACCGTCTCCTCCTACTGAAATTAAAACTTTAATGCATCATGCATTTGAAACGAGACAGACTGTACGGAAGCATCTTTATTCAGTAGCTACCTTTGCTACTCTCTCAGACTAAACGGGTATCGTTAGCGTACGGGAATTGTTCCCAGGGGTACAAACATTTTACAATACACAATGTACCTGCATTTCAGAGGTACACACATTGTCATACACAAAAAAAGGGGTACAGAGAAGATTCATGTGTGTGGGTGTTAAGAAGCGCTGTTTGGCGGGTCATGTTTTTCGGAGGGCGCATGACTCAACCTTAATAATAATAAAAAGAGGTGTGTAAACGTGAGGGACTTGATATAGAGAAGGACATTTTTGCCACTTAGAAGGAACAAATGGTTTGTCAGTGTGGTGGTACCCTTAAAAGGCTCATTTGAATCTGTGGACTATATGGTACAATATTGGCTCTTTTATGGTAGGAACTGCAAGGGTACAACTATGTACCTAGAACTAATGGTACAATGACGTACCTTACAGAGTACCACTACAGTGACAGGCATTTGTACGTATTAAGTACAATTCGGCACCTTTTTTTTCTGAGAGTATACTTGGAGCTCAGGGGGATTGAATGAAACTCCACACACACACAGACTGAACCATGACAGACTGAACCTAGTCCTCAGTAACACACACACACACACACACACACACACACACACACACACACACACACACACACACACACACACACACACACACACACACACACACACAGAGACACAGACACAGACACACACACATACACACACACAGACACACACACATACACACACAGACACACACACACACACAGACACACACACACACACAGACAGACACACACACACAGACACTCACACACACACACACCTGGACTGTTGGTCGGAGCAGGAGGAGAGCAGATAAAAGATTGATGAGATAGGAGAGTGCCTGGCTGATTGCTGATGTTGATCTCTCTTTGTTGATTAGTCTTCCTCCTTGTCAAAGGGAGCTTTTCGTCAGCCAAGCCCTTACTTTCTCTGTGCACTCTCTCTATCTCCTACCCTTGCACCTTTTCCTCTCTTGCTATACCTCTCTATCTCCCTCACCTTCTCTCTTTTCATCAGCCCAGCTCTTACTCTCTCTCTCTCTCTCTCTCTCTCTCTCTCTCTCTCTCTCTTTCTCTCTCTCTCTCTCTCTCTCTCTCTTACTCTCTCTCTCTCTCTCTCTCTCTCTATCTCTCTCTTACTCCCTCCCTCTCTATCTCTCTCTCTCTTACTCCCTCCCTCTCTCTCTCTCTCTCTCTTTGCCATCCTCCGAGGTGAGATGTTTAACCTTCCGTCTGGTGAATAGCATTACCGGTCCAGTAGTTCCCAGGGGAGCAGGGTCTAGAGCAGGCTAGACCAGAGGTGGCACACTCACATCCAATTACCATATAATGGGCTTGAGTGGCATGAGACATAGGGCAAGATTTACAATTCAAATAAAAAACTGTGTGGGAAGTCAGGTGTTTAGAGCTGTGAATGCTTCCCCGTGTGAGGTGTTGGTGAAATCTTAAACTGCAAATAGATCACTTAAAATGCATTGCAGTGCGGTTGGTTGCAGTTAAATGGATTGCGTATTTGGGAAAAGTGTAGTAATTGGAGTCAGGTTTGCTTCACACACACCTTGGTTTTTCCCGTCCTCTGCCGTGCCTACGTGGACGGTAAGGATTTTTCCAGGGGCACAGCTGGAAATGTGACTGGGGAAAATGGCTACAGGAAATGACTTGGTTCCCATCCTCCTGCAGTGTAGCGGGCTAAACTGTGCCAAGACATTAGAGCCCTGTCACTGTGCCTCCATGTTGTGTCCTGACCTTGTGTTGTCCTACTGATGTTGTGGAGGAACCGACACCAGGAGCTCCAGTTTCACACCCCCCCAGACTGAGAACCTGCACTGGGACGTTTTGGGTCTATTTTAGATCAACCCAGACAGACACTACGGATAGTTGGATTACAGCAGTAACGTATCTTTCCATCAATCTGATTCTCTGTGGCGGCTCGTCCCCTGTTGTCATCTGAGCAAACAACGCCCCACAGACAGAGTTTGAGTTTTAAAATATGCTCAGACAGAGAAGGAAATCTAGATCAACATTTTGGCAGGCATAGTGAAGAGAGTGTTCCTCTGCTCTCCACAGATTCCTTTATACGCCAAGACAGTTGGTATGGGGTCTGATGACACACAGTATTGCTGCAGATTGAGTCATCTTCTCTTCGGAAACACAGTGGGACTCAACTCTCATTGCATTGTCCCCAACCAGTATATGTTATTAGAACGCTCTTAGAAAGCTATTTAGTTTGATAAAAACACAATTTAGTGTTCAAATTACAAAATAACCCTTTCATCTTATAACCTTAAGTTCTATATTAAAGACCTGTCAGTTAGGAAATTGTGTGTGGCTAAACCTCAGCCCAGCGCAGTCCAGTCCAATCTGTGATAGATAGGCCTCCTAAGCTAGGCTTGGGCCACAGGATCAGGGGATGAGAGATAGGCAGGTGTGGGCATAGGGGGGGGGGGGCTGTTTGATGAAAGTCTTATCACAGTGTAGCGTTGGTTCCTTATCACACCTGCAGGCCACTGTCAGGCTCACCTCAGCTCCCTGCCTCACACTGTGGATTAGCCCTGAAGGACGAAGCTGCACGCCTTCAATCATCTCCACTATCACCACAACCCATCTCTATCTCTACGCTCACACAGCCCTTCTATCAGACTCCATAACATAGAGGAGGAGAGGGAGAAGGATGGGAGCGAGGCAGAGAGAGAGCGAGAGAGAGCCTCCATAAAGGAGAGAGGAAGAGAGACAATGCTCGGTGTAGAAAGGAACAGGTGTCACCACTGTCAGAGCTGGAGGAACGAGAGTGAAGGCTTCTGAAAATATGGAGAAGGTTAGGATGGAGAGGGAGAGGATAGGTTGGGCTCGGGAGAGGTCTTCACAATACAGAGCCAACGGCTGGAAAGAGGTTCCAAAGAGCGGTTTGTCGTTTCCCACTAAGAGGGCAGGCGGTGTGACATCATTTAATGAGATGACTCCTCCTCGAGCTTCTGTCCTTTCAAGTGCTCTGTCTGCTGGAGCTGGAGTTAGCTCTAGCACTGACCCCGGCTGTGACCCCAGCTAATGGCCTGTTAGAAATTAGTGGAGGAGGGGGGGTTTGAGGGTTGCTACTGTACAACGTGGGGCCACGTCATTAGCCGTGGAGTGCCGAGAAGAGGAGGAGGAGAAGTGTAGAAAGGAGGCGACAGGAGAGGAGAGAAGAGAGAGGTGACCCAGCAGAAGCTTTAGAGAGGCTAACAGTGAGGAGAGGAGAGAAGAGAGAGGTGACCCAGCTGAAGCTTTAGAGAGGCTAACAGTGAGGAGAGGAGAGAAGAGAGAGGTGACCCAGTTGAAGCTTTAGAGAGGCTAACAGTGAGGAGAGGAGAGAAGAGAGAGGTGACCCAGCTGAAGCTTTAGAGAGGCTAACAGTGAGGAGAGGAGAGGAGAGAGAGGTGACCCAGCTGAAGCTTTAGAGAGGCTAACAGTGAGGAGAGAGCGGTGACCCAGCTGAAGCTTTAGAGAGGCTAACAGTGAGGAGAGGTCGGGGGACAGATTATTTCTCTCAACCTTGTTTTCATGTCATATAGGAGGTTTTCATTCAGCCCGTGGCTGCTTGGTGATTTCACACTGTTGGATGCTTGTCCTTCTTGTTCTCTCACTCCGAAAACTCAATTCCCTTCACTGGGCTGGCTGGACATGCCACAGAGGGCTTTGGTATTTTGGTTCTCAAAAAGGAAAAACAGTGGTTTTGTATATTTGTGTGCAATATTTTGTCTATCCAGATTGAAAGAGTGCACGCAAACACACCCTCCCAGCTGTGATTGGCAATGAAATGTAGAGTAAATGACAGTAGAATGTGGAATGGTGTAGAACACTGACTTTTATGGCTGTGGCTCGGAGAGACTGTGGACAGAGTCAGCAATGTGTCGTCCATAGACAAAGACAGAGAGGTAGTCAGAGTGGTCCTGGCATGTACAGTATGGTAAAGGTGTCCTATAAGACTCTTTCATGTGGAGAGAGCTCATCCTCCTGCCGTACCCCGTGTAGTTGAGATCAAAAGCAATCTTTGTAGGAATACTGTAGACAATAGAGCCGGATTGGAGGGCTGACTCTTCCACTGTGCCATTGTTCCCTGTCACTCTCAATATCTTTCTTTCTTATCATCAATTTCCCTTCCGTTTTTGGACAATCCCTCCACTTTTGCTCTTTCTCTCTTTTTCCATCACTGTTATGGCTTCATTTATTTTCCTCTCTCTCTGCCCGTACCCCCCCCCCTCTCTGAGATGCTGCGATGACAGTGAGGCGGGGGAGGTTGTTTTCTAGACATGCCAGTGGGAAGCCCTCACTCCGCATTGCTTTAGCTCTGGCTTTCTGCCCACTCCCGCCTCCCCTTCCCTTCTCTCCTCTCCTTATTTCCCTAATGGCTGGGGAGTGATGGGAATGGCGATGCGGATCATCTCATCAGAGGCATCTGAGTCGTTTCTTACAGAGAGACGCCCTGCAGAGAGAGCCTACGAGGCGTTAGAGATGACAGGAGGTTGAATGGGGAGAATGTGACAGAGTACAGGGGGGGGGGGATTCAAGGAGAAGGGGATGAAGGAGATGCTGTGTCATGACGTAGGTGTGAGCACGTGTTCATATCTCTTGGAAAGGGGCGGAGGGTGCTAAACCAGGGTTGCAGATCAATGTGTACTGCATACGGACAACGTGTCGTCCGCGAGCAGCACGCCTGTCGGTGATTCTCTGTTGTGTTGTTGCAGGTGTCTGACCGCTGTGTAGTGGCTCTGGTGCCCAAACAGACCTCTTCCTACAACATCCCCCCATCAGCCAGCATCTCCCGGACCTCCATCAGCAGATATGGTGAGCACATAGAACATAGAACGTTGAACATAGATCTCCATGGTAGGTACTGTACTTCGCTCCTCAAGCCATGGGACCATTTCAAACAAACAACATCAACATAAATATTAGCACAGGAAGAGGAAGGGAGGGTCGTAGGTCAAAGTGTTCCATGTCTAAGCCTTTGGGTGTGAGCACACCTGATATACACGTTAGCCTTTCAGATGAGTTTGTAGACATTTTGTTCAGAGACCAGCTCTGTTTGAAGCGTCTAATGCTTTTCTGCGGCGCCATTGCTTACCCTACTATCTCCTCCCGACGGTGTTTACTGCCGTGTACCTCACAGCCCAGAACCTGCTGGGGTGGTAGAGGGATAGAGAGGAAGAGAGGGGGAGAGAAAGAGAGGGGGAGAGTAGAGAGGGCCCGATGGGAGACATGGAGAGAGGTGTTTGGTTTTACCATCAAGTATAATAATGAGGATGCCAGACTGAGCCTGGAGCCAGAGTGTAATGGTCCGTCACACACACACTGGTGACAGTCACAGGGGTGAGCCACAGGGCCTCCCATCTGGTTCCATGCCCAACCCCAACGGCAGCATGTGATTGGCTAATTATTCACTGTGAATGATACTTCACACCAATAGAAAGTGAAAACGGAACACGGTTGGCCAATTATCAGGGCTGGGATTGGATGAGAACCCCCATAGGTTGTTTTCTGTCGCCTGGAGAGATGACCAATTGGGCCAGTAACACCATCATCCCTCTCCTTTCCTATTTACTAAGTCCCCATTTGCCAATCACAAAACCACCAGTATATTGGAAATTAGCCCTGGACAGTGTCAGACAAACAATGAGGATAGTTAATGTGCCATGTGCAATAAAAGTCCTATAGGACTACCTCTAATTCATAAAGATGGTGACGTTTACGATGTCCGAGACAGCATTGCCAGCTCCTCATTAACACAGCCACATTAAGAATGTACTGTAGAGAGACTGCGAGATACAGGAGTAATGACTACATAACCAACAAAAGCAGTATTATGCTCTAATGTAGTAAATAAGTATTACTCTGTAATGACTGAAACAGAGGATCTGGAGATGAATTGCCAACCTGAATGATCTAAAGGAAACTAACACATTATGTTAGTCTCAGTGTGGTTCAGTGGCTGGTAATGCATACAGTATTAAACAGTATTCCATCCTGAACAACATACTGCTTAAATCTGAATATTTGACCAAAGTCATTAAATAGCAATGAGGGTGTGTGTGTGTGTGTGTGTGTGTGTGTGTGTGTGTGTGTGTGTGTGTGTGTGTGTGTGTGTGTTTTGTATGATGCTGCATCAAAAAACAACCTGTCCTCCTCTGGCTCCAGCCCGGTCCCCAATCAATCAAAGCCTGGCACAGTGGGCACAGATGTGCCCCGACACCCGGCTGATTGATTCATATCAATTTAACATTCAGCATTTAGCATCCCGCCTCAATTTACCGTTCCAGCACCCTCCCGGCCCTGAGTAACCCGCTACACACCCTGATGCCTACCTCACACACACACACACACACACCCCTGCTACCCTCACACCCATCCCCGGGAGTGTGAAGTCTGGTGCAGTGGTTACTGAGCTGAAGATAGGAGGGAGAGGTCTGCCCCCCTGGAGAGGAAGGAGTAGTGAGAGAGAGGGGCAAGGACCTGCCAGTGGCTTAAAATGGGATTTGAGACCTCAATCCACCCCACTCGCACACACAGAGAGAGACACACACAGGGGCTGACAGACCCCCGCCCCCCGCCTGACTCAAAGGTCCCCAGTGGCCACCCTAGAGACCCTTCTCGCTGCTGCTGCTCTTTAGAAAAGACCACTTAGTGCTGTAAGTCGCTGTAGAGCTCTGAGGCTTTGTTGTCCCACACTGCCCTTTGAAGACAGGTGAGAGGGATCTGACAATGATAGAGAGCCCCTCCAGACCTCTCACACACACACACACACTCACCGCCACTGGGGAGGAAAGAGCTGCTAAGTAAGAACACTGGCGAAGAAGAGGAGGAGTAGAAGAGCGCCATTCCTTAGTGTCAAAGGAATGAGGGAAAGAAGATGGCTGGAGTGCTTTACATATTAGAGATCTTTTGATGCATTGATTAGGACCCTTTCAATGTGGCGACAGCAGGAAAGAGACAATTATACTTCCTTTTAAGAGGAACCCAGGAGAGCCACGTCTCTGTGTCTCTGTCAATACAAAAGGGCTTTATTGGCATGGGTAACATATGTTTATATTGACAAAGCGAAATAGATCATAAACAAATGTGAAATAAACAATAAAAAATGAACAGTAAACATTACACAAAAAAGTTCAAGGAATAGAGACGTTCCAAATGTCATATAATGTCTGTATACAGTGTTGTAACAATGTGCAAAAGGGAAAATAAATAAAACATAAATATGGATTTCTCTCTCGCACCTCTATTCAGAGAGAGGGATAATATGAAGGAAAGAGAGTGAGAGAGAGAGAGAGATGATATGAAAGAGAGGGGGGGGGGGGCACTGGGCTGGCAGCTGCCCCTACACCACTCCCCCACTCTCTGGACTTAATGAAATATTATTGGTGCATGGCTTCTTTCATCCGTTTAGTCGAGTGAGAGGGTGCTGCTCCTGCTATCCAGAGGGCCAACAGACATGTATTGAGCTGGACGGACGGACGAACAGACAGACAGAGATCTATTTATTCCCCTTCCTTCATCACATTTCTGCCAAGCTAATATGAAATGCTCCAATGCTGCAAATGACTTTACAGAAAGGTTAAAGAGGAACAAGGGACTAGGGGTTTTAAGCTTTGTAATGAGACTACAGAGGAGAAGGGCAAATTAGACAGGAGGAGGTTTAGTGTGTGTGTGTGTTGGGGGGGAATATCAAATCTAATTTTATTGGTCACATGCAGATGTTATTGCGGGTGTAGCGAAATGCTTGTGTTCCTAGCTCTGACAGTGCAGTAATATCTAACAATTCACGACAATACACACAAATCTAAAGTAAAAGAATGGAAATATAAGAAATATTTAAATATTAGGATGAGCAATGTCAGAGTGGCATTGACTAAAAGTAGAATAGAATACAGTATATACATATGAAATGAGTAAAGCAGTATGTAAACATTATTAAAGTGACTAGTGTTCCATTATTAAAGTGACCAGTGATTCCATGTCTTTGTATATTGGGCAGCAGCCTCTAAGGTGCAGGGTTGAGTAACCGGGTGGTAGCCGGCTAGTGATGGCTATTTAACAGTCTGATGGCCTTGAGATTGAAGCTGTTTTTCAGTCTCTCAGTCCCAGCTTTGATGCACCTGTACTGACCTTGCCTTCTGGATGGTAGCGGTGTGAACAGGCCAAGACTCGGCTGGTTGATGTCCTTGATGATCTTTTTCACTTTCCTGTGACACCGGGTGCTGTAGGTGTCCTGGAGGGAAGGCAGTGTGCCCCCGGTGAAGCGTTAGGTAGACCGCACCACCCTCTGGAGAGCCCTTCAGTTGCGGGCAGTGCAGTTGCCGTACCAGGCGGTGATACAGCCCGACAGGATGCTCTCAATTGTGCATCTGTCAAAGTTTGTGAGGGTGTTAGGGGCCAAGCCAAATGTATTCAGCCTCCTGAGGTTGAAGAGATGCTGTTGCGCCTTCTTCACCACACTGTCTGTGTTAGTGGACCATTTCAGATCGTCGGTGATGTGTACGCAGAGGAACTTGAAGCTTTTCACCTTCTCCCGTTGATGTGGATAGGGATGTGTTCTCTCTGCTGTCTCCTGAAGTCCACGATCAGCCCCATCGTTTTGTTGATGTTGAGGGAGAGGTTATTTTCCTGGCACCACTCCACCAGGGCCCTCACCTCCTCCCTGTAGGCTGTCTCATCATTGTTGGTAATCAGGCCTACTACTGTTGTGTTGTCTGCAAACTTGATGACTGAGGCATGCGTGGCCATGCAGTCATGGATGAACAGGGAGTAGAGGAGGGGGCTGAGCACACCCCCTTGTGGAGCCCCTGTGTAGAGGATCAGCAAAGTGGTGTTGTTTCCTATCTTCACCACCTGGGGGCGGTGAGTCCGGAAGTCCAGGACGCAGTTGCACAGGGCTGTGTTCAGAACCAGGGCCCCGAGCTTAATGGTGAGCTTGGAGGGTACTATGTTGTTGAAGGCTGACCTATAGTCAATGAACAGCATACTTACATAAGTATTCCTCTTGTCCAGATGGGATAGGGCAGTGTGCAGTGTGATGGCAATTGCATCGTCTGTGGATCTATTGGGGCGGTATGCAAATTGAAGTGGGTCTAAGGTGGCCGGTAAGGTGGAGTCGATAGGATCATTAACTAGCCTCTCAAAGCACTTCATGATGACAGAAGTGAATGTTACGGGGCGATAGTCATTTAGTTCAGTTACCTTTGCTTTTTGGGTACAGGAACAATGGTGGAGATCTTGAAGCAAGTGGGGACAGCAAGCTGGGATAGGGAGGGACTGAATATGTCCGTTAACACTCTAGCTAGCTGGTCTGCACATGCTCTGAGGACGCGTCTGGGCCGGCAGCCCTGCGAGGGTTAACACGCTTAAATGTCTTACTCACGTTGGCCACGGAGAATGAGAGCCCACAGTCCATGTGAGCGGGCCGCATCGGTGGCACTGTGTTCTCCTCAAAGCGGGTGAAGAAGGTGTTTAGCTTGTCCGGGAGCAAGACGACGGTGTTCACAACGTGGCTGGTTTAGTCCATGATAGTCCATGATTGTCTGTAGACCCTGCCACATACATCTCATGTCTGAGCCGTTGACTCCACTTTGTCTCTGTACTGACATTTTGCCTGTTTGATTGCCTTATGGAGGGAATAACTACACTGTTTGTATTCAACCATATTCCCAGTCACCTTGCTCAAATGCTGCCATTTATCCACAGTTTCTGATTTGGGTAGGTTTTAACAGTCACCGTGGGAACTTCATCCCCTATACACTTCCTGATGAACTCAGTCACCGCGTCAGTGTATACGTCAATGTTATTCTCAGAGGCTACCCGGGAAGTTGGAGTAGCAGTGGTCGAGTGTTTAAGCAGCGCAAGTATTACAGTCAATCTGTTCATAGAACTTCGGTAGCATTTTCCTAAAATTTGCTTTGTTAAAATCCCTAACTACAATATATGAGGCTTCAGGATATGTGGTTTCCAGTTTGCACAAAGTCCAGTGTAGTTCGTTGAGGGCCGTCGTGTTATCGGCTTGAGGTGGAATATACTGTATATTGCTGTGACTATAACCGAAGAGAATTCTCTTGGGAGGTAATACGGGCGGCATTTGATTGTGAGGTATTCTAGGTTGGGTGAACAAAAGGACTTGAGTTCTTGTACGTTATCACAATCACACCATGAGTAGTTAATCATGAAACATACACCCCCGCCTTCCTTCTTCCCGGAGAGTTCTTTATTCCTGTCTGCGCGATGCACTGAGAACCTGTATGGCTGTATGGACAGGGACAGTACATCTAGAGAGAGCCATGATTCCGTGAAACAGAGTATGTTACAATCCCTGATGTCTCTCTGGAAGGAGATCCTCGCCCTCAGCTCGTCTACTTTATTGTCCAGAGACTGAACATTGCCGAGTAATATATACCTCTTCTCCTCCGGCGGAGTCTTGGAGCAGCCTCTGGGATAAGTTCAATTGCCCTGGGGAGTACGAACAAAGAATCCAATTCGGGAAAGTAGTATTCCTGGTCATAATCCTGGTGAGTTACCGCCGCTCTGACATCCGAAAGTTATTTCTGGCTGTATGTAATATCATCTCTCTCTAATAGTGTAAGAAATAACACAGAAAAAAAACAAATACAGTAAAGTTGCTTAGGAGCTAGAAGCAGAGCTTCCCTGTCTGTCGGCGCCATCTTGCGTGTGTGTTACTGAACAGGACAAGGGAATAGAGCACAGAACTAGGAACGCAGTGGCTCATTTAAAGTGTTTAATTTATCTCCCTCTCTCCCTCCATCTCTCTCTCCTACCCTCTCTTTCTCTCTCTCTAGACTCGTCCTTCCGGTACACAGGTAGTCCAGACAGTCTGCGTTCCCGTGCCCCTATGATAACCCCTGACCTTGAGAGTGGGGTCAAAGTGTGGCACCTTGTCAAGAACCACGAGCATGGAGACCAGAAGGAGGGAGACCGCGGCAGCAAGATGGTCTCCGAGATATACCTGACCAGGCTGCTGGCCACCAAGGTAACACCCAGCTTACAAACTTCTTTATGTAACAGGCATTGTCCCTCCATATTTCAATTATACTACAGAAGTTTACTTTCAGTCACAGGGCTTTTGTTTGACATAAATTGTACTAAGTGACTGGTGGTACAATTCTGCATTTTGGATCCAGTGGCGAATGAGATACTTTCATCTGCTTAGGTTATTGCCTATTCATTTAGGAAATCAGTTATTGTTGAGTGAGTTTCTGTATGTCTGACCTGGTGTGTCCATTGTTTTTACCCAGGGTACACTGCAGAAGTTTGTGGACGACCTGTTTGAGACGTTGTTCAGTACCGTCCACCGGGGTAGCGCCCTGCCCCTCGCCATCAAATACATGTTTGACTTCCTGGACGAGCAGGCGGACAAACACGGCATCCACGACCAAGATGTCCGCCACACGTGGAAGAGCAACTGGTGAGGAACCTGGAGGATGTAGAGTAGGAATGATAGGATTCATCAATAGGATGTATAATGTAGGATGTGATGTGTATCAATCAGAGGATGATACACTGAGTCATCGGTAAGAAACTTTCCAAAATATAACAGTACTGGATTCTGCCTGTCTGGTGTTAAGAGCCTGAAGCTCCTCCCTAAAGCCAGCACTTTAGTGACCCAGAAATAGGAGAGAAATACGGTACTGATAGTTAGTGGATTCTGACTCAGTGCTTTCATGACACAGAGAGTGAAGAACAATACTGAGAGGGGATTCTGACTGACTCATTTCTGTGCCCTCTCTCTCTCTCAGCCTCCCGCTGCGGTTCTGGGTAAACGTGATCAAGAACCCTCAGTTTGTGTTTGACATCCACAAGAGCAGCATCACGGACGCCTGTCTGTCTGTGGTGGCCCAGACCTTCATGGACTCCTGCTCCACGTCAGAGCACCGCCTGGGCAAGGACTCGCCCTCCAACAAGCTGCTGTACGCTAAGGACATCCCCAACTACAAGAGCTGGGTGGAGAGGTGAGTGAGACAAAATATACACAAACAATTCTATTTCCTTGTTTTCTTACCGCTCGTAAACTATTTTGGTCCTGGATACACTTGCAGTATGTTTAAGCAATACGGCCTGGGGGGGGGGTGTGGTATATGGCCAATATACTACGGCTAGGGCTGTTCAGCCTTTAGCCGTGGTGTATTGGCCATATACAGTGGCAAGAAAAAGTATGTGAACCCTTTGGAATTACCTGGATTTCTGCATAAATTGGTCATAAAATTTGATCTGATCTTCATCTAAATCGCAACAATAGACAAACACAGTCTACTTATACTAATAACACACAAATGATTGTCTTTTTCTTGTGTATATTGAATCCATAATTTAAACATTCACAGTGTAGGTTGGAAAAAATGACTTCCCCAAAACCTAATTGGAGTCAGGAGTCAGCTAACCTGGAGTCCAGTCAATGAGATGAGATTAGAGATGTTGGTTAGAGCTGCCTTGACCTATAAAAAAACACAAATTTGAGTTTGCTGTTCACAAGAAGCATTGCCTGATGTGAACCATGCCTCAAACAAAAGAGATCTCAGAAGACCTGAGATTAAGAATGGTTGACCTGCATAAAGCTGGAAAGGGTTACAAAAGTATCTCTAAAAGCCTTGATGTTCATCAGTCCACGCTAAGACAAATAGTCGATAAATGGAGAAAGTTCAGCACTGTTGCTACTCTAGGAGTATCCGTAAGGGAAAGATGACTGCAAGAGCACAGCGCAGTATTCTCAGTGAGGTTAAGAAGAATCCTAGAGTGTCAGCTAAAGACTTACAGAAATCTCTGGAACATGCTAACATCTCTGTTGGCGAGTCTACGATACGTAAAACACTAAACAAGAATGGTGTTCATGGGAGAACACCACGGAAGAAGCCACTGCTGTCCAAAAAAAACATTGCTGCACGTCTGAAGTTTGCAAAAGTCCACCTGGATGTTCCAGTAGCGCTACTGGAAAAATATCCTGTGGACAGATGAAAGGAAGGAGCACACAACACTATGTGTGGGAAAAAAAGGCACAGCAACATCAAAACCTCATCCCAACTGTAAAGTATGGTGGAGGGAGCATCATGGTTTGGGGCTGCTTTGTTGCCTCGGGGCCTTGACAACTTGCTATCATCGACGGAAAAAGTTTATCAAAGCCTTCCATTCTCCTGAAAAAGGTCATCTGTCCACCAATTGAAGCTCAACAGAAGTTGGGTGATGCAACCGGACAATGACCCAAAACACAGAAGTAAATCAACAACAGAAGAAAATACATCCTATGGCATGACCTCAAGAGAGCGGTTGTCTATTGTTGTGACCCAGATGAAGATCAGATCAAATTGTATGACCAATTTATGCAGAAATACAGGTAATTCCAAAGGGTTCACACACTTTTTCACATACGTACTCCACAGGAGGTTGGTGGCACCTTAATTGGGGAGGACGGGCTTGTGGTAATGGTTGGAGCGCAATAAGTTGAATGATATCAAACATATGGTTTCCATGTGGTTGATGTCATTCCATTCCCTGCTTTCCAGCCATTATTATGAGCCGTCCTCCCCTCAGCAGCCTCCTGTGATGTACTCTGTGATGAGGCTTAACGTTCCGGTAAAGAATTCTGGTGTCGATTGTTTCAGCTCTGCATGTTGAAACTGAGTGTCGCCCCCTGTGTGTGCCTGCAGGTACTACGCGGACATTAACCGTCTGCCGGCAATCAGTGACCAGGACATGAATGCCTACCTGGCAGAGCAGGCCAGGCTCCACTCCACAGAGTTTAACATGCTCAGTGCTCTCAACGAGATCTACTCCTATGTCTCCAAATACAGCGAGGAGGTGAGTCCTGACACACTGCAATAATTGCCATTCTTTTAACAGGCCCTCCATGCTACAGCCTTATCAACTCTCCTCTTCAGTCAAGTCTAGTCTAGTTCATGGTCATTCCTAACTCATTTAGAGTGTTTCAAAAACTTTCAGAGATGCCAAGAGTTTCTCTGATCTGATGGTATTCGTCACAAAGAACCATACCCCCCCCGCCGCCGCCGCCACGGCCAAGTCACACAACCCATCCTAAGTGCCATATGTCCTGGGCCAATGAGAGTTGTGGGTGGATGATATGTGGAGGAGAGACAGGAACAGCGGCTGTACAAGCAGCTCAGCATGCTACTCCATCCCCTGAGTGGTGTGAAGGAACACAGCCCTGTTCTCTCTCGCTCACTCTCTCTTTCTTTCTCTGTGGCTCTCTTGAGCAGAATCAAGACGTGGAGAGGGGGGGTTGAGGGAAAGAAAGAGTACGAGAGAGAGAGAGGGCAAAGAGAGAGAGAAAATTAGGGAGAGGGATGGGAGAGTGCGACAAAGAAGAGACGGGGGAGAGCGAGAGAGAGAGAAAAGCTTCTGTAATGGAGACATTCCGGCTGTAATGTCAGCACCTCTTCTGGGAGCCATTAGTCTGCCCTTATTGAGGCCCCATTCACAAGACGAGGAGCCCACTCCCTCTTCTCTCTCCCTTTCTATTCCATCTATCTCTCTGTCTTTCACTCTCTCCTCTGTGTTTCTCTCGTCTCTCTCTTCTTCCCCATCTGCCCTAAGAGCTTGAAGCTGCTGCCGCTAGAGCTAGTGTTCACTTCTCCTCTCTCTTTGTACCTCTCAGAGACCACCTCTTTTACTCCCACTCTCTTTCTCGCACTTTCTTCCCACTTTGTTTCCTTGTCTTTTATCCCACGCTCTTCCCCCACCTCTAGCTTTCTTTCTCTCTCACAGACACAGACACACACACACACACACTCATGCCCTCTCTCTGTCTCTTCTCTTCTCTAGCTTTCTCTCCTGGGCACAGTGCTAAGGCCCTTATCGTTGGCCGTCATCAGTTGTTTGTTCCATGCCTGGCTCCCTGTGTGGCCCCTCTAGCGGGCTAGCGCAGTGCTAAATGGATTTTGGTGATGGCGGAGGGAGGGAGGGAGGGAAGGAGCTGTGCCTGCATACAGCACAACAGATTCATAATAGATTGGTATGAGGGGGAGAGGGGGATGAGGAGGAGAGGCTCCGCTGGGCTCTGCTCTGCCAGCTCTAAGAGCACTTAGGCAGATGAGAGGGAGACAACAGGCAGGGAGGCAGGTAGTGTACTATGGGACAGGCTGCTGGAGCTATGTACAGACCTTAAGAGAAACTAGTTAATGTCCCCATAATGTTTTCACCTCAACGCCTTTTCTTGTCCACTGCTCACAATCACATACAGTCCATGTCGGTCATGTAGAAAGGGGAGAGCTGTGCAGCATTAGCATTGGTCCGCAGCTTTAATCAATGTCACTTTATATCGACTCACTGTGTGGCCTAACTCGTACCAGTGATCTTATTGGGGATTATTTCTCCTGTTTGATATGAGCACATGAAAAAGCACCGCCCAGCTGCCGCGTTGTCACCCGTGCATACAGCGTGCATACAGCGTGTTGTGACTCTGTGTGACACCACAGACAGCAGAGAGGAGACCCTGTCGGATTCCACGTTGAACAGCTTGACAAATGCCCACGTTTACAGAGGGACAAAAGAATAAGACAGGGAATAACACCAGTTGGATTCCTCCGTTATTGTGCCAATCTCTCTGATAGAGACAATTCTATTTCCTCTTTAATGTTATAGTCAGGAAATATCAATCACACACGATCCCACCCATCCAACAAAGCATACTCTAAGCCAGTTGACATACAATGGACATTATGTAAGTCAATACAACTTAATGTATTCCCTCAGGGGCATTTAAGAAAAGCCAAATCACAAATGTCAACTTCCTCAACACATAATACTGTAAACAGACCACAGGCAACACATTCCTCAATACATCTGTATGTCTTCCCTGGGTTGAGTGTGACACTGAAGCATGTTGTTGTCCTGGGTTCACAGTAGGCTGACTTCCTGGTTTGAGTGTGTTAGGAATGACAGTAAAGCATGTTGTTGTCTTGTCCCCCCCCCCTCCCAGATCACCATGGCCCTGGAGCAGGACGAGCAGGCTAAGAAACAGCGTCTGGCCTACAAGGTGGAGCAGCTCATCTCAGCCATGTCCCTGGAGAGCTGAGACAGACCACGGGATTGGACGACTGGACCGGCCCGGGATATCCATCAGCCACAGCCACCCAACCAACAGTCCCGATACTCACAGTGGGGGGTGGGGGGATGGGGGGGGGGGGACAGGGGACAGGGGACAACCAACCACCACTGACCTGGGACCTTTTAAATCCAGAAATAAGAGTTGTTGTTTTTTTAAATCAAATTTTCTTCCTACGCCATACTGTCACCAACTCCAAAAGACTCCATAGGCTCTGGAGACATGGGTGGTGATGATGATGTACGGTGGGGCGACCACAGACCTTCATAAAGGCTACATGGCATCTTTCTTTCCAGCTGATACTATTTTGGGTTTGACGGGCAGTGTGGTGTGTGTGTGTGTGTGTGTATAGCCCTGGAGGAGAGATATGTTGAGAGAAGGAACGAACAGAGGGGAGATGTTCTAGCCAGATACACTCTCCCTGTCTGCTGAAAACTCACATTAGAGACGGTGTAAGAAAAAGGGATAAACACTCCTGATGGATTCCAGAGATATTGTTGCTGAGTTTTGCTTCCAAAAATATCTGCTTTATTTTTGTATGTGTACATTTTGATCTTTATCAGTTGCAGTGGAAACATCTTCCTCTTGTTACATATATGGACATTATAACACGTCTTATAGGGTGCCGTGGCCATCAGAAAGACATGGTTCTAATGTCCTGTCCTGCCCTGCTCTCTGTTCTCTTCAGACAGCATTACCATTCGTTATCAACATGATACTCCAGACCAAGTGGACAGAACCCAGCTCTGACTGTAAACCCATCAGCCCTGTACAGGAACCCCCAAAACGCATTCCGCATCGTACGGAGACCGGACCTCCTCTGAGGCGGTCAAAGTTCAACCAGCATGCTTATCGACCCCAAACCCCCTGTACCCTGTGTGATAAGAGGAGATCCACAGGCCCACAGAGCGTTTAGCTCATAAGGACAACAACAACCAGCATCCCACTGGTTTGTGGAAGACTCTCCTCTGCAGTAACGCCGTCTGTATGTACTGTGAATGTACAAATGCTGATGGGTCTTTTTCATTTGAGTATGTTTTTTAAAACAAATAGGAGTTAGTTGAACAGAACTTTAATGGCAAGATAGATGGCCAACTGTCCATCATCCGTCCAAGTCCCTTTACCCCTGTCACCATCATTTACCCTGCTACCAAATCCTCTATCTCTACCGTAGGAGGGTGTGTACTCTACCGTCTGTATTGTAGCCGTAGTTGCCGTGGCTACGCTGCTCTTAACGTACAAATACCATAATATACTGGAGACTAGATTCTAGAGTCTGCCGAGCTGGGGACTGAGGCTGGCGGCAGGAGTGAAAACACTCCATTATATAACCTCTGTTTGTATCGCTTTAGGGGGACCGGATCAAATGTGTGTGTAAAACTTGCATGCATCGTATCACATGTCAGAAGAAGTGTTTTCAAGGTCCATCTTTGTTTGTTTTTGTACGTGCCAATGGATCAGGCCTCGCTGGAGACGGCCAGCGGCTAAATGCTAGCGAACTTAGTTTTCTACCCAACTATGTACCAGCAACGTCTTTCCAAATGAGAATAAGAGAAAGCCTTTGTAGTGCCAAAAGATCCCGTTGTTTTAAATGATTCATCGGTTAATGCTTTACAGCGGGGGCCATCCAAGCCCTCGAACTGAAGTAAAGAGCCTGTGGAGACGTGCTCACGTAACTGGAAGCTTGTGAACCAGCAGCAGGTACGAAAGCAGGACAGTAGCAGGCTCGGGAGAGAGACAGCTCTGTAAAATATATAGTGACTTGTCGAAAGTTGTCTTCTTTTTTTTATTTTTTATTTTTTTTGTCAAGAAGGAAATATCTGAACTGCTTGCATGGTCAAAAGAGGATATAAACATCAAAGACAGTGTGTGTTACAGTACCAGGTAGATCTTAACCCATTTATGAAAGGATAGATAAGAGGGAACCTTCATGTTCTCATCCTAGCTGGATGACAGCATACTGTAGATTCTTTCTGCTCAGTTGAATGACCACCACCATTCTGTTTTCTCCAGACTTCTTTGTTGGCTCACTGTTTACATCAAGTACTTGAAACTAGGTCGCATTACAAGGTGAACAGTATGAGGAAATGATTTACGGAGGAAGAGAGCATAACGCCAATGTTAATGGATGTGCTTGTTTTGTCTGTGGCGTTAGAGCACCAAGCTAACCAACCAACCATCAAAACCACTGAGGGCTCCTGACTCGTCTTCATGTCAACACTAATCCTCCGCCTCTGTTGGCACCGTTTTGTTGAAATTGGCCCGGTCCTTTTGCCACGGTGTGTAAACCCTGTTTGAGAAGGATAGGAAAGGTGAAGAGGTCATGGCCTGTTGCTGTACGGGAAGGCAGTGCTTCAGCCGTCTCGCCAGAGCTGTTTGAAGAGTAGAGCTCAGTCAGAAATGAGAGCGAGAGAGAGAGAGAAACCCCTTTAGCTCTAGTTTCCTGCTCCCGGGCTTTGAAGCAGTGCTTTGATCTGAGTGTAGTCGTGTGCAGAGTGTGATCGGAAGATGAAAAAACACATCAAAAACAGGCATAGAGAAAGGCAAGGCGATCACATGATTGACATGGTGTTAATGCGTCCTGCCAGGATGTCTGGCTGTTGGCCCCCTGCTACACAAATATCTATAGGTACACTTTAAATACAGACACACGCTCAAACACCAATATGAAGCATCCGCCGTTGAACAATGGTGTCCTCCCTTCTATTCTCTTCCTCTCATCCAAGAGAACCAAGCCCCTTCTCATGCCTCATATTTGCTTGTCTGTGTTCTGGTGCCTTTTATATTCCATGTGATGAAACCTCCTATACTATGTGTTCCACTCTACTCTCTGTTTGGCTTGATAGGGATGGGGTAAATGAAATAGAGAGGCATAGTTTGACTGAAACAAAGTTAGTTTTTTCTCTTGAGGGACCATTGCTTAATGTTCTGTTTTTGACTTGTCTTGATTTTTCATAAACTGCCATTCGCTGGTTATTTCATTTAACCATCGAATCCAACCTCGTCTTCTGGCCAGCATGCTATAGCACCATGACCTTGCTCGTTTCTACATGATGATTATTATATCTTATTAGAAGTCTTAACTCACTGCTGTCTGCACCTTCCGTTTTGTGAAAGAGATTTGAATGAATTGTAAACAGATTGATTTCATACTGTACACTTTGGAGATGATGACGACAGAAACGAAAAGGTGGAAGTTATCAGCATGTTTTGTTTACCATTCTGCAGCTCAGAATTGAATCTCACAGCCAGTTAGTTGTCTCTGAGACATATTGCAGTTGATGCACGTCGAGGATGATTAAAATGGCAACTTCCATTTCCGCGACAGAAGAGGTGGAGCCTAATTGAAGAAGATACAGTATGCTGTGCACTTTTTTTTAACTCTTGGCTTTACGTGGTGGCGAAGTGATGGGTCTACTGGCATGCTTCATTACTTACAGGAAAACAAGACAATAATTCACCTTTTTCCTTTTCTCATGTCACCAGTCGGGGGAATCGAAAAGTCAACTATTATTCTCAAGGCAGAAGTATCAATATGAAATGAATAACCTTCTTCCATTCTAAACACAACACAATGTAGACAACCCTTTGTAGACACTGGAGTTCTGTAATTTGGTATATACAAATGACGATAATAATAATAATGGCTGTCTGTTCTTGTTGTTTTATAAAAGTGCTGTGAAAATTCTAAGAAAGTTTAAAGTATTTAAAGTTGTTCTCGTTTTATTTTCTTTATTTTTTTTGTTGCTTAGGTTTTGTTATGATAATATATTATTGTGTACCTATTGTAAATATGAAGCACCTATTTTGCAAGCCAGGAATTCACTTTTTACTGTTGTTATATATAAATAAACTTTGCTGGTTAAAAAAAGGCATAGAGCTGAAATACACTGCCTTGTCTCGTTGACATTAGAAGGAACGAACTGCCTCAGGAGGATCAGACTAGGATAATCCTTTCCAAGCATCCTGTATGTGTTAGCTACTGTATAACAAATAGAGAGGTATTCAGAAGTAGGTGATATCCAATAATGTTTTTAATGACGATGGAACTGCCTAACATTGGTCAAATTCCTGGCTTGACAGTTGATATAGCTACTGTGGTAGATTCCTATAGTAGCCTAGCCACTCCACTTTATGCCCTTGCCCCAGGCCACCAGCCTACAGGGAACAAAGGGCTGCTTTCTCTCATTCATCCCATTTAGCCTGGGTTATTCCTGGGATTTAATCTAAACCCTGCCATCAATGGACACACACACTGAGGCTAGACGCTTAGCCGCTAACAAGATAACCCATCAATGGACACACACACTGAGGCTAGCCGCTAACAAGATAACCCATCAATGGAAAACACACACTGAGGCTAGCCGCTTAGCCGCTAACAAGATAACCCATCAATGGACACTCACGCCGTGGCTCTTAACAAGATAACCCATGCCTCTAATATGGAGAAGTGCAACCGTTTGTCTTCTTAATGCACCAACATTGACTCAGGCTGCACAATCCTCCACAACACCGGGGATGGAAGAATCCCATTAGGATGGTAATAGATGGCCCCCGGCTAGTTTGATGCTGAGGTTGACCACGCTGCTCCTGTCTGTCCCTATTAACCCACCAATACGAGTGCCTGAAAAAGCCATAGTAGGGCTCTAACGTAAAATATTTTGGCTACCTATCTAACTGGAGACCCAGGATAATAGTTCCTTATCTTAAACCAGCCCACCTCTTGAAAAGTGGTGCTCCTACTATGACCCTCCGAGACGGATATGAACCAGCGCTTGGTACAGTACCTCTACCCCTCCGTGAATAAGTCCCTCCGACTGCCATGGTTGGGGGTTGGTGTGTAATATGCAGGCGTAGTCATAACTCAGCACCTGCAGTCCAGAAGATCTTCGTCATCCTCTTCATCACTATTCAGCCAGGCTGTAAGTGGAAAGACAGGCTAGGCAGCTGGCTGGATATTTGACCTGGTTTTCTGTGCTGAGGAAACTCCAGACAAGGTGGGAGACTGGGGTGAAAGGATCTTCACATTCACGAATGAATGAAAACAGGATGTCTCATGCTTTGCAGAGGTATTTCATTCATTTCATTTTTTCTGGATGCAACAGACTAGAAACAATGCATCTGAATCCGTCACTTGCACATTACATGAGATGAGTCAGTGCTGGTGGTTTGGTCCCTAACAGTTAGAGATATGGATCCAGGTAATTGGCTCTGGCTCATCTGATCCAGCTCTGTGTAACTGAGAGCTTTGGCTGAAGGTGAAGTGTCAGCAGCTCTAAGCGGATCCTCAGTGGGATGGGACTCAGATATACTTTATCCCCCATACCTTATCCCCCAGCCCCAACCTTATCCCCCATACCCCATCCCCATATCCCCCAGCCACCCAGCCCCAACCTTATCCCCCATACCCCAGCCCAAACTCCAACCTCTATCCCCTAGCCCCACGGCGGGCTACTCCCATCCCCAATTCCCTATCCCCCAGCCCCTGGGCCACCCCCTGCTCCTACCTCCAGTATTTCCTAAGGGGAGGGCTAATCCCCACAGTGCTGTAATCCTGTACTGATGAGACCAATTCAAACCCACATGGGACTTAATGCCCTGTAATGCCTTTACAAGGATGTTGCGTAAAGCTGACATTCCATTTGTTCTGGGTGGGATTCCCTGCTAGGATTACAAGACAAATTCTCAAATAATTAATGCAAGATGGCACAAGGGGTAGGCTATGATATTTCAACCTGGTTTGTGATGCATGGGATATTAACTTCAATATGAAACCAAACCAGACCCTTCTACTCTATGTACCTTGATAGCTATTGCCAAACAACTTTGGGTTAGTATTGTTCCTTTTGTTGGGGTCGCATTGCCTTGGCATCCTAATTCAGGGATGCCTTGAAGCACTGTGGCACTGTACTTAACACCTGTCACCTGCCTGCCACCTTACAGAACTAGAGTGCACAGTGCTCTGAACACGCGTGTTGTTGCTAATTGTATATTCCCACTGACACTCGGGATTACTGCTGAACGTTTCTTGAATGGCAGCAAACCGAACAGCTAAGACAGAGTTCCCTGTGTGTGTTCCGGGACTTTCTCAGTCAAAGCACTCGGATCATTGAGGGCTTTTTTGGAAGTGGGTCTGGCCTGTTTAACTTTGCATAAGACTCCTCCACTCCAATGTCCATGGCTATCAACTCTCACTGTCAGTCAGAAAGGATGATAGGTCAGCTGGGACCTCTGGTAATGATTTCTTAGAGAACTAAAGTGAGGCTCTTCCTCGTGAAGCTCCTCTCTCACCTCGTACCGGTCTGAATGAGAGAAGTGGAGGGACAGACTTGGAGAGAGAAGGACATATAGTGAGGAGAGAGGGAGGAAAGGAGACATGGAGTGAGTGGAGTGGAGTGAAGTGAAAGGGAAAACCGTCAGAGAGCTGAAGAGATAATGATTTGGAAAGTGAGAGCAAGTGCAGTAGGAGAGAAAAGGGGACCAAGAGAGAGTGTGTGAAGGAGAGTGAGAATCCAGGTGTCATCAGCTTTTGGCACCGGGTCTATTTATAGTGTGGTGTCCTGCTGTTTGTCTGTCACTCTGTGTGCTCTCCTGGTCTCTCTCTCTCTCTCACTACATTTGTGTGCACTCTGCATATTCCAAAGGTCAGAGGCTCCTCCAGCAGCACATGCCCACTCCACACAGACATGCATGACACACACACACACACACACACACAGACTCATAAATGCATTTCAAAATGAAAAACAAAATGCTTGTTCTGTACTGTGGACACATAAATAATGCACATGATGTAAACACACACTTATATGCTCAATGTCAAACCTAAACAAATACTTGTGTAGGTACACTGACAGACACACGGGGATATAGATATGCAGCAGGAACATTTTTCACATTGTAGGAATGTTGACCAGGTGCATGGATGGACTATAGGAAGTTACTGGCTTTGTAAAGGTTACAATTTGTTTCCCTCTTCTTGTCCCTTCTCCCCTGTTAGTGTCTCTCTGTGGGTGACTGGTCTCTCCTCTCATTGATGGTTATAAGGACGTGTCCTCTCCTTTAGCACTGCACAGGAGAAACTAAGAATGGGTAGGGAGGCACACAACCCAGTCCCCTCTGTTCCTTAGTAAAACTACAATTGAAAGTAAAACAAGAACTAACAATGAAAACGATTTAGTAAACTGAAATGAAATAATTAAACTATAATGAAACTATTATATTTGACTCCAAAATGAACTAAAATAGAATAAAAACCAGCATGAATTTTCTTCTTCTACCTTTTGGGCAAAAATCTACTGGGATTATCAATGGGATTATCAATGGGATTATCGATGGGATTATCAATGGGATTATCGATGGGATTATCAATGGGATTATCGATGGGATTATCGATGGGATTATCAATGGGATTATCAATGGGATTATCGATGGGATTATCAATGGGGGTTTTCAAGTTTTTTTTTCGAATCGGTTTTCAAGTTTCTGAATCTGGCAAGCCACATTGAGATTGAATCGAATTTAAAGGTAGACTCAGTGAGATGACGATGCCACAAGCAACACCACAGACATTGGTAGCGTTCCCCTGCTCGGACGTTGGGGATGCATGCTAGATCTTTCAACGCCTAGACAGCAGTGGAGGCTGGTGAATTGAAAATGGAGGAGGATTGGAGACCCACGGTATAGGCGCGGAACAAACGGAGACCACAAAGTGTGTTTCAAAAAATCGGCAGAGACTAATTATTTGAACCTAAAGCATTTCATAAAGACATTTATAGTACAATATTTGGGGTAATGGGAATGAGAAGGCTACTTACACCGTGTTGGAAAGGGATCACAGCGGTGATTGAATGTGTGTATGAGGCATGAGTTGAGGTGTTCAGAGGCTTGACCAGTGCAGGCCAGGATTTGACTGGGAAGACCAAAACAATAACATAACACATTACACAGTGAGACAAAAGAGCTAAGAATGAGTTAGTCCAAGCAAGGTGTAAAATCTTTGATGTGTAATATTGTGATTGTGTATGTGATTGACTCTACATACAGTAATGAGATAAAATTGATAGGGGTACTCACAGTGCTTGGGCTGAGCTTGCTTTATGAACGTGCAAAGCCTACTTGAGGGCATGCAAAAAAATGTGCTCCGTCAACCTCTCTTTATCTGACTTTTAATGGATGATGCTACGGAAGCTATCAAATCATTCAGAAATAGTTTTCGACATCCCAGAAAATATGTAACGTGCAATTACAGGCGGCTTGATGATAGGCTCCCTATTAACCAGCTATACTTTTGATACCAGTTGGTATTGAATGCCCTCACCTTTTCATCCTTCTTCATGAAACTGATCTCAGGCAGAGGTCGACCCTCGCTTTTAATTCACATCTTTTCCATGTACCCCAGAGTTCAGCATAAAATCCACAACATTTTTGGCAGCGTTGGCCATTCTGGCGAAGAAAACTGCACATTCGCACTGGTAGCTAGCTACCTACTGAAGTTAGAAAGGCAAATTTAAATAAATTGCACTAACTGGACAAATCTAAACCCAGGAAAACAATGTATAACATACCTCCTCCATCTCCCGTAATTTGAAAAACAAATTTGAATTGAATAATGTCCCAAAAATGCTCAACTATCACTCCTCACTCTTAATCTCTATCAAACAATGTCACCAAGCTTCTCAACACATAGAACCCCCATAATGCTCTGTGGCACAATCTGGAGGATGTCCTCTGGAAGTGGTCATAATTACCATGTATATCTATGGAAGGGGGTGAGGCCTACGAACCTCTTAGATTTTGTATTGAAGCCAATGTAGCCAGACGAGGATGGAAGCTAGCTGTCCTCCAGCTACACCATGGTGCTAGCCCAGACAGTGCTGTTGAAGTTACTGTAGACCTTCATTGCAAAACCATTTTTAACCAATTATTTGGTGACATATGAATATATTCAGTATAGTTTTAACTAAAAATGATGAGGATGCCCCCCCCCCCCCCCTTCCTCCTCTGAGGAACTTCCACTGCTGGACAGGTATTTTGCGTATCAGCTAACCACATCATATGGCATAGGAGTCTGGTGCCCGACTGCACCATGATGTGGTTAGCTAATACGTAAAATACCTATCCAGGTGTTGTAATATCTGGCAGGCGTCAGCAACGTCTGAGCAGAGCAACACGCCCGTGGAGATGAGCTGTCACAAAGAGTCATACTGCTACAATGGGGTAGTTTAGCCTCACACTTCCACTACTACTGTTTACTTTGTGCATCTACGTCATCTGTCTGAGTCTACTTTTAAAGCTCACCTAACCTATGAACTGACCAAATCACCTTTATGCATTACTGCCCCACAGTGGCAAGAATGGGCATCCCCAAAAACACACAAACTATGCAACACATACATGTTTCCTAGCCTCCCATGGATAGGCTACTTTCTGTCCCTAACACTGAAACTAAAATGAAACAAAACAATATAAAACAAAATATAATTTTTTTAATGAAACGTAAACAAAATAAAAAGTAGTAAATCAGATCTGAAGACTAACTGAAACTAAACTGAATTTCACATACACAACTTAAAAATAACAGAAATAAAAACATATATGTAAACATTAAACTACAATAACCTAGCCCTGGTCCTACCCTGCCATCTGCACTCGCTGCAGAAAAACGCTGGCGTAGGTATTTCTCAGCCATGCAAATATGCACAGAGACAGAAACACACACGTATGCACAAACTTACACGCACCCACACACGCACGCAGGCACGCACGCACGCACGCACACACGCACGCACGCACGCACGCACGCACGCACGCACGCACGCACGCACACACACACACACACACACACACACACACACACACACACACACACACACACACACACACGTGAGAAGTGCCTGCCAAATTTCCCCTGCAGACGCCTCATTTACATATGCAGATGTTAATTACCACTGGAACATGTCTCGGCCAATCAGCAGCAGGCGTCTGGAACAGCTTGTGCCTCTCCTCTCTCCCCGCAGGTCGTCGTTTCTACGGTTACTCCCCTGGCTGATAATAAAGATACCCACCTCAGATTTCCTTCATGCCTAATTTCTCCCGTCCCGACCGGTCGCTACAGGACAGAAAGGTTCTAGTCTAGCCTGCCTGCCTCTCTCTGATTCTGATTCTCCACAGCCAGGCCTTATCAGTACACTGCATTACAAGGCCAGGGTAGGGCCACACCATACACAGACACCAGAAGAGACCGTTTAGTCAGAGTCTCAGAGGCGGAGATGTGATTGGCCTCGGATTAGCCCAGAACGTTTGATGTGGTCGTGATGATATTATGTGGGTGAGACACAGGCCAGATGAGATCTGATACTATGATGGGCTGGCAGCTGGTGTGTAGTTAGTGCCCAGGCTGGGAGAATATTTGCCTGACGACTCATACTCAACCTAATCCCGCTACTATCGATCGCTCCATACATTCAGTCCGAACCTGCCATCTTAGAAGTTGTTTGTGCTGATGTCAAAATGAAGGATGTCGTACAAAACAAATTCACCAGGGATTTGACTGTCCCTGACAAATCCGAATATCAAAGCCAATGACGGGTCTGGCCCTGGCTCTGGCCCAACCCATCGGGATCTGGGACCAATCAGAATGGTCAGAATGTGTTCGCATTCTACACAATGTCAGGGAGGAAAGCAAGTCTAGATTGATTGTGGAGAAGAAATGCTGAGCGTGGTATTTAGCTGGAGCGATGAGAGTGGATCGTCAGGCTAGGAGAGTATGGAGACGCTGAAGGACGTTTGAGGCTCTTTTGGTGTGGTGTTGGTCATCACTGTGGTGTCACAAGGGTGGTCTGCCTTTAAATCGCTGCCAGTTGGAACACTACACCTCCCATAACCCCCTTCCCTACAGGTCACCTAACCGATTAAGCATTAGGTGTCTGTGTGATGGGTTAAGTTGGCAGTACATGTGCTGCATAGGGCCTAAGTAGCCAGCCACAAGAAGAGCAGCAGGGCCTGCTGAAGGCTCTCCAACAGCTCTGTGGAAGGACATTTGACTCATTTGATATTTTGAGTTACATGCTCTAGAGTTACATTTTCTGCTTGTACCATGTCACTAAAAGCCCCTTTGACCCTGAACTCTTTGTGCTGTTCATCATCTTGCCTGTTCATGGTCCTGGTATCTCTGGGGTCAACCCCTGGCTACGCCACTGCCACAATGCAGGTAAAGCATTCAAGAGCTCTGGATTCATTTGTTTCATGATACACTACATGGCTACAAAAGGATGTGGACACCTGCTCGTCGAACGTCTCATTCCAAAATCATGGGCATTAATATGGAGTTGGTCCCAACTTTGTCGCTATAACATCCTCCACTCTTCTGGGAAGGCTTTCCACTAGATGTTGGAACATTGCTGCGGGGACTTGCTTCCATTCAGCCACGAGCATTAGTGAGGTCAGGCACTGATGTTGGGAGATTAGGCCTGGCTCGCAGTCGGCGGTCGAATTCATCCCGAAGGTGTTCGATAGGGTTGTACTCAGGGCTCTGTGCAGGCCAGTCAAGTTCTTCAACACCAATCTCGATAGACCATTTCTGTTTGGACCTCGCTTTCTGTACAGGGGTGTTGTAATGCCTTCCCCAAACTGTTGCCACAAAGTTGGAAGCACAGCATTGTCTAGATGGTCATTGTATGCTGGATCAAATCCCTGAGCTGACAAGGTAAAAATCTGTTGTTCTGAGCAGGGCAGTTAGCCCACTGTTCCCCGGGCGCCAAAGGTGTGGATATCGATTTAAGGCAGCCCCCCGCACCTCTCTGATTCAGAGGGGTCGGGTTAAATGTGGAAGACACATTTCAGTTGAAGGCATTCAGTTGTACAACTGACTAGGTATCCCAAATTCCCCAATGGTGGCGAGCTTTACACCAGTCCAGCTGACACATGGAATTGCGCATTGTGATCTTAGGCTTGTGTGCGGCTGCTCGGCCATGGAAACCCATTTCATGAAGCTCCTGACGAACAGTTCTTGTGCTGACGTTGTTTCGAGGCAGTTTGGAACTCGGTAGTGAGTGTTGCAACCGAGGACAGGCCATTTTTATGCGCTTCAGCACTCGGCGGTCCTGTTCTGTGAGCTTGTGTGGGCCTATCACATTACGTCTGAATCGTTGTTGCTCCTAAACTTTTCCACTTCACAATAGCACTTACAGTTGACTGGGGCAGCTGTAGCTAATTTGACGAACTGACTTGTTGGAAAGGGGGCATCCTATGACGGTGCCACATTCAAAGTCACTGAGCTCTTCCGTAAGACCATTCTGCCAATGTTTGTCAATGGAGATTGCATGGCTGTGTGCTCTGTGTTATACCTGTCAGCAACGGGTGTGGCTAAAATAGCTGAATCCACTAATTTGAAGGAGTGTCCACATACGTGTGTGTGTGTATCGTCCACACTCTATTCCTCTCCTACCCTAGATCAGACATACACGTGTCCTATGCCCATAGATGGATTTGTATTTTGTCAGTAGACAACAGGTAGCTCGTTTTCATTCCTTACTCCACCATTTGCTTTCAAGTCTTTTTTTAAACCGTTTACTATTTGCTAAACACAGCATGTTGTGCAGTGTCCCCTACCTCCCTCAATTACTGTTCAAAGCAAGCCATCTGTAATATACAATGTAAAGAATACATCTAAACCAACCCTCCTGTCTGTTTCTCTCACTCGCTTCCTCTTTCTCTCCGACTTCTTTTCTCTCCTCTCACTTTTCCGTTCCCTCTATCGTTCCCCTTTGTGCTCCCTTGGATCTATTGTCCAGACAGTGAACGTGCCTGGGGTAGCAAAGGCTTGCTTTCGGCACACTTCTTTGAGAATTATTTAAGGCTGAGGAGTTTCTGTGAAATGAATATTTGATGTAGAGGACCTGAGCGGAGTGCCTCTCCCCACCTCCCCTCTTCCACTAGCCCAATGCAACACTTCAGAGATGGGTTGAGGTGAGACGCCACACCCCCCACCCCCTCCACCTTCACCCCCTCTACAAACACACTCCACCCATACCTTTTGTTTTAGTCAAGGGTAGAGTTACATTCTCAACACACATGAAGAGCGGGTATGTTATACGTGGATATATACAGTGCCACACAAATGTGTTGATTCAGTTCTATCATACTCAGTTCTACTGCTTCGAGAACAGTCTTTTTTTCTTTTTTTTGTCTCACACTTCTTCCTTTCCCATGCCTCTCCAGTTCTGTACCACATAGTGTGCTGTCTGTGTCAAGAATATCGATGACATAATGCCATGCTTCTTCAGTGTTTTAATCATGATGCTTTTTTTCCTATGAACTTTTGATTCCTAGAATGGCCACTAGAGGAAGGTAACGAGCCAGACAGAAATGACTTTGCTTCCTATTAACGGCAGCTTGGCTTTTTAGAAACATAGTCTTACAGTGTCCTCTTGTGGCCAACTCAATAGTTGTCCTTGTTTGTACTCAAATTCACTATAACGTATCACAAGGTCATGGCCAGAAAAGCCGGAAAGCAAAGAAGGCAAGCTACACAAAGTACAGTACCTTCAGAAAGTATTCGCACCACTGGATTTTACCCACATGTTGTTATTACAGGCTGAATTTAAAATGGATTACATGTAAATGTTTGTCACTGGTCTACACACAATACCCCATAATGTCAAAGTGGAATTCTGTATTATTATTATTTTTTTACCAATAATTAAATGAAAGCTTATTTAGTCCTGAACTTATACACATACAATTATCTGTAAGGTCCCTCAGTCGAGCAGTGAATTTCAAACACAGATTTAACCACAAAGACCAGGGAGGTTTTCCAAAGCCTCGTAAAGAAGCACAGCTATTGGTAGATGGGTAAAAATAATAATAAAAAGCAGACAATGAATATCCCTTTGAGCAAGGATACAAGTGTCCTTCCTAACTCAGTTGCCGGCAGTGGTGAAAAGTACTTAAGTAGTACTTTAAAGTATTTTTACGTAAGTCGTTTTTTGAGGTATCTGTACTTTACTTTAGTATTTATATTTTTGACAACTTGTACTTTACTTCACTACATTCCTTAAGAAAATATTGTACTTTTTACTCTGTACATTTTCCTTGACACCCAAAAGTACTTGTTACACTTTGAATGCTTTGCAGGACAGGAAAATAGTCAAATTCAGAACACTTATCAACCGAACATCCCTGGTCATCCCTACTGCCTCTGATCTGGCGGACTCACTAAACACACATGCTTTGTTTGTAAAGGATGTCTGAGAGTTGGAGTGTGCCCCTGGCTATACGTAAACAAAACAAAAACAAGAAAATGGTGCCAACTGGTTTGCTTAATATAAGGAATTTGAAATTATTTATACTTTTACTTTTGATACTTAAGTATGTTTCAAACCAAATACTTTTAGACTTTTCCTCAAGTAGGATTTTACTGGGTGACTCACTTTTACTTAAGTCATTTTCTATTAAGATATCTTTACTTTTACTCAAGTATGACATTTGGGTATTTTTTCCACCACTGGTTGCCGAGAGGAAGATTTCTCCATGAGGCCAATGGTGACTTCAAATCAGTTACAGAGTTTAATGACTGTAATAGGAGAAAACTGAGGATGGATCAACAACAGTGTAGTTACTCCACAATTACTAACCTAATTGGACAGAGTGAAAAGAAGAAGGAAAACAAATATATTCCAAAACATGCATTCTGTTTGAAATAAGTCATTTGGCAAAAAATGTGGCAAAGTAAGTCACTTTTTTGTCCTTAATACAAAGTGTTATGTTTGGGGCAAATCCAATACAATGCATTACTAACTACCACTCTCCATATTTTCAAGCATAGTGGTGGTTGCATCAGGTTATGGTTATGCTTGTAATCGTTAAGGACTTAGGGAGTTTATCAGGATAAAAAAGAAACGGAATGGAGCTAAGCACAGGCAAAATCCTCTGAAACCTGGTTCAGTCTGCTTTCCACCAGACACTGGGAGATGACTTCACCTTTCAGCAGGACCATAATCTAGACCTGAGTGGCTTACCAAGAAGACAGTGCAGGTTCCTGAGTGGCCGAGTTAGTTTGGACTTAAATCTACTTGAAAATGTATGGCAAGACATGAAAATGGTTGTCTAGCAATGATAAACAACCAGTTTGACAGAGCTTGAAGAATTTAGAAAAGAATCATGGGCAAATGTTGCACAATCCAGGTGTGGCAAAGCTCTTAGACTTTCCCGCGTGTAATAACAATCCATGCGTTTCAGGTCTAGGAACACGCGGTAATACAAATCAAATGAAGCTTTATTTACACAGCGCATTTCAGACATGGAATGCAAATGCGATGTGCTTCACGGGGGGGGGGGGGGGGGGGGGGGGGAACAAAACTATAAACTAAAAAGACTATTGCAGTGACTGGGGGCATAGTAACTAAAAGCTGCCTCTCTATTCCTCTTGGTTCTAGGTTTTGGAATCGTTAAAAGGACCAGTGCCAGAGGACCTGAGGAACCTACTGGACACACAACTTATGTCCGACATGTATTGGGGTACACAATCGCGGATTGATTTATAAACCAATAGGAGAATATTAAAATGAATTCTAAAACTCACAGGCAGCCAGTCCAGAGGCCTTAAACCCGGTGTAATGTGTGCTCTCCGTCTGGTCTTGGCCAGTACCTGTGCTGCAGCATTCTGTATGTTTTGCAGTTGAGCAATGGCTTTCTTGGGTGGACCAGACAGGAGAGCATTACAGTAGTCATGCCTGCTTGTAATAAAAGCATAGATGAGTCTATATCAGCCTGAGAGAGAAACAGACGCTCCTTGAAACCGAAGTCATTCACCAGAGACCAATGACAGCGATTTGTATTTATTGGGGGTAAAGTTAAACTAAGCAATGACCTAACTGAGTATCAAATATTCTTGGTCATTTTTTTGAGTTAAGGTATATACACTGAACCAAAAGTTAAATGCAACATTTAAAGTGTTGGTCCCATGTTTCATGAACTGAAATAAATGTTCCCAAAAATGTACAAAAAGCTTATTTCTCTCAAATGTTGTGCAAAAAAATTGCTTACATCCCTGTTAGTGAGCATTTCTTCTTTGTCAAAATAATCCATCCACCTGCCAGGTGTGGCATATCAAGACGCTGATTAAACGGCTTGATCATTACATAGGTGCAGCTTATGCTGGGGACAATAAAAGGCCACTCTAAAATGTGCAATGCCACAGATGTCTCAAGTTGAGGGCGCATGCTGACTGCACGAATGTCCACCAGAGCTGTTGCCAGAGAATATAATGTTCATTTCTCTACCATAAGCCGCCTCCATCGTGGCTTTAGAGAATTTGGCAGTACATCCAACCGGGCCTCACAACCGTAGACCACGTGCATGACATGGTGTGGGCGATTGGTCTGCTGATGTCTCAGCCTCCAGTATTTATGCTGCAGTAGTTTATGTGTCGGGGGGCTAGGGTCAGTTTGTTATATCTGGAGTACTTCTCCTGTCCTATTCGGTGTCCTGTGTGAATTTAAGTGTGCTCTCTCTAATTCTCTCTTTCTCTCTTTCTTTCTCTCTCGGAGGACCTGAGCCCTAGGACCATGCCTCAGGACTACCTGACATGATGACTCCTTGCTGTCCCCAGTCCACCTGGCCGTGCTGCTGCTCCAGTTTCAACTGTTCTGCCTTATTATTATTGGACCATGCTGGTCATTTATGAACATTTGAACATCTTGGCCATGTTCTGTTATAATCTCCACCCGGCACAGCCAGAAGAGGACTGGCCACCCCACATAGCCTGGTTCCTCTCTAGATTTCTTCCTAGGTTTTGGCCTTTCTAGGGAGTTTTTCCTAGCCACCGTGCTTCTACACCTGCATTGCTTGCTGTTTGGGGTTTTAGGCTGGTTTTCTGTACAGCACTTTGAGATATCAGCTGATGTACGAAGGGCTATATAAATAAATTTGATTTGATTTGATTTGATGTCAATGTTGGTGGGTTTATGGTATGGGCAGCCAGAAGTTCCGGTAGTGATGTGTGGGTTGACTTATAACCCTCAGTTCCATGGTTATATCAGCAGGGTGGGCGGTTTTAGGGTCATGAAATATTGTGTTGAGGGAGGGAGCGTGGGTGGGTTGAATAAAGAGAAACAATTCATTAAAAAAATCCATAAATGTACAGTACCAGTCAAAAGTTTGGACACACCTACTCATTCCAGGGTTTTTCTTTATTTTTACTATGTTCTACATTGTAGAATAGTAGTGAAGACATCAAAACTATGAAATAACACAAATGGAATCATGTAGTAACCAAAAAAAGCCAAATCTAAATATATTTGAGATTCTTCAAAGTAGCCACCCTTTTGCCTTGATGAAAGCTTTGCACTCTCTTGGCATTCTCTCAACCAGCTTCATGAGGTAGTTACCCGGAATGCATTTCAATTAACGGGTGTTCCTTTTTAACACTTTTTGTTTACTACATGATTCCATATATGTATTTCATAGTGTTGAGGTCTTCACTATTGTTCTACAAAGTAGAAAATGGTACAAATAAAGGAAAACCCTGGAACGAGTAGGTTTGTCCAAACTTTTGACTGGTACTGTATAAGGGACTTATTGACATTGGAACCCATTATAGAGCTGTCAAAGCCAACTCTGTCATCCCACATAGACAGACAGTGTGCGAAAGAGCCAAACAACAGGTCGCAACAGAGAAGGCTACACTGTCCGAGTCAATCAACAAGGCTTTAGATTACAGTGGCGTTGCCATTACCACAGACGTGGACGGATGATTTCAACAAAAGGGAGGATTGGGAAGACAGAAGATTGGCAACTGAAAAGTCGTGTCATCACCACCATGGAGTTTGACCCAAACCTGAGGAAGACGGCAGAGAGCATCCACGAGCAAATCAGCAAGGAACTCAACGACTTCGGAAATCCAGGTGAACGGCTCTCTAGAATCGCCTTTGTGTCCAAGACGCGAACAAAGGCAGCGCTGCGCAACGACCACTGGATCCGTTACAGCTCACGTGCTGAACACAGTCCTAAAACATACATCCCAAGAAAAGAAGGCACTACAGTGTTTTCGGGAAGTTACTGAGATGATGGAAGCATTCAAGAGCCTTGTGACTTACCTAGAGAAGACCAGTGCTGTCACCAACTTACCCAGTGCAGTAATCCAAGATTGCAGGACTCGCTGGAATAGCAAGGCTGACATGCTGGAGTCGGTCAGCAAGCAATACCCAGAAATAGGACAAATGCACTCGGACAAAGACCCACTGGATCGAATGAAGGGTATTTACCAGGATGAGCCGGAGTACTCTCATCGACTTCATGGCAGCATCTGTAGCGCTAGAAGGAGAGATGTACCCCATTCTCCATTTGTTGATGCTCTGGTTTTACAAACTAAAACAACACTGTGAGCAAACACATATAACAAACAACACATATGGAGATCTACTATATATGGAGATCCACCCTGCACGGTACATATCCAGGCACAACCAACTGAAACCTGGCACAGTGAACACTATTCTGTTCCCTAACGGTGCAACCAGAAGAAACTGTACAGCGCATTTTTGATATTTGCGGGATAGGGTCTGGTGCGGGCCTTAGATTTTCAGTACATCATATATAGTCTGGCGGATGGGTTATCAATTGCAGGTGGGTGATAGTGAACAAACAGCTGACCTGCGCATCACTAAGCTACGGACAATGAAAACAATTGCATTTTATCCATGGCAATTTGAATGCACAGAGATACCGTGACGAGATCCTGAGGCCTATTGTTGTGCCATTCATCGGCCGCCATCGCCTCATGTTTCAGCATAATAAAAGACCCCATGTCCAAGGATCTGTACACAATTAATGGAAGCTGAAAATGTCCCAGTTCTCCCATTGGCCTGTATACTCACCAGACATGTCATCCATTGAGCATGTTTGGGATGCTCTGGATCGACATATTCAACAGTGTGTTCCAGTTCCCGCCAATATCCAGCAACTTCGCACAGCCATTGAAGAGGAGTGGTAAAACATCCCACAGGCCACAATCAACATCCTGATCAACTCTATGTGAAGGAGATGTGTTGCGCTGCATGAGGAAAATGGTGGTCACACCAGATACTGACTGGTTTTCTGATCCACGCCCCTACTTTTTATTTTTAAGGTATCTGTGACCAACAAATGCACATTTGTATTCCCAGTCATGGGAAATCCATCGATTAGGGTCTAATGAACTTATTCGTTGCAGTATTGAACAAAACTAAACCCTTTGGAACCCAAAATAAGTTGTGGTTTATTGGTGATCTATAGGCCAAAAAAAATAAGATATGAGAGAAAAATATTCATTTGTGAAGGTCACCTGATGGTCTGGTCGACGGAGGCACTGAGCAGCTGGCTGCTGTCCTTGCAGGAACGGAGGCAGGTGACACCTTTTACTGTGGGAGTGTTCAAAGCACCGCAAGCACTGGCCACTCTGGATCTTCCACAACCAATCAGAGGAGAGACGAGTTAGGGAAGGTAATGTGAGTATTCACTCAACCCAATGGAAGAGTTTGAACAAAGAGGGAAAAGTGACACTCCCATCATGTCAGTACAGACCTTTTAATATTTCTCTGTGCTGGACCCCTGTGGCCATCTGCCCCCTGCTGGTACACATAAACAACACTGTCGTCCGTCATCATGACGTTATCCTGCGTCGCACTCACACATACATACATACATACATACATACATATGCAATATGTCTGAGCGATGTGAGGAAGCGCTCCTCCTCCACGTCCTTCACGGCAGCCTTGCACCTGAATAAGTCAGTTGTTATACCTGGGGTCAGGAGACGCTGGTGATACTGCCCTTTTAGGGACAGCGGGAAGAGGTCAAAATGCTAATCAGCCGTCTCAAATGTGAGAAATCAAGCTGCTGCAACAGAATAATAAGCCTGGTCGCAGATCAGACTGTGTGCTGAATTCATGTGAAAAAAGACCCTGTAGGTGCCCAGGGGTATGGGAACATGTCACCTTTCCCAGCAGGGCCAAGAGATGGGAGGGTGCCACTACACTGACCTCCCCAGCCAAGGCCTCAGCGATAGCCGCGTGAAGCTTCTCTTTGCTGCTGCCATCTGGGTAGGCCTGGAGGACACACTGAGAAATGACACAAACACAAGACTACAGGAGCTCGTAAGAGCCCATAACAAACAGACCAAGGTCATTTCTGAGTGACAAATGTCTACTTTTTCCTAGGATTTCAAAAACCAATGGTTGCAAAGTTAAGCCAACCACATACCTCATTTGAACCATTTCCACAGAAAAGTTTACAAACATTTACTTGAACAGTGGTAACAGAATGACAGCTCGTTCTGTTTCTGCCGTCATTCTGTTACTAAACTTCATCTGCACTGTTCAAGCAAATGTGTTTTTGTCAAATGATCCTCGTGCGTAGAGGTGTATGGTTTGCTTGACTTTGCAATCATTGGTGTTTGTTTGACATTTACCTTTTTAAGGCAAGAAATATGAGTCTCTGCATCCCTCTTAACGTGGACTCGCCCTTCTAACACGGGGCTGCCTAATTAACTCTGGACTAACTGATGAACAGTATGACTTACGTAATTGTAGTGGAAGGGCTCCAAAGATGAATGGGTCCCAACCAGCAGTAGAATAATCAGAGCCATCTGGGCGCTGCTTAATTAATTAATCCCACAAGCCTGATCTGGAAACACGGCCAAAGTGGAATCAGTTACAGTCATCTCCCTCTCTTTCTCTAGTAACTCACAGGATGAAACTAAAGTGGAAGGATTGTACTCAATACTGTCGCTGTACTAGTTCCCTCCAAAACCCAATGCATCCAGTTCGTTCTGTGCTTGTAAGTAAGCTTTTCAAGGTGAAGTCTACACCGTATTTGTATGTGGTGCATTCAGTGCATTGTATTCGGTGCATATGACAAATGAAGTTTGATTTGATGCCACCGCATGTGTATAATCAAATCTAACTGTATTGGTGTATGATATAAAGGTATGTAGTAATTCAAGACAAAGGGGATGACTAAAACCACATTCTTCTGCGCTGACCAGGGTTTAAGCACATACTCATGTTTATCTTTTCATGTCGCTCTCTCTCTTTTTTCCTCCTTTATTTATTCCTCCATTTTGTTCTATGCTTTCCTGTTCCTCTGTAGAAGTTAACCCCATAGTTCAGGTCCTCTGTGAGACCCAGAGGACTTTTTTATTTGATTTTTTTTTACCCTACACATAAATCACTTCAAGAAGTCTACCCAGCCAGCAAATCACCGCCAATTAGTGGTTGTTATGAGACTCTCCGCTACTCTCTCTCTCTCCCCGTGGCTCTGGCCCTGCACTACAGGGAAGGGTGGAGGAAGGGAGGGGGAGAAGTGGAGATGAGTTATTGAGAAGGATGGATGGAGAGTGAAGGTGAGAGGTCCAAAACGACGAGGCAGTCAAACTCACACTGATGCCAAAATTGGCCAACGTTATAGAAGCAATCGAGAGAGTTCTTAGTAGAAGCCTGTTTGTTTCATCTAAGTTGTTGTGTGGCGTTTCATAGAATTTAAGCGGTACAGATGTGTTAGCTGTTTGGTTTATCATCGTTGGAGATGTTGTTATTATTTTTTGCTGGACTGCTGATGTACGTGCAGGGCTGGGGTGTAACACACTGCCTGTCTCTCTCTCGCTGTGCGTGTGTGTGTGAGTGAATGTGTGTGTGTGTGTGTGTGTGTGTGCGTGTACTGGCGGGGCCCTGTGGGTTGGTTTTATGGACAATAAAAGTATGCGCTCTCCTGAGACCAGCTTCATTAAAGCGGAACATCTGTAGGGAGAGGAGAACAGAGAAGCAAAGGAACTTGGCTCTACTCTTCCCTGTTTTGGGAAGTACATTACAGCCTGCTCCAAATCAATAAAACAAGCAGGGCATGCATGTCAGAAATGAATGGATGCAGATTGAGAGAACAAATCACTTTGACTATATTGCAACTTATTGACAGGCGCCCGGTCAAGTGGTCAACACTGTTTGGGCTACAATAATAATAAGTTAACATCCACTTTTTAGAATACATGTAGGTGATGTTTAAATTAAAATGCAGTGCTGTCTTCCAGGAACATAACGTGGTTGTTGCGAAGGCTACAGGGTCTTTCCTACCTCCCTGTTTGCCTCTGTCTCCCCTGACAATCACCGAGATGACGCTAGTGGGACAAGTCCGTAGCTGTCCCTCTGTATCAGCAATGGCATCAGGCCTTGGCAGAACCAGGGTTCCCTGATCGGTCTTCCCTCGGGACAGGGCTGGGCTGAACGGGGCCTCATCATTGGCCAGCTGGACTGTCTGGAGCCTCTCCATTGTCCAGTACTCATAACAGAGCATTTCTATTGGCCTATACCTTTCAGAGCCTTAACACACACAGTGTCAAGCCACTGAGATTAGTGAACAGACAAACAGCAGAGAACATTGGACATGCTCAGAGCCTGTCAGTCTTCTGCATCATTGTGTAAGAACCCTGGCTGTGGCGAGATGAGGCTTAGCGCTTCCATCACCTCGTCCATTAAATTGTCTCTCTTTCCACTACACACAGTGCATTCGGAAAGTATTCAGACTCCTTCCATCTTTCCGCATTGTTACTTTACAGAAATCTTATCAATCTACACACACTGCACCATAATGACAAAGTGAAAACAGGTTTTTAGAAATGTTTGCAAATGTATTAAAATTCAAAAACATAAATATCTTGTTTGCATAAGTATTCAGACCGTTTGCTATGAGACTCGAATTGAGCTCAGGTGCATCCTGTTTCCATTGACCTTCATTGATGTTTCTACAACTTGATTGGAGTCCACATTTGGTCAATTCAATTAATTGGACATGATTTGGAAAGGCACACACCTGTCAATATAAGGTCCCACAGTTGACAGTGCATGTCAGAGCAAAAACCAAGCCATGAGATCGAAGGAATTGTCCGTAGAGGAAGGGGGAGGGTACCAAAAAATAAAGTGGCCTCCATCATTCTTAAATGCAAGAAGTGTGGAACCACCAAGACTCTTCCTAGAGCTGGCCGCCCGACCAAACTGAGCAATCGGGGGAGACGGGCCTTGGTCAGGGAGGCAACCAAGACAGAGCTCTAGAGTTCCCCTGTGGAGATGGGAGAACTTTCCAGAAGGACAACCATCTCTGCAGCACTCCAACAATGAGGCCTTCATGGTAGAGTGGCCAGATGGAAGCCATTCCTCAGTAAAAGGCACATCAGCCCGCTTGGAGTTTGCCAAAATGCACCTACAGGACTCTCAGACCATGAGAAACAAGATTCTCTGGTCTGATGAAACCAAGATTGAATTCTTTGGCCTGAATGCCAAGCGTCGCGCTTGGAGGAAACCTGGCACCATCCTTACGGTGAAGCCTTGTGGTGGCAGCATCATGCTGGGATGTTTTTCAGCGGCAGGGACGGGGAGACTAGTCAGGATGGAGGGAAAGATCAATGGAGCAAAATACAGAGATCCTTGACAACCTGCTCCAGAGCACTCAGTACCTCAGACTGGGGCGACGGTTCACTTTCCAAAAGGACAACGACCACAAGGACACAGCTAAGACACTGCAGGAGTGGCTTTGGGTTCAAGTCTCTGAATGGCCCAACCAGAGCCCGGACTTGAATCCGATCAAACTTCTCAGGAGAGACCTGAAAATCGCTGTGGAGCGATGCTCCCCATCCAACCTGACAGAGCTTGAGAGGATCTGTAGAGAATAATGGGAGAAACTCCCCAAATACAGGTGTGCCAAGCTTGTAGCGTCATACCCAAGAAGACTCGAGGCTGTAATCGCTGCCAAAGGTGCTTCATCAAAGTACTGAGTAAACGGTCTGAATACTGTAAATGTGATATTTTAGCAGTTTTTTTTATAATACATTTGCAAACATTTCTAAACCTGTTTTTGCTTTGTCATTATAGGGTATTAATAAGGCTGTAACGTAACAAAATGTGGATGAAGTGAAGGGGTCTGAATACTTCCCGAATGCACTGTACGTGGGAGAGGACTGGACTCTGGTCAGGGTCTCCTGTTAGTGAAGAGATTTACAGCAGAGAAATCCCCAGCTGCCACAATCACAAGGTCAGGAAAGCCTTCACATTGATTCTGACTGCTGGGAAAGCTACGGTGCCTGCTGCCACGGTGATGGGTGCTCCTGGCTGGGGGAGGGTGTGTGTGTGTGTGTGTGTGCACGTTGTGACGACCCTCCGACTCTGTCTGCCGTATTCTTTCTATTTGCTCGTGTTTTCCTTATTAGGATGTTGGTGGGCGGAACTGGGAGGGTCGTCAGCGACATGGGACACGCCTGGGCCCGGGTGTGTCCCGGGATAAATACACCTCTTCCCCATTCATTGAGGAGACTCTCTCCATGCAGACACACTGATAGAGTTTGGTTGTGGCATTTTTGTTTGTTTGTTTGTTTGCTTTGCCACCTTTCAACACCCCTCATTACACTACTGATTACTGACTACACACACCATTGTTAATTGTATTTACGTTACCTCAATAAATATATTTGTGTTATTCCTAATCTCCACGTCGTCTCCCTGTTTGTTACAGACTTCGAGCCGGTTCGTGACAAATGGGGGCTCGTCCGGGATCATAAGGTAGCTTCCTAGACATTTTGTCGTACAGCACTTTGTTGCGTTATGAAGGACTGATACTAGCGTCGTTGGGATTACCAGTATGTGAGTTGTGTTTGGAAGAAACTCGGTAGGTGCTTTTGTTTGCATCTTTTGTTACAGCTTTTTTGTTGTTGTAATGTTTGGTGCCCAGAATTGGTTGCCTTTGTTTGTTTGGTAAACTTGCCACAGCGGTGGATAGTTGTGTGCTGCGTTGGAGAGAGTACATTGGTTAGTTTCCAGGCCCCTGCCCAGGCTGGAGACTCTTGCTCTACTCGCTGTTGGGACATCGGTCCGAGGAGGTGAGTACAGTCGGCTGTGTACCTCAGTAGGAGATTTGAGTAGGGTGGTGACACTTGCTACCTGGAGCTATAGCCTTTTCCCCCCGTTAGGCTTAGCGACGTGTTTCACTTTGGAATACGTTGGGCATGGTTATTTTGTTTGTTGTTTTTGTGTGGTGTCTGTGGCCTGAGGGGGCACATCCGTGGCTTGGGGGAATCTGCCAGCGTGCTGGGTGGTTTATTTCCTTGCCAGCTGGCTACAGTGCATAATTACCCACCGCAAATCCGCATGAAGACTAGGGTTGAGTTACTGTAGGTTTTGGGGAAGCTCCATATACAGTGGGGAGAACAAGTATTTGATACACTGCCGATTTTGCAGGTTTTCCTACTTACAAAGCATGTAGAGGTCTGTAATTTTTATCGTAGGTACACTTCAACTGTGAGAGACGGAATCTAAAAAAAATCCAGAAAATCACATTGTATGATTTTTAAGTAATTAATTTGTATTTTATTGCATGACATAAGTATTTGATCACCTACCAACCAGTAAGAATTCCGGCTCTCACAGACCTGTTAGTTTTTCTTTAAGAAGCCCTCCTGTTCTCCACTCATTACCTGTATTAACTGCACCTGTTTGAACTCGTTACCTGTATAAAAGACACCTGTCCACACACTCAATCAAACAGACTCCAACCTCTCCACAATGGCCAGAGAGCTGTGTAAGGACATCAGAGCTAAAATTGTAGACCTGCACAAGGCTGGGATGGGCTACAGGACAATAGGCAAGCAGCTTGGTGAGAAGGCAACAACTGTTGGCTCAATTATTAGAAAATGGAAGAAGTTCAAGATGACGGTCAATCACCTTCGGTCTGGGGCTCCATGCAAGATCTCACCTCGTGGGGCATCAATGATCATGAGGAAGGTGAGGGATCAGCCCAGAACTACACGGCAGGACCTGGTCAATGACCTGAAGAGAGCTGGGACCACAGTCTCAAAGAAAACCATTAGTAACACACTACGCCGTCATGGATTAAAACCCTGCAGCGCACGCAAGGTCCCCCTGCTCAAGCTAGCGCATGTCCAGGCCCGTCTGAAGTTTGTCAATGACCATCTGGATGATCCAGAGGAGGAATGGGAGAAGGTCATGTGGTCTGATGAGACAAAAATAGAGCTTTTTGGTCTAAACTCCACTCGCTGTGTTTGGAGGAAGAAGAAGGATGAGTACAACCCCAAGAACACCATCCCAACCGTGAAGCATGGAGGTGGAAACATCATTCTTTGGGGATGCTTTTCTGCAAAGGGGACAGGACGACTGCATCGTATTGAGGGGGGATGGATGGGGCCATGTATCGTGAGATCTTGGCCAACAACCTCCTTCCCTCAGTAAGAGCATTGATGGGTCATGGCTGGGTCTTCCAGCATGACAATGACCCGAAACACACAGCCAGGGCAACTAAGGAGTGGCTCCGTAAGAAGCATCTCAAGGTCCTGGAGTGGCCTAGCCAGTCTCCAGACCTGAACCCAATAGAAAATCTTTGGAGGGAGCTGAAAGTCCGTATTGCCTAGCGACAGCCCCGAAACCTGAAGGATCTGGAGAAAGTCTGTATGGAGGAGTGGGCCAAAATCCCTGCTGCAGTGTGTGCAAACCTGGTCAAGAACTACAGGAAACATATGACTTCTGTAATTGCAAACAAAGGTTTCTGTACCAAATATTAAGTTCTGCTTTTCTGATGTATCAAATACTTATGTCATGCAATAAAATGCAAATTAATTACTTAAAAATCATACAATGTGATTTCCTGGATTTTTAGATTCCGTCTCTCACAGTTGAAGAGTACCTATGATAAAAATTACAGACCTCTACATGCTTTGCAAGTAGGAAAACCTGCAAAATCGGCAGTGTATCAAATACTTGTTCTCCCCACTGTGTCTCATCTCTCTTCTGTGGTTCCTGGTGTGATTGTCATTTCTCTGGTTGTGGTCTGGTGTGCTCAGCAGAGGGGAAAAGCGATATTATTTTGGGGGGGGTATTTACTTGTGACGATGGCGTCTAATGTAGACGAGTTCCTTCGCTTTCCGTCAGAGGAACTGTTGGAATGTTGTACTAAAGAACAGCTGTTGAAGACCGCTGAACACTACAAGGTTGAAATTAGTGATAAATGTCAACAAAACAATTGTTAGGTTGATATTGAGAGCCAATCGGATGGAGAGTGGTATTGTTGAAGTTACCGATGGGCAGCCTCTGCCGAGGACTTGCCGCCTCCCCGTCTCGTTACAACAGCTGCTCCATCTGTTAGCAACAGTAGTCGTCTTTTTGAACAGCACAAAGAACTGCTTCTGTTACAGCTAGAGTATGATCGGGTAAAGTATGAAAAGGAATTGGAATTTAAACAGGATTTGGAGCGTGCTAAAATCAAGCTGCAACAAGAGCGGCTACAGTTGGTTAGGGAAGGAAAGCTCTCAGGGGAGAGTTTGCTCTGGGAAGGTGACCCAGATTTATCTAGGGGTCGCTCCTCTCTTGGTCGTGCCCCGGACTCATTTGATATTGTTGGAAACTTACGTATGTTGCCAAAATGTCATGAGAAGGACTCTGAGACGCTCTTTTTGTTGCAGCTCGTTGCTGACGAGCTTGCTCGTGCGCCCTGCCCTGTTCCTGAATGACTGATCACTGTTTATTTTGTTTGGTATTGTCCTGTTCTGTCGCTCCTGACTGTTCTCTTCTGGTCTCGTTTTCTTCTTTCCTCTTAAAGGTTGCTTCCTGTGCGCAAAGGTTGCGTGAGGTCTGGGGAGGACAAGGTTGGCTGGGGCAAGTGGAAGTGTGAACACATACCCCCTTATCAATTTGGGACGCAGGCTGGGTCAATTACTAGGATCCAGGGCAGTATTTGTTTATGTGTGACTGGTATAGTGTTCCGGGGTCCTTGTTGGTCCCTGGTTTTATGGGGGGGGGGGGGGGGGGGGGGGGGGACGACCCTCCCACTCTGTCTGCCGTTTTCTTTCTCTTTGCTCTTGTTTTCCTTATTAGGATGTTGGCGGGCGGAACTGGGAGGGTCGTCAGCGGCATGGGACACACCTGGGCCCGGGTGTGTCCCGGGATAAATACACCTCTTCCCCATTCATTGAGGAGGCTCTCTCCATGCAGACACACTGATAGAGTTTGGTTGTGGCCTGTTTGTTTGTTTGTTTGTTTGCTTTGGCACCTTTCAACAGCTCTCATTATCACATTTATACAAGCAACCACTCACTTACACTGCTGATTACTGACTACACACACCATTGCTAATTGTATTTGCGTTACCTCAGTTAATAAATATATTTTTGTTATTCCTGATTTCCACCTTGTCTCCCTTTTTGTTGCGGACATCGAGCCGGTTCGTGGCAGCGTGTGCGCTCGGGAATGTGTGTACTACGATCTAGTCTGCTCAGCATTTAGAAAGGGTGGGCTTGAGGAAAGGGTCAGTAAAGGGATCGGATTACCACACCCCAGTCAGTCCCTAAAGAAAGTGAACATACACAGGGACTAGCAGGAGTGTCCCAGTCCCCGACACTTGCCTGCTCTTGCCTTGATTCAGCCCCATCTGGCCTGATTGTTTCACCAGCAATTTTGCAGGCAATCCCCCAAGAAACACCAGTCTGGCTGCATTTACAAAGAGAGAGAAAATAAACTGCTGGATCCCAAATGTTGCTTGGATAGGGTATGAGATTGCAAAACACCGTGTGTGTTTGCATATGGCATGGGTGTATAGGGTGATTTTGTTTGTGTGTGGGGATTTCTGTGGGTGTGAGCAGCCGCACCGGACATAACTGACTCACCAGTCCAGGGACAAACTTAAAGCCCAGGCGGAGTAGAGTGGAGTGATGTGGAGAGATGTGATGTTTGATGCAATGCACTGCTACAGGCCTCTGAGCTATGCAGCACAATATTAAGCAGGCGGGCAGACCAGGGGAGATCGCTTCCTGTTTACCAGGTGCATCTTCAAAGGAGAACTGATCAGACAAACCCCTCCAGAGCCAACAGGCTGACTGGGATGTCTCAGTTAGGGTTAGATACAGCGAGTCATGTTGTGGTCTACTCCAAATATACAGCGGAGGTGCTAGTTCACATGTATTGTAAAGCTTGATTTTAGGGATCATTAAAATAATGCACAGTACAGTTTACATGGCATACCACTCTCAGCAATAGCTTTCCAGGTTTGTGGAAATAGCTGGATAGGTTTTCTGATCCAGACAACAGCGCACAAATTCTGAATAGACAGATGTGATAATGCACACCCGGATTATATTACCACTCACACAGACCTACTACGCCCTGCTCACGCCCTGAATCACTTTCTACACACACGCACACACACGCGCACGCACACACGCACACACACGCACACACACACGAAAACGTCCAGCTGCATGAGAAGAGTTTAACTCAGCCAGTCAGAAAAGGGGTGTGGTGAAGGAGACTGAGAAGGAGGGATAGAGAGAGAGGGGGCAAAGGAGAGAGGCCATATGAAACCAGCAGAGCATAAGCCACGCTTTATCCTGCCAGTCTGTCCCGCTCTGCGAGCACAGGAAACACGCAACTCCCCCAGCCCTCACTCACTCACTCATCACGCTCTTTCACACACTTCTACAGACACACACACACAGCGGCTCACAAAGGACTGGAGGATGGCTGTGTCCATGAGAAGAATGAATGGGTCCTGGAGAGGGATGGCTCTAGCCCTGGTTCTCTGTACACTGCTCCTACACAGTGAGTACTACACCTCTTAAAGCCTCCCCACCTGGCTCTGTGTCTTACATGCTCAGTCTTAAACTATGGTTGAGTCAGTAAGCGAACTCTGCAAGCACGGCACCACTACTTTGTAGTCCTTTGTCTTCTCTCTGAATCTGAGAAGCTAGGAGAGAGTTAGAAGGTGACCAAGGCAGAGTACGAGGGAGAGTGTTTGTGAGCGAGCAGGATGACGCAACATGAACTCGTAACTTAAACTTTATGCCAAGATGTGAACGTGCCAATCAAATGTACCATGATGTAATTCCCAGCACCTTAAATAGCATGTGAGTTTTCTCACAAGTGTGTTCAGTAATGCTTGTGTTATTATGTGACATGAAGCAGTTTGGAGAGTTATGGGGCTGGTGAAAAGTTGTAGCGGTGGCCAGCTGACAAAGGGGCCTCATGCAACTGCTATGGAGTGGAAAGTTGCCGTTGAGAATAATTGGAGACTACATCCTGAGAAGGGTTTGTGTGTGTGTGAACATAAAGATGTTTCATTGTCACGTACACCGGATAGGCGCAGTGAAATGTGTTGTTTTACAGGGTCAGACAGAGTAGTACTGCGCCCCTGGAGCAAATTAGGGATAAATGTCTTTCTCAAGTGCACATTGACAGCTTTTTCACCTTTGTCGGCTCGAGTATTTCGAACCAATGCTCTAACCGCTGGGGGGGGGGGGGGGGGGGGGGGGGGGGGTGTGTGTGTGTGTGTGTGTGTGTGTGTGTGGAGAGCAAGCTTTTTCCAAAACAGGCTCCGCTCATTTCTGAAACATGGAGGTCCATTAAGCATATTTTATTCAGACGTAATCTTCTTAGAATGGGGAAATATACTTCTGGGAGTTCAATCGGCATCTCTGCTGTGTGTTTGGGGGTCTTTCCATCTGCGTCCAGAAGTTTAATAGGAGAAGGAAGCTTATCCTGTGTCTGATTTCCTGCTTGTCCTCTGAAGATGCAGGATGTGTGTGTGATGGGGAATTGCCCGTACATTATCTGTTGATTCAGCAGGGAGTAAAAATAGGTCCCTTAAGGGACGCCCCTTAGGTTGGTGGCAACCGTCAAACCGTGTGTGTGGTGGGGATTTCTGTTTAAACGGGGACCTCTTTTTCCCTCATGTTGGGAAGGTGAAAGTAGAAGGTTCAGTAGTCTGGTCCAAATCACACAGTTAAGTCTGTTAATATAGATGATAATTGCAGAGTGTTGTGGCTTGGAGAGTTTAGTACCGGCTCATCTGGGCACAGGGACAGTAAAACATTAGTTCTCTGGCACATTGTGAACACTATGTCAGACCAACCAGGAGGAGAAAAATAAATGGTGTAGGGCTTAATGTTACTCCGAAGTGGACCAGAACGCGTCCGAAGAACACGCTCTATACGCACGGCACATTGGAAAGGCGCATGTGTCACGAACCGGCTCGAAGTTCGTAACAAAAAGGGAGACAACATGGAGATAAGGAATAACAAAATATATTTATGAACTAAAGTAAACTAAATACAATTAACAATGGTGTGTGTAGTCAGTAATCAGCAGTGTAGGTGAGTGGTTGCGTGTATAAATGTGATAATGAGAGCTGTTGAAAGGTGCCAATGCAAACAAACAAAACAGCCACAAAAATGCCACAACCAAAATCTATCAGTGTGTCTGCATGGAGAGAGTCTCCTCAATGAATGGGGAAGAGGTGCATTTATCCCGGGACACACCCGGGCCCAGGTGTGTCCCATGTCGCCGACATCCTAATAAGGAAAACAAGAGCAAAGAGGTAGAATACGGCAGACAGAGTGGGAGGGTCGTCACACATGCCGATTGGAGTAGTCTGGTTATTAGATTCACAAGATTTTAATGGAAGTTCATTAAGGGACAGCCCCCCCCCCCCCCCCCCCCCCCCCCCCCATAGGTCATGAAGGATGCGGTTTACTTTTGGCATTAAAACAGCTATAGTGTGATTTGTTTTCCTTTTGATTGTATAATTGGAGAGCACCCTAACAAATGGTTAGATGTTCAACTAACTATCAACTATTTAGGTTTATCTTGTGAAATTGGTTGAATCAGAACATTACTGTACGTCTGTAAAATGTTACCATTCAGGTTAGCAGCTTTTTCAGCTCTTGCTTTCACTTAGAGAATCAATAGCACAGGGGTGTTGCCACATGTCCTCCCTATCTCCTCCCCCATTCCAGACACAGCCAACCACGCTCCACTGGTCACACTCACCTGCAACATAGTTGACACTTGTGCCAAAGGCACCGCTATGTGAATTTGCCAATGAATGCTCAGCATTTGGAACATATTTGAAAAACCTCTGCCAAACCCAGAACATAAACCGCTGTAGATTGTTGCCAGGGTGATTCAGTTCTGTGTGTATGGCCGAGATCATTGGCATGTTTTGTAGAAGCTGGTGGTACTGCTTTTGAAATGTAAAGATATTCACGCCCCTGATGAGTCTATAGAGAGGCCCTGTGTTCCATATCAGCCCCTGTTATTGACACTTTTCTGTCCCTTTTCTAAACTACATGCAGAGGTTGGATGTTAAGTTCCACGAAAATGACATATTGTCAAAGAGAAATACAATTTTATTGTTTCACAGTGAATTAACAGTGTATCTATATTGGGGAGGGTTTTTTTATCATGTCTTGGTAAATTGATGAATCCAGCATCAGTCCAGAGGACAGTTGTGGTCTTGTTCTTGAAGGGTATTTGCTGTGGATAAGGTTTAATCAATGACACAGTGGAATTAGGGCCAGTGATGTAATCAACCCTGGGAGGAGAGGCAGCTGATTCCAGAGTTCTATTAAATAACCTTGTTTGTGCTTCTACTCAAAAGAGCCAAACATGAGCCATTACAGTACAGGCCTCTGGCTATATCTGGAAACTAATAAACTCATACCCCAAGGGCCACTGGGCTTATCTTTCATACAAACATGCATGTTTGTGGATAGTCTGATGGCAGCATAGCATGGAAAGCCTCTGGGGAGATATCACTGAGGTCAACCACATGACCCCCCCCCCCCCCCCCCCCCCCCCAAGACACTGGAGATCCACTGTGGTGAGTTACAGTTGGAAGCTACAGTTAGTTGGACCGTCATCTGCACCAGTTGCAGCGTGGCTATGGTGACTCAAGGTTTATCGTGGGTAACTGAGATGGGAGTCCTCTGTAACTGTAGTCATTAGGGCTCCTAAGCACCTGACCACAGAAGGCCATGCATTCCAGTGGTAGATGCAGGGCTCAGATGTTACAGCAGGAATGCCAATGCAAACCTTTTTAGAGGTGTCAACCACTGAGACCAACAACCCAACCAACCAAAATTGGTTGTGTGAAAGTTCACACAACTTTCATTAGGTCGCGGCAAGTGTTTTTGTAACACAAAAACTGTCCAGTCGTGCTGATGATAAGAACGTTCCTAGAAAACATTTAATCTGTTCTTTTAAGGTTCCCAGAATGTTTCATTAAGTTGTGGGGAAAAAAACATGTTCCCAAAACACAAAAACTGTCCAGTCGTGCTGATGATAAGAACGTTCCTATAAAACATTTAATCTGTTCTTTTAAGGTTCCCAGAATGTTTCATTAAGTTGTGGGGAAAAAAATATGTTCCCAAAACACAAAAACTGTCCAGTTGTGTGGATGATTCTAAAATGTTTATTTTAGGGGTGCAAAAAACATTCACCTGATGTTACAAGAACGTTAGCAGAACACATTTTGTCTGTTCTGTAAAGGTTCCCACAACGTTTCTTTAGCTTGTTGGAACATTGTGGGGATATGATGAAATAAAGTTTTTTTTTTTTATACACACTAATAATTCGATAATCATTATAGTCCAAATGGAATACGCCGACTTTAAAACATCTGATTTTCTGAGCAGTCTTTCAGATGATCCAAGTAAATGGTTTAATCGTGTTCCCGCGGTGTATTTGAACTACGCAGGTGCCAGCACCAGCCTCCCTCTTATGCGCGAGTGAAGTGAGTTCTGAAAAACTCAAAATATACGTCTTTAAAATAGTTTTCACACACAAACTTCATATGTCCGTTATTTTGGGGAATAGGCTTCTCAAAAATAGCACGGTTGCTGTGGTGGAACGTTTTATTTTGATTGGCGATTTTCCTGCATTTCTCAAAGTCCTATCAAGGTAGTCTGAGTTCAGATGTGTCCATGTACACAGGGTTATTAGGGAAATCGTTTGGGGGGGGGGGGGGGCTTGCCTGTTTTGCATGTTATTTTGGCATTAATACATGTCACATCAGTTTGCAAACAATGTCAAAAATAGACATCATTGAGTTAATAAAGCCGCATACAAACATGGTCTCTTTTGTTTTCTGGAGTAAGGAAGCTCCAAAATGCAGGTTTTTCAGCCTAGCTCAGTGCTTTCTGGGGTGGTGGGGCAAGCCAGCAGAAAATAGGAGCGATTGGCTTAATGTTCTGTCACTCATGGGGACACTATGTCACCACCAAGTGTAAGTCCTTGGTAAGGGTAGACATCGGAATTTCAAGCCCTTTGGGTCAGGCCATAGTTACATTAGTAGTGCCCTTCCAAGAAGGCTCAAGGTCATTGGCCACAGATAAAATGACATCAACTCACGTTATATGTACAGTAGCTTTGATTGGACTGATAATGTCAACATCTAACTTTGAAAATCTTAGCTAGCAGTCATCATGAATCAAGTCGACAATCTACTGGCAAATCCTTTTTAAATTATAGATAAAATGTATTGGTGCTCATCGGCCATTGGACATAAACATTACACAACAAGTCACGAACTCAACAATGAGTGGTTTGAAAGGAATCGGTGACAGTGGCTAACAAGCTCAGACTGGGAAAATACGTGTTGAATGGTCATCCAAATCGGAATTGTAAATCCGGCCACTTTCTCTTTCGTTGATGAAATGAAGGACCGATGCATATTTCCATTCTTTAAATGTAACCTTTATTTAACTAGGCAAGTCAGTTAGGAACAAATTGTTATTTACAATGACAGCCTACCCCGGCCAAACCCTCCCCTACCCCGGCCAAACCCTCCCCTACCCCGGCCAAACCCTCCCCTACCCCGGACAAACCCTCCCCTAACCCGGCCAAACCCTCCCCTACCCCGGCCAAACCCTCCCCTACCCCGGCCAAACCCTACCCTACCCCGGCCAAACCCTCCCCTAACCCGGCCAAATCCGGATGACTGTGCACCGCTCTATAGGACTCCCAATCACGGCCGGATGTGATTCAGCATGGATTCGAACCAGAGACTGTAGTGAGGCCTCTTGCACTGCGCCACTTGTCAAAAATGTCTTATATGCTGCTGCATAAATGATGTAATATGCCAGGGAGATATGTATACTGTAGCTAAGAAAGTAATACTAAGTGTATGTTGTGTAGTAAGCTGGGTTAGGCTTAGTTATTGACTACGTCCATCCTAGCTCGCTCATTAATGTCTTAATCAAAATTGCGGATTGCCTCTTATTTGCTTGTCGTCCCCTTATGCCATAGTTTGTACCTCTCAATTGTCAGTAGAAACCACATTTGTTTAAGCAAGTCAGCCATATCAGCAATGTTTTTTTAAAGGCAGTAAATGAGGCTGAATGAACTGTTTCGGTGCCAGACAAGGCTCTGCTGATAGCCAGGTGTAGCAGTGGTAAGATGTTGGGACTGCTGTTGGGACAGTTTTATGGAGGCCCTAACAGTCCGTGGGCACCGTTTGTCACCGTTATAGTGCAATTAATGTATTGTTTAGTGTTGTGGCTTTGCTGGCATGCATCCCAAGTTGTTTGCTTTTTGCCTCACCATGATATACATGCTCAAATCGCCACTGCATGTAACCGTACTCTGAACCAACTCAATGGTGTGTTGAGCTAACCTGACGTTCTCTTCATATCCAAGCCTGCTGTTTAAACTACGCACTTTCATCACGAACACTGATATCATTTGTTTCCGTTTCCCATTGCTTTGATTCAGCATCTAGACAGTGTCAATTATGCATCACTGAAACGGATTGGGTCATAAATGCTGCATGATGTCATATCAACGCCTCTTGGAATACATGAACGCGAGGAGCCGTGGCGTCTGTCGAGAGGGGGGGATCTAGCTCTACCTTTACAGCTATATGGAGAAGAGAAAATTACACTTGAATGTGTTTTAATTTCACGGTTGGGTTGGTACTCCAGTAGCTGCTAAATGTGTCACTAACTCAGTGCTTGTGGCACAGTGGAGTGAGCCATTGCATTCCAAAGTATTTGCATCCATTCCGAAAGGCTGAAGTGAGACAGACACAATGTGCATTCCTATCATTTGGGGGAATTCCAATCCTGTGCTCTCCTCACACCACGTCCTTTTACACGTCTGAGTATTTTGTCTCTATGACAACCGCTTGATTGATGTTTTGACAGCCTGGCTAGACATTCAGGTTAGCAGTGAAGCATAAAGTCTGGACAAAAATACGGACACCCAAAGCAGCACAGTGATGACCAACACAAAGAGAAGTGATGGCTCTATGTTTGAGCCGGTTGGACGCCAGAGTACCCGTAGTTGGAGTGGGATCGGTTCTGAATCTCGTTTCTGTGATATAAACTAACGGACAAAATACAAAGTTCAGTTTAAGGAGAGGCATTCCATTACCAATGGGGAGATAAGATTGTGCCCTTCAAGTCTCCATGCTTTGACTCTGCAATGCTCTCAGACAACATCTCCGGCCAACATAAACAAGGGCAGAATATTGGCACATTTTCTCATGGCCCTCGGATATTGACTGGCATTCCATCAGTCCCAAGTCAGAATGGTTAACGTTGGACTCACATCATCCAGAGTGGGGTGTGGGGCTTTTTTATGTAACCGGCTGGCAGATAACGGTCTTATGACCGAGTGAGAGCAGGGTGTTGGGTGTGTGTCCTCTTTGGACTAGAGCTGGATGACAGTTAACTGGCAGTTTCCTCAGTGGTTTTGTAAAGACATATGTACCAGTCAAAATGAAGTTGAAATCATGTTGTTTGTCGGTGTCATTTCTGGCTCGAGGGCCCGACAGGAAATTTTCTCACAAACAAACACAACCGCTCCCCTTTGTCCAGTCGATTACCTCGAACTCTGGACTATATCAACACACACACACGCCATATCAAAGACCTCCTCCAATAACAAAGAGCCGTTCTCTTCAACAGAAAATCTCAATTTGGGCATTGGCTTCTATCAAAACTTAAACGAAGGCAACAAACCCAAGGTTAAGCACAATCACTACTGCCGACAATTACCTTTCCAGGACAAGGGACTGGACAAAGACAAAAGACTGTAGACTCTAGCAACAATATTTACCCAGCTAAACAGTCTTAATGAATTAGAGACGGTGTGTTACCATTCAAATATTGTTCTCATCATTATGACTGTTTCTAGCAATCTTTTTGTTCCTTATTCCCCTGGTACAGTTTCACAGCTGTTGTGGCTTTAACAAAAGCTGCATCCCAAATACCACCCTCTTCTCAACATGGTGCACAACTTTTTAACAGAGCCCTATGGACCCTGGTCAAAATGATTCCACTCCACTAGGGAATTACGGTGCCATTTGGGATTATACCAAGGAGCAACAACATTCAACTCGTCTCCGCCACATTCTCTTTCATTTCAACTCACCACCGCAAACTGCCAGAGAGAAGAAACATTTTGGGAGCTTCTAGACAACACTCCTCCAGACTAAAGTCAGTGAATCTAATGAACAACCATGAAATTAGGGGACATTTCAAAACACCGACATGGACTCACGCTGTGTCTGTGCGTCTTTCTCCAATGCTTACATGAGCTCAGCCTCTGTGTTGAAACCTTATAACAAATTTAACTCATGGTCATTTGACGTCACAGATTGTCAGAATAGAAAACCACAGTGGGTTTACAAGAACAGTAAGTGTATGGCAAGTGTACATCGAAGGCAAGACATGCTTGTCAAGAGAAGGCAGAGTGAGGCACGGCTCTCAAGGGTGTTTAGTTTAGCCTGGGGAACAAAGGATTTTTAATGAGGGTTGGCTGAGGCCCTTTCACTGCTAGAGTAATTGCTCCTGGTAATTAATGTTCAGCTAGAAACTCGTTGGGGCCCTTTATGCTGCTGGCTAATTGGAAAACATAAGATTACATCCTGTTCCTGCTTTTAATGGCACTTTCTCTCTCTCTGTGTGTGTGTGTGTGTGTGTGTGTGTGTGTGTGTGTGTGTGTGTGTGTGTGTGTGTGTGTGTGTGTGTGTGTGTGTGTGTGTGTGTGTGTGTGTGTGTGTGTGTAGGGGCCCTGGTGTCTGGGAAGGTCTCAATGTGCGGGGTAATCAGGGCGTTTAACCAGTCAGTCTTTTATTCTTCACTCCCTGAACCACTGCATAAAGCCATCCAGTGGAGGAGGACTATAAATGTAGATATCCTAAACACAGCCTCTCCCCATTCTCTTCCCACTCTGATGTCAAAAAGCTGTGGGAACTCATCCAGCAAAATCTGCACTCAGCAACAGTAACAGCCCAGGCAGCTTTGGTTCTGACAGTGGGAGCTGTGAGGCGAGGAACAGGCCTGTCAGAGCAGCTGGTATTTGGTCTGTATCCCAAATCGCACCCTATTCCCTACATAATGCACTACTTTTGACTGGAGCTCTATGGGCCTTGGTAGTACACTATGTAGGGAATAGGTTGCCACTTGGGATGCAACTTTGGTGTAGAGGAGCGAGGAGCCGGCCCAGTCCTATTCTTCAGTAATGAGATGAATGGACTATTTAGGAAACAGAGGCTTAAGTTACGGAGGGGCTGCCTGCCCAAACTATTTTGATGAGAGCGTTGTTAGTGCTGGAAAAATACCATGCCCATTTATTAAGCTTATAACAAAGCCTCATCCACATTCAGGCCTTTTTGCCCTAGAATTGATTTCAAAAGCAGACTTATGGAAATCGATTCTTGGCATAGTCCACAACAAAGTTGTGACAGTCACAATATTTTGAAATATGCCTGTGGCAGTATAGAACCTTACATGTAGCCTATGAGTGATGGCTCTCTGTCGTTATGAGGTAACTGGTGAACCTGCTGTGTGTGTTTCTATGGGAGGCCTGCTGGGTATTATCGATGGCCCCAGCATACTCACCTCTGAGGCTTAGTGAAGTCTCAGCATGCCGCGTGCCTTGAGAGCCATATCCTGTCCAAGGATGTGCATGGATCATAACATTCCACCGTCGGTCGCGAAAAACACTAAGATGTTGCCACAGTGGATAGCAGCCGTTTTACAGGCTGCTGACCAATTCTGCTATAGTTTTTTTTATGCTGATTTTAACTTGTTCAAGACTATCCCATCAACGGGACTTGAACTGTAATGTTCTTTGTTTCAAGGAGTTGTCCCCACAGTGACCAGTACAGATGGACTTGGTTGACTTTCTGACTAGTAGGAATGGGATCCCTTTTCAGCCTCCGTGGAAATCCACCCTGGCCTGGGTCTGAGGCGGGGAGGGGAGGGGGGGGGGGGGGCTCTATTAGGAGAACACGAGACTTCAGTTTTATAGCGCAATTGAAATTGAAAGGGAATTACCAATTGAGCCGACATACAGTATCAGTCAAATGTTTGGACACACCTACTCATTCAAGATGTACTATTTTCTACATTGTAGAATAATAGTGAAGACATCAACACTATGAAATAACACTTGTAGTAAACAAAAAAGTGTTAAACACATCAAAATATATTTGAGATTTGAGATTCTTCAAAGTTGCCACCCTTTGCCTTGACAGTTTTGCACAAAGAATATTCCAAAACATGCATTCTGTTTGCAACGAGGCACTAAAGTAATACTACAAAAAATGAAAATAAATTCACTTTTTGTCCTGAATACAAAGTGTTATGTTTGGCGCAAATCCAACACAACATATTACTGAGTACCAATCTCCATATTTTCAGCATAGTGGTAGCTGCATGATGTTATGGGTATGCTGGTAAATTGTTAAGGACTGGAAAAATCTTCCGGATAAAAAAAGAAACAGAATGGAACACAGTCAAAATCCTAGAGGAAAACCTGGCTGTCTGCTTTCCACCAGATGAAATAATCTTTCACCAGGACAGTAACCTTAAACAGAAGGCCAAATCTACACTGGAGTTGCTTACCAAGAAGACAGTGAATGGTCCTGAATGGCCAAGTTACCGTTTTGACTTACATCTGTTTGTAAATCTATGGCAAGACCTAAAAATGGTTGTCTAGCAATGATCAACAACCAACTTTGACAACTTGAAGAATTTTGAAAAGAATACTGGGCAAATGTTGATCTTAGACTCACTGAGAGACTCACGGCTGTAATCGCTGCCAAAGGTGATTCTAACAACTCAGGGGGTTGAATACTTATCTAATCAATATACTATATATCAATGTGTATTTTTTTTCCCATGTTTTTTTTATTTTATTTTTTTACAAATGTTTGCATTTTTCTTCTCCTTTTGACATTAGTATTTTGTGTAGATCATTGACAAAAAAGTGACAATTAAATACATTTTAATCCCACTGTAACACAATAATGTGGGAAAAGTCAAGAGGTATGAATACTTTGAAGGCACTGTATATGTACTTATTATCGCTAATAATGATGTGTGCCTTTTTAAAAATCTATAACTGTGGTTCCTGTTGTTGCAGGAACTGCCATCTATGTCAGTCTGCTTGTGGAAATTAGTTTGTGGTTAACAAAATGTACCTGTTAGCGTGCATTAAGGCACATCACCCGAGGGAGGGGGAAGTTCCCGAGCCCAGAAAATAAATATTGGTTCATAAGCTTAGCCAAGTGTGCCTCCTTTGTGAGTGTCTCCAGAAGCTGATGATGCATTGACAAACGCATTCTGTCCAAGAAGTATTAGTGCACTGTATTGACGAAGTAACTGCTGTGTTAATGAAGTGCTGCTTAATAGTTCTTGCCGTCCTAAGGAAGTTATTTTTGTGTATTATTTGAGTTTGCCTCCCCTTCAGTTCGGAGGTGAGCCCAAGGGTGTAGGCCGAGCCTGAGGCCTGTCTGTCTCTGAGCGGCTTCTGACGTCAAGGGGCTCCTGATCGTCTGCCTGAGACTAGGCAGGGCTAGGGAAAGAGACAGACAGGGATTCCCCAGGGAGACTGACATCTGCAGTGCTGAACCCCACCCTGTTGGAGGCCCCCAGGACCCTACCCTGCTACAGGCCAGGCCACATCCACAGCCCTCCCCAGGCCCTAATTACAGAAGGGTTAGAGAGGCCATGTTCTCTGCGTGACCCTTTAATTCAGTGTGGAGATGTTTGTTTTGGTTCAGTCTCTATTCTCCTTCCCCACCCTGCATCTCTTACACTAGGATAACAAAAAGGGTCAGAGATGGCTATCGCAATGGGAAAAGGTTTCGGAAGGAAGAGTAGAGGGAGCGAGGAAGAGACAGGGACACGTGAGAGTAAGTGCGAATAGCAGACATCTTCACAATAAATCAGCAAATACGTAATAATATTTACATGACATTTTAGTCATATTCAGACGCTGTAATACCAAAAGCAAGCATCTACAAAAGAGCCCAGTAAATCATGGTTTAATGGTCTGTAATTGAGGCATTGTGGTGGGCGACGAAAGCAGACAGATACGTGGCATGGCCAGTGGTGCAGAGGAAACATGATGCCACACAGTTTGTTGATCTCTCCACACGACATTCCTCCTGGCTGGGCTGGGGAGTCGGCCGTGTTCAGCCAGATCGTTTACAGCAGCCAAATGGCAAAAGTCACTCAAACCTCAGTTGTGTGCTCCTTAGACCCTCCTGGGGAGATGTGGGGTACACTGGGTCATTTTCTAGCGCAAGGTCACACACACGGATACCAAACGCACACATGAAGATTCACTGCGGCTTGAGGTGAGTGGACATGTTCCACTGTTCTCCATGACCTCTTCTATTAGGCGTGCTCATCAAGACGTCTCTCTGTTTCCGTTCAAATCAAATCAAAGTGTACTGGTTGCGTGCACAGTTTAGCAGATGTTATAGCGGGTGCAGAGAAGTCCTTGTTTTACTAGCCCCTAACAGTGCAGTAAAATGTCAAACAAGTACACAAATAATCAACAATAGAAATCAAGAGATGTCAATGAATCCAGTTAACAACTCGAACACTATCAGTAATCCAAATGCAATCTATGCGTATATACACCAAAAATATATACTAAGAATGGTTCTTGGATGTACACAGGGAGTTAACATTAATAATATGCATGTCAATCTCTCCTGGCTCAAAGTGGAGGAGAGATTGACTTCATCACTACTTGTATGTGTGAGAGGTATTGACATGTTGAATGCACCGAGCTGTCTGTTTGAACTACTGGCACACAGCTCAGACATCAATGCATACCCCACAAGACATGCCACAAGAGGTCTCTTCAAAGTCCCCAAGTCCAGAACAGACGATGGGAGGCGCACAGTACTACATAGAGCCATGACTACATGGAACTCTATTCCACATCAAGTAACTCATGCAAGAAGTACAATTAGATTTAAAAACCAGATAAAAAATACACCTTATGGAACAGCAGAGACTGTAAAGCAACAAACACAGGCACAGACACATGCATACACACACATAACATACACACTATACACACACACATGAACACATGGATTTTGTGTTGTAAATAGGCCTGAGGGCACACACTTAATATGTTGTGAATATATTGTAATGTTAAAAAAAATGTATAATTGCCTTAACTTTGTTTGACCCCAGGAAGAGTAGCTGCTGCCTTGGCAGGAACTAATGGGGATCCATAATAAACACCAGGAAGAGTAGCTGCTGCCTTGGCAGGAACTAATGGGGATCCATAATAAACAACAGGATGAGTAGCTGCTGCCTTGGCAGGAACTAATGGGGATCCATAATAAACACCAGGAAGAGTAGCTGCTGCCTTGGCAGGAACTAATGGGGATCCATAATAAACAACAGGATGAGTAGCTGCTGCCTTGGCAGGAACTAATGGGGATCCATAATAAACACCAGGAAGAGTAGCTGCTGCCTTGGCAGGAACTAATGGGGATCCATATTAAACACCAGGATGAGTAGCTGCTGCCTTGGCAGGTACTAATGGGGATCCATAATAAACACCAGGAAGAGTAGCTGCTGCCTTGGCAGGAACTAATGGGGATCCATAATAAACACCAGGATGAGTAACTGCTGCCTTGGCAGGTACTAATGGGGATCCATAATAAACCCCAGGATGAGTAGCTGCTGCCTTGGCAGGTACTAATGGGGATCCATAATAAACCCCAGGATGAGTAGCTGCTGCCTTGGCAGGTACTAATGGGGATCCATAATAAACCCCAGGATGAGTAGCTGCTGCCTTGGCAGGTACTAATGGGGATCCATAATAAACCCCAGGATGAGTAGCTGCTGCCTTGGCAGGTACTAATGGGGATCCATAATAAACCCCAGGATGAGTAGCTGCTGCCTTGGCAGGTACTAATGGGGATCCATAATAAACCCCAGGATGAGTAGCTGCTGCCTTGGCAGGTACTAATGGGGATCCATAATAAACACCAGGATGAGTAGCTGCTGCCTTGGCAGGTACTAATGGGGATCCATAATAAACACCAGGATGAGTAGCTGCTGCCTTGGCAGGTACTAATGGGGATCCATAATAAACACCAGGATGAGTAGCTGCTGCCTTGGCAGGTACTAATGGGGATCCATAATAAACACCAGGATGAGTAGCTGCTGCCTTGGCAGGTACTAATGGGGATCCATAATAAACACCAGGAAGAGTAGCTGCTGCCTTGGCAGGAACTAATGGTGATCCATAACAAATACAAATACACTGAGTGTACAAAACATTATGAACACCTGCTCTTTCCATGACATAGACTGACCAGGTGAATCCAGGTGAAAGCTATGATCCCTCATTGATGCCACCTGTTAAATCCACTTTAATCAGTGTAGATGAAGGGGAGGAGACAGGTTAAAGAATGAGTTTTTAGACTTGAGACATGGATTGTGTATGTGTGCCATTCAGCGGGTGAATGGGCAAGACAAAAGATTGAAGTGCCTTTGCACGGGGTATGGTAGTAGGTAGTTTCCTGTGTGTATCATGAATGGCCCAGCACTTGACACTGTGGCATTGGAGTCAACATGGGTCAGCCCCCCTTGTGGAATGCTTTCGACACCTTGTCGTCCATGAATGGAGACTTTTCTGAGGACAAAAGGGGGTCCAACTCAATATTAGGAAGGTGAAAACATAAGATGACATCCTGTTCCTGCTTTTAATGGCACTTTCTCTCTGTGTGTGTGTGTGTGTGTGTGTGTGTGTGTGTGTGTGTGTGTGTGTGTGTGTGTGAGAGAGAGAGAGTTCAGGAGTCTGTGTGTGTAGCTTGTGTGTGTTTTGTGTGACTGAGTGTTTGTTACTATGTGTGCAAAAAAGTCTAAGGTGCAGGACAGAGTACCGGCCCGGTAGACAGCTTGTGATTTCTGTTCAACAATCTGATGGCCTATCGATAGAAGCTATTTCCAAGCCTCTTGGTCACAGCTCTGATGCACTTGTACAGTCTGTGGCCTGGGTGCCTGAGGTCCTTAATGACTTTCTTGGCCTTCCTTCGACACTGAGTGCTGTAAATATCCTGGAGGGCAGGCAGCGTGCCCCGATAGCGTGCCGGGCTGACCGTACCACCCTCTGAAGAGCCTTGCGGTTCAGGACTGTGCAGTCGTCGTACCAGGTGTTGATGCAGCCAGCTCTCAACAGTGAATCTGTGGACATTTCACTTCTTCAGCCGCCTGAAGGTTGAGGCACTGTTGTTCCTTCTTCACCACGGTGTCGATGTGACGGGACCATCGACCACCGTTGGTCCTGCTGTGATCAAACAGTTTTTACCCCGAGCTGTCATCATCTCACCTGGCATGGGTCCTGTCACACTCCCTGTGTGTGTGTTTTCCAAGTGGGTTAGGTATACTGGCTGCCCCGTTCCTGACCCACAGACTCACTACACTGCTCTGCCATGTGCACTAGCAGTGCGGAACAAACAAATTATCCTCTTGCAATCTTTCCCCTCTGCGCTCTTGCAAATCTGGCAACCAAATGTTATGCGTTTCGTTTTGGAGACCCGAGCTGCTCAGGAACACAATCTGTTCCGTTGGTGCCACGATGACATCAGAGTGAGGGGCCCGGAAACACTCTCCACAGAGCTGGATAGGGCCTGGACCCTGTCTGAGAGGAGCTGGCGACACATATACACACACACACACTGGACTCCTCTCTGCACAAACACAGACACACCCACAGTCACATCTCAAACTCTCACTGTAAGAGTCTGTCCTCAAATTCAACAACTATATCCGCTTGGATTGTCGGATCTTTTGGTTTCATTGTCTGTGTACCGCTGTGTATATGTGCAATGAATTGAACCGTAAAAACAGCAGCCATCAACTATTATGGGTGAATAGATTCATGTGTATAACTCTCTCTAGTCCCCTCGATATGCAACTTTTCAGGGAAGCCAGGAAGCAATACACACAGTCAGTTAGGAAAGCAAAGGCTAGCTTTTTCAAACAGGAATTTACATCCTGCAGCAGTAATTCCAAAAAGTGTTGGGACACTGTAAAGACTATGGAGAATAAGAGCACCTCCTCCCAGCTGCCCACTGCACTGAGACTAGGAAACACTGTCACCACTGATAAATCCATGATAATCGAGAATTTCAATAAGCATTTCTCTACGGCTGGCCATGCTTTCCACCTGGCTACCCCAACCCCGGCCAACAGCTCTGCACACCCCGCAACAACTGGCCCAAGCCCCCCTGCTTCTCCTTCACCCAAATCCAGACAGCTGATGTTCTGAAAGAGAGGCAAAATCTGGATCCCTACAAATCAGTTGGGCTAGACAATCTGGACCCTTTCTTCCTACAATTATCCACCGCCATTGTTGCAACCCCTATTAGTAGTCTGTTCAACCTCTCTTTCGTATCGTCTGAGATTCGTAAAGATTGGAAAGCTGCCACGGTCATCCCCTCTTCAAAGGGGGAGACACGCTTCACCCAAACTGTTACAGACCTATATCCATCCTGCCCTGCCTTTCTAAAGTCTTCGAAAGCCAAGTGAACAAAGGGATCTCCGACAATTTCTAATCCCACTGTACCTTCTCCACTATGCAATCTGGTTTCAGAGCTGATCACGTATGCACCTCAGCCATGCTCAAGGTCCTAAATGTTATCATAACCGCCAATCGATAAAAGACAGTACTGTGCAGCCGTCTTCATCGACCTGGCCAAGGCTTTCGACTCTGTTAATCACCGTATTCTTATCGGCAGACTCAACATCCTTGGTTTCTCTAATGACTTCCTCGCCTGGTTCACCAATTACTTCTCAGATCGATTTGACACACTGAACTCTGAGGCCCTGTTGTCCGAACCTCTGGCATTCTCTATGGGGGTGCCACAGGGTTCAATTCTCAGGCAAACTCTTTTCTCTGTATATATCAATGATGTCGCTCTTGCTGAGGGTGATTCTTTGATCCACCTCTACGCAGACGACACCATTCTGTATACATCTGGTCCTTCTTTGGACACTGTGTAAGCAAACCTCCAAACAAGCTTCAACGCCATACAACACTCCTTCTGTGGCCTCCAACTGCTCTTAAATGCTAGTAAAACAAATTGCATGCCCTTCAACCGATCGCTGCCCACACCCACCCACCCGAACGGGAAATCGCTACTCTGGACGGTTCTGAACCTAGAATATGTGGTCAATTATAAATACCTAGGTGTCTGGTTAGACTGTAAACTCTCCTTCAAGACACACATTAAGCATCTCCAATCCAAAGTTAAACCTAGTATCGGCTTCCTAGTTTGCAACAAAGCCTCCTTCACTCATGCTGCCAAGCATACCCTCGTAAAACTGACCATCCTACCAATCCTTGACTTTGGTGATGTAATTTACAAAATAGCCTCCAACACTCTACTCATCAAATTGGATGCAGTCTATCACAGTGCCATCTGTTTTGTCACCAAAGCCCCATATACTACTCACCACTGCGACCTGTGTGCTCTTGTTGGCTGGTCCTCGCTAAATATTCACCGCCAAACCCACTGGCTCCAGGTCATCTATAAGTCTTTGCTAGGTAAAGCTCCGCCTTATCTCAGCTCACTGGTCACCATAGCAACTCCCACCCATAGCACGTGCTCCAGCAGGTACAGTGCCTTGCGAAAGTATTCGGCCCCCTTGAACTTTGCGACTTTTTGCCACATTTCAGGCTTCAAACATAAAGATATAAAACTGTATTTTTTTGTGAAGAATCAACAACAAGTGGGACACAATCATGAAGTGGAACGACATTTATTGGATATTTCAAACTTTTTTAACAAATCAAAAACTGAAAAATTGGGCGTGCAAAATTATTCAGCCCCCTTAAGTTAATACTTTGTAGCGCCACCTTTTGCTGCGATTACAGCTATAAGTCGCTTGGGGTATGTCTCTATCAGTTTTGCACATCGAGAGACTGAATTTTTTTTCCCATTCCTCCTTGCAAAACAGCTCGTGCTCAGTGAGGTTGGATGGAGAGCATTTGTGAACAGCAGTTTTCAGTTCTTTCCACAGATTCTCGATTGGATTCAGGTCTGGACTTTGACTTGGCCATTCTAACACCTGGATATGTTTATTTTTGAACCATTCCATTGTAGATTTTGCTTTATGTTTTGGATCATTGTCTTGTTGGAAGACAAATCTCCGTCCCAGTCTCAGGTCTTTTGCAGACTCCATCAGGTTTTCTTCCAGAATGGTCCTGTATTTGGCTCCATCCATCTTCCCATCAATTTTAACCATCTTCCCTGTCCCTGCTGAAGAAAAGCAGGCCCAAACCATGATGCTGCCACCACCATGTTTGACAGTGGGGATGGTGTGTTCAGCTGTGTTGCTTTTACGCCAAACATAACGTTTTGCATTGTTGCCAAAAAGTTCAATTTTGGTTTCATCTGACCAGAGCACCTTCTTCCACATGTTTGGTGTGTCTCCCAGGTGGCTTGTGGCAAACTTTAAACGACACTTTTTATGGATATCTTTAAGAAATGGCTTTCTTCTTGCCACTCTTCCATAAAGGCCAGATTTGTGCAATATACGACTGATTGTTGTCCTATGGACAGAGTCTCCCACCTCAGCTGTAGATCTCTGCAGTTCATCCAGAGTGATCATGGGCCTCTTGGCTGCATCTCTGATCAGTCTTCTCCTTGTATGAGCTGAAAGTTTAGAAGGACGGCCAGGTCTTGGTAGATTTGCAGTGGTCTGATACTCCTTCCATTTCAATATTATCGCTTGCACAGTGCTCCTTGGGATGTTTAAAGCTTGGGAAATCTTTTTGTATCCAAATCCGGCTTTAAACTTCTTCACAACAGTATCTCGGACCTGCCTGGTGTGTTCCTTGTTCTTCATGATGCTCTCTGCGCTTTTGACGGACCTCTGAGACTATCACAGTGCAGGTGCATTTATACGGAGACTTGATTACACACAGGTGGATTGTATTTATCATCATTTGTCATTTAGGTCAACATTGGATCATTCAGAGATCCTCACTGAACTTCTGGAGAGAGTTTGCTGCACTGAAAGTAAAGGGGCTGAATAATTTTGCACGCCCAATTTTTCAGTTTTGGATTTGTTAAAAAAGTTTGAAATATCCAATAAATGTCGTTCCACTTCATGATTGTGTCCCACTTGTTGTTGATTCTTCACAAAAAAATACAGTTTTATATCTTTATGTTTGAAGCCTGAAATGTGGCAAAAGGTCGCAAAGTTCAAGGGGGCCGAATACTTTTGCAAGGCACTGTATATTTCACTGGTCATCCCCAAAGCCAACACCTCCTTTGGCCGCCTTTCCTTCCAGTTATCTGCTGCCAATGACTGGAACGAATTGCAAAAAATCACTGAAGTTGGAGACTTTTATCTCCCTCACTAACTTCAAGCGTCAGCTTGAAGAGCAGCTTACCGATCGCTGCAGCTGTACACAGCCCATCTGTAAATAGCCCATCCAACCAACTACCTACCTCATCCCCATATTTGTTTTTGTTATTCTGCTCTTTTGCACACCAGTATCTTTACTTGCACATCCTCATCTGCACATATATCACTCCAGTGTAAATTGCTCTATTGTAATTATTTCGCCACTATTTCACTATTGGCCAATTTATTGCCTTACCTTCTTACTTCATTTGCACACACTGTATGTTTGTTTATCCTATGTGTAACTCTGTGTTGTTTCTGTCGCACTGCTTTGCTTTATCTTGGGCAGGTCGAAGTTGTAAATGAGAACTTGTTCTCAACTGGCCAACCTGGTTAAATAAAATAAAATAGTCCAGACACAATCCCCCAAGCTCAATCGCTCAGCGTATGCGTGTCAGGATTAGTGTAAAGGGGAGGTATAGAGGGCCCATATATCTCAGATTTAGCTAGAAGGGCCAAATGGAGGTTGCCTGGCTGGTTGGGAAGCAAAAACAACTGTGGGATCTGGCTTTCATACAGACATCAACACACATAAATTAATGATAAGAGACATCTTCCCTCCCGCTCATAATCCTCTCCCTCCACTCCTCCATGGTTGGTTTACCCCGAGCAGCGATGGGAGGACTTGGTCTCTCTCCAGGCCAGGAGCAGAGCCCATGGGGCTTCTAACATCTGCTATGGTAACCTTGTTTGCTATGGCAACAGGGCCAATAAAGAGAACTACTCTCACTGTTTTTCAGTGAGTGCTGTATCAGCTCCAACAGGGGAGCTACATGGGAGAAGAACCCATTATGTGTTTGTGGGGTTTATGAATGTACCATACGTTTTTAGGTCTGCACATTTGGGTGTGTGCGTTCATAGCGATAGTGGTGGTGGCTCATCGTTAAAATGACCTGCGATTTATAAATACAATTTACCTCCCTTGAACTCTCAATATAAAAAAAAAACCCGATTGTGTACGGTCGTGAAATACACACTTTCGGGGATGGTACACACGTATTTATGGATATGTAGATACTATAGACAGTCACGTTGTACATATATCAAGTATGTCAAGTCAGTGACCTCATCCAGTGACATACACCGCTCCCCTAAGACAACATAACCGTGGAGTCAACCTCCTCATCATAGATCAACCCATCAGAAATATCTACAGACACGTCTTTTTAGTCTGTCAGGCTGATCCATGGCTGTCCTCTCCTCTTACTTGGCCATAGAACCTTACTACTAACTACTGTATCATGGGCCAACAGTGTAATTGCGGTTGATGGGTCAGGCCACAGCCACGCTGTAGAGGCAGACCACAGGGACCAGGCCCCTGTCACGGCCACACTGCAACCCATGATTTAGTGGCCTATGGCGGCCATGCCTCATCACCACACTGTGATACATGCTAAAACAGACAGGGTAGCATTGGCTGTGGTTTGCTGAGTGTATTGAAGAGATTGTGGCCACCGCCTCACACTAGGTCAATGGTTTGACTTTCACTGGTTTTCAGGCTCAATGCTCCAAGACCTCCAAAACAAAACATACTCATACAGGAAAGAAGAAACAGTGTGTGTTTATGTGGAGTGTGATTTTTTTAGCGCACCTGTGTGTGTGTGTGTGGGCTGAGAGCAAGCTCATGTGGTGGTCTGACACGGTAGTGGAGTGTGGGGGCTAACGGAAGGGCTTGGCTGTGGGGTAGGTAAGATTTCTCAATCAGACCTCAGCTGTGCAGTGTCCACTGAAGCCTCACTCCCAGACGTGCTTAACACATTCCATGCTCGCTTCGAGGCAGACGATACTGAGCCGTCCAGGAACGCTCCGGACGACCAGGTGTTTTCGATCTCCGAGGCCGACTTGAGGAAAACTCTCAAAATAATCAATACTCACAAAGCCACCAGCCCAGATGGCCCCTTGCGTGTGCTCTGACCAGCTGATGGGCGTCTTCTCAGAACGTTTCAACCTGCCCCTGTCCCTGCTGTCCCCACTTGCTTCAAGGAGACCACCATCGTCCCAGTGCCCAAGAAGACCAAGGTGACATGTCCAAATGACTATCGTCCCGTCCCACTCACTCCGGTCATTATGAAGTGCCTTGAGAGGCAGTTCATGGACCATATCAAGGCCAGCATGCCAGGCACACTGGATCCACTCCAATTTGCCTCCCACTCCAACAGAACCCTGGGAGATCCATTTCTATCGCTATTCACACGGCCCTAACACATCTGGGCAAGAAGAACACCTATGTGAGAATGCTGTTCATTGACTACAGTTAATTATTCCAAAACTCCATCCCACCAAAACAGGCTGAAATTTCAAGCAGTCTTTTCAAACAGCTCTTACACTAAAAGGGCATTGTCAATTTCATGGTATTATTCCAACCTCAGTGTGTAAATGTGTATATAAAACACAGGAAATTCACATTTTTGACTGCACTGAGCCTTTGTAAACATTGAGTTAATTCCCAGCTAAGCCAATTAAATTGTATAACCTGCTCTGCACAATGTCAAGATTGAATTGTAGCACATTTTACAGGGCTTAGTGTGCAGTTCTGTACACACGCTATCACTGTGGCTACTTGGCAACTATTAGCCAAGGAAAATATTGAGGTAATGCTTTAAACTTGTTGACAATGCTAGCTAACTAGAACTAGCTAACTTTCTAAACCTTACAAAGAGGTTGGCTAACATCCTCATCTGTGGTTGGCAGTATGTTCAATTCTTAAATTCATCGCAATAGAAGAAAAAGGAAGTTATTAAGATAAATAACATGTTGTGGTGTGCTCATAAGCTCTGATTATGCTTCAGCGTTGGGTAGATAACTGTTCCCGTTATAGATAGGGCTTTACAAACCACACTTGTTTCCACCCACATCAGGAAGTGTTTAAACTGTTAACTTGCAGTGTAAAGTTAGTGCCGGTTAGCCATACACAGATGTTTTTATTTATTTGATTTTATGTGTGTTTTACAAAACAGTGTTTTGCTAAATGTACGTGACATATGCTAAGTTTACCTCTTTGAGCCAGTGCCCAGAAAACAGTGGTTATCTTCATGTACTGTACCATATCTCAGTAAACCTGCTTTTAACAACTTGTACACACGGAGACAAGCACAAGGCCTCCGCTGTGTTAGGGTAGAATAATACGTGTGCCTTTGTAAGTGTAACTAGATATCCCAGCTGAGGGGTATTGACGGTTGTAGAGCATGGCCAATCCTTTCAGATGGAGCGTTAGCCTGCATTCTGGAGCCTGGGTGACGATGAGTTTGTACTCTAGAATACCAGCTCACACACTAGCCTGTTAGTGATCCCTCCGCGCGCCAATCTCTTTAGCGGGGTCAATTTGACAACACCCAGTGAAACTGCAGAGTGCCAAACTCAAACTACAGAAATATCCACATTCAAGATAACTGAAAATATAAGTGTAATAGATCAAAATAAAGCTTAATTTCTTGTTGATCCAGCCGCAGTGTTTAAAATTTCAAAAAGGCTTTACGGCGAAAGCAGACCATGCGATTATCTGAGGACAATGCCCCGCACACAAATACATGAACATAATTTTCAACCAGGCAGGTGGTGACACAAAAGTCAGAAATAACGATATAATAAATGCCTTACCTTTGAAGATCTTCTTCTGTTGGCACTCCAAAATGTTCCAGAAACATCACAAATGGTCCTTTTGTTTGATAATGTGCTTCTTTATATCCCCAAAATGTCTATTTATTTGGCACATTTAATTCAGAAATACACCGGTTCCAACTCGCACAACATGACTACAAAGTATCTAATAAGTTACCTGTAAACTTGGTCCAAACATTTCAAACAACGTTCCTAATCCAACCTAATCCAACGTATCCTAAAATGTAAATAATCGATACAATTTAAGATGGGATATACTGTGTTCAATAACGGATAAAAATAACTTGAAGCGCGTTCCAGTTCACGCGCACCAAACAGAGTCCACTTGGCTTGACACTCACAAAGAACAACAGTATTTCTTCCTTTCTCAAAAGAAAAACAAAACCAATTTCTAAAGACTGGTGACATCTAGTGGAAGCCATAGGAACTGCAACCAGGTTCCTTTTAAATAGAGCTTTCAATAGAAAAACAATGGGAAATACTATGTCAGTCCCCCCCCCCCCCCCCCCCCCGGATGGTTTGCCCTCAGGGTTTCACCTGCCAAATCAGTTCTGTTATACTCACAGACATTATTTTAGCAGTTTCAGAAACTTTAGAGTGTTTTCTATCCAAATCTACTTATTATATGCATATCCTAGCTTCTGGGCCTGAATAACAGGCGGTTTACTTTGGGAATGCTTTTCATCCGGACGTGAAAATACTGCCCCCTATCTCTAAGAAGCTAGCTCATCTGCCCATAGGAACAATGCTGAAATTGCTCAACATTTGGACAGATAAATCATATCAAATGATTTTCAAAATGTACTTGCTCGTTATGAATCAGCATTCTAGGGTAGGCTTAAAGCAACATTTGTCAGTTATCTTGTAAATGTCCACTCTGGCCCCAATAGCAAGTGTAGAACCAATAAGCCTATAGCAACCGTAGACTCCAACAATAACAAAACATGATAAAATAGGCCTAAATAAATTGACCTCATAAAATAAATTATACAGTTTCACTTGACTTTACCAACATCCAGGCTTGCCTAACTAATCTTATTTTGTAAATGTGATTTTTTCCCTGATGGTCGGTGTAGAGTCAGGGGTCCTGAGTTTAGAAGGTAGGGTTTATTTGTGCAGTCTGTAGAGGCTAGTACCACACACTTTGACCATTAACTACCTAGGGTTACTGAGCAAACAGACAAAATCAGTCCACTGTTGGGGTGGTCAGTGGGCTGAGGCACAGGGTGGCAATCACGGGGGGCCAGGCTGGGTTAATCTGCCTTCCACCCCCGGACCACATTCACACAAACACACCACCCACCTGCTAAAAAAGTCAACCCACAAATTAGCCATCTGAATCTGGGGTGTATAGCTGTGTTAGCATTAGGTGGTGACACGTAGACCTACACGTACACCTAAGTTACCACAGACAATTTTTTTGAGAGTGCCGAGATACTTTATGAAAGGAAAGTAACACTAAATAAAGAAGTGTTTGAGCTCTCCCTTCTGTGAGGTATACAAAGGCCTTGGATCAAGGCTACATACACTATATACACAACAGTATGTGGACACATACTGCCTTACTGAAGAGCTCTGTGACTTTCAACATGGCACTGTCATAGGATGCCACCTTTCCAACAAGTCAGTTCGTTAAATTTCTGCCCTGCTAGAGCTGCCCCGGGAAAACTGTAAGTGCTGTTATTGTGATGTGGAAACATCTAGGAGCAACAAAGGCTCAGCCGCAAGGTGGTAGGCCACTCAAGCTCACAAAACGTCACCCCCGACTGCTGAAGTGCGTTGCGCGTAGAAATTGTCTGTCCTCTGGACTCTGGAGCAGTGGAAAAGCGTTCTCTGGAGTGGTGAATCACACTACCTGCCCCAATGCATAGTGCCATCTTTAAAGTTTGGTGGAGGAGGAATAATGGCCTGGGGCTGTTATTCCAATGAAGGGAAACCTTAACGCTACAGCATACAATGACATTCTAGATGATCCTGTGCTTCTAACTTTGTGGCACCATTTTGGGAAATGCCCTTTCCTGTTTCAGCATGACAATGCCCCCAGGCACAAAGCAAGGTCCATACAGAACTGGTTTGTCGAGATCGGTGTGGAAGAACTTAACTGGCCTGTACAGAGCCCCGACCTCAACCCCATCAAACACCTGCGTTATTAATTGGAATGCTGACTGCAAGCCATGCCTAATTGCCCAACATCAGTGCCCGACCTCACTAATACTCTTTTGGCTGAATGGAAGCAAGTCCCCACAGCAATGTTCCAACATCTAGTGGAAAGCCTTCCCAGAAGACTGGAGGCTGTTGTAGCAGCAAAGAGGGGACCAGCTCCATATTAATGCCCATGATATTGGAATGAGATGTTCAACAAGCATGTGTCCACATACTTTTGGTCAGTGTATCTTAGTGTATCTTATCAATGGTATCAGGTCTACATGTTGATTCATGTTGGTTTCTCTCGCCCAGATGAAGTTCACTGTCAAGATTCCATTGATACACCTTATACATCCGATGCCAAAGATTCCCCTGGTGCTGCACCCACAGACGCCCCAGGTGCTGCACCCACAGACGCCCCAGGTGCTGCACCCACAGACGCCCCAGGTGCTGCACCCACAGACGCCCCAGGTGCTGCACCCACATACACACCGGGGGCTGCACCCACAGACGCCCTGGGTGCTGCACCCACAGATGCAACAGGTAAGATCCCTGACCAAAGTCCACATCAAACCTTTGAAGTCAGTAGTTAGGCCTATATGCTATGGAGGATCCAAGGAGATGACAATGGATCATGATTTTAAGATGGGCTTTTACTGCGCCTATTAAAATGATAGGAAAATAATATTGATAGAAGTAGAGACTTTGTATAGCTCTGGATAATGACTATAGGGTAGAGTAATGAGTATAATACCTTTCCATTAACCAATGGTCAATCATCTATAAGTGAATTACATTCCACCCATTCGTAATGCATTTAATGACATTTATAACCTCAGCAGAGCTACTAGGCCTAGTGCTCAGAGTTCTAACGATCGCACTGCTCTGCCGGTTTAGGAGTCGCAGCCCACGCAGACGACACTCAAGGTACTGATGTTTATTATTATTTTATCTGATAGTCCTCTTACTTTTTGTTCTTCATTTCCTTCTCTCTATTTAAAGAACATCGAACTAGATACGAATTGTGTTGATAAAGAAAGATGTCGCGAAAACCGAACAGAACTCGTCCCCAATAACAGTCTTCCTCCCAAATGAACTTCAATCCACTTGACCATTCGTTTGGTCACCTCCCTTTCACAACTGTCGGTTTGTTATTATACGTTGTCCTGTCCACCTGTCCAGTAAGTTTGTCTCTACCAGTACCTGTTGCATGTTTGTTTGTTTTCTTCTTCACCTCCATTGTCTTCCATCAGGTGACTGAGTTAGGATAGGTCAGAAACTAGGGTTGTGATGGGGCATGTGGGTGGGATTGTGAGGATTCCGGAGGGTGGTCAAGGGGACTGGGTATTCAGAACTGTATGTTTTCAATTAAAAAAAAGTTTAAAAAAAACAGGTACTGATGCCACCATCGAACCCCAAGCCCCTGTAGACGACAAGGCCACTACTGTCACTAACTCCACAGCTGACAACACTTCTGGGACCAGTACTCCAGTACCAGACCAGGACACTACCTTCACTCCAGTACCAGACCAGGACACTGCCTTCACCTCCATGGTGCCAGATCATGACCCCTTAGCCACAGGTGACACCTCTGGCACCACAGCTGGACCTGGTGTCGACACACAGGGCACTGAAGCTACTGATGACCCAGGCGCACCTGTTGTGCATCAGGCCCCTGTTTTTGTTCTTGTGAGTAATACCCAACTACATCGTGGTGGGGAATGCCTATAATGCATTTAGATGCTGTATCATATTAACGTGCTAAAAGAAGGCTCAAGACAGTACATTTCTTTCAAATTCCCTGTATCATAATTCAATGTAAAGGGGCTGCTGCCAATATACATAGACTTGAAATCACTGGCCACTTTAATAAATGGAACACTAGTCTCTTTAATAATGTTTACGTATCTTGCATTACTCATCTCATATGTACTGTATATACAGTATTCTATACTATTCTACTGTATCTTAGTCTATGCCACTCTGACATTGCTCAGATATACCATATATTTATATATTCTTAATTTCATTCCATTGTGTGTATTGGGTGAATGTTGTGAAATTGTTAGATATTACTGGTTAGATATGACTGCACTGTCGCAGCTAGAAACACAAGCACTTCGCTACACCCAATAACATCTGCTAAACACCTGTGACCAATCAAATTTGATTTGATTTGAGGGAATGTAGCAGATGATTAGTGAATGGAGAGATACGTTTACAAAACTGATGTCAATTACTGAGTTGAAAGCTTTATGCCGTCTCTGTCTCTGCAGCCCACTGTTGAGTGTGTGGACAAGGAGGCAGTGAAGGACAAAGACACAGTCAAGGTGGAGCTTTCTTCAGAAACTAGCTGTGTGAGTATCGACATGTTTTACTGTTGTTATGAAATACATCCTTATGGGCTTTTCACATGCCCTATTAGCCTCTGTGGTGTACCACATGACCAGGTCTCATCTGTCACAGTACAGTACAGTCTAAGCCATTAACAAGGGTATACCTGGTACAGTTACCCTCCCCCATCCTCTACCAGTGTATACTGTGCTGTACTCTTTTCCCAACCACAACACTAACAGAGATATCCGCCTGTACCAACCAGCTACCTGTGAGACCGACATACAGACAGAGATAGACAGACAGGAGGAAAAAGTTGTGGCCCCTTACCCCTCAATCCTGGTGCCACATTCCTTTATACCCTGGCCCTTATCTGGCTCCCAGCACCTTGGCCCGGGAGAAAGTCTCTGTTTCATTCCACTTAGCCACGGGAAGATTAATATGTCTCAAACTGCTCGTTGGAAATATGGGTCCTGATAAAGGCAGATGTTTTCTCAGATATTCTTTAGCCGTTCTAAATCATCCATCTGTCTGTCGTCATAGGAGATAAATGAGGATGAGGACTGATGTCTCCTCCCTGGACGCCTCTGTGGGCTTTAGGGGTCTAAGGTCAGTGGAAGAATAGTAGGGGTGTAGCGTGAGTCGCTGGCAACTGACTAGGTATTCCCCTTTCCCTTTCCATTAAATGAGATCCATTCCAAAGAAGAGGAAAATCTCTCAATGAGAAAAATCATGTAATGTGGTCTCAAAAAAATGTGCCCTGTAAATTCCCATGAGAAGCAGTCCCTTTTTCTGAAGAACCAGTCAACACTCCCTATAAATAGCAGCACCTAATAATAACACAATTGTTATAAAGAACAGACACATTCGTCTCACTCAAATGTCAATAGAAAACAGCACTCTCGCAGACCTAGAAATAGAAATGCAGACATGGAGTCGTGGTTTAAGAGTGAGGCGCGACGGAGAAGGGTGACATCTTACGAGTTCCTACCCGAGTTTGCTATTTAGTGACTTTTTTGTGTTTTATCTATACTTTTTTTGTACAGAAAGTTCATACTATTATTACATATGTCAAAGCACTTCTTCTGGACACCAACCTCGATTTTGACTTCAAATCCGACTTCAACTTCTACTAAGCTGTTCCCTTGTTCATGTACGGCCTTAGCCCAAATGACAGGTGATTGGCTAAAGAGTATGGATGGCAGGAAGTTAGTGGGTACAGTGTTGTTAGACGTTAGTGTTTCTTTCGATGTAATTGATCATGTGCTATTGACAGGTAAACTCAAGTGTTATGGATTCACATCCACTTCTCTATCCTGGATGGAAAGCTATCTATCCAGAAGAACACAGATTTCTATTAATGGAAGTTTCTCATACAGTATACACCTAAGCTGTGGGATTCCGCAAGACAGCTGTCTAGGCCCCTTCTGCTACATTTTTACAAATTATTTACCATTTGTAATTTAAAAAGCAAGTGTGGTAATGTATGCTGATGACTACTATGTATAGACAAGAAAATGCATTTACTTTGTCAGGTGATTCAATCTTTGGTCCTGTCACACCTAGAGTAGTGTCCATTAATATGGTCATCTGCAGTAAATATATATCCAGTACCAGTCAAAAGTTTGGACACACCTACTCATTGAAGGCTTTTTCTTTATTTTTTACTATTTTCTACATTGTAGAATAATAGTGAAGACATCAAAACTATGAAATAACACATATGGAATCATATTTCAATACTATTATATATATTTATTACCCTTGTGTTATTATTTTTAGTATATATTTTTTACTCTGCCTTGTTGGGAAGGGTTCGTAAGCAGGCATTTCACGTGCATTGCATGTGACAAATAACATTTTATTTGAGAGGCCCACTGTGATGAACATAGAGATCCGGAACCCTGCTTTAAAAAGTCACTGGTGAGTGAGTGAGTCTCTTCCATTACGCAAAGGCATATGGCGTGGTGAACACACGGATATAACAGCCTACTGTAATGAACACGACGGAAGACAGAGAGCTAGTTTCAAGTGCAGGGCACAGCAGGTGTTTATTGTAAAGGACCACAGGAGGAGGCAGGTAGCTGGGCAGAAGGTCATATACAGGGGATCCAAAAATACAACAGTACAGGCAGGGAAAAGGCTAGTAATGTCGTCCAGGAGATCAGGCAAGAGGTCAATAACAGGAAATCCGATAGGCTAAAATACAGGCAAAAGGCATCGTTAGTGAGGCAGGCAAAAACTATCATACATGGGTGTAAATTACAGGAAACCCAGCGCTCCGAATAGAAGTGTGTCACAAAACAAACAATACCTCACAATGACGGGGTGCAAAGAACTGAACTAAATAGTGTGTGATAATGACATACAGGTGTGTGAACAGGTGATCAGAATTCAGGCGATTGGGATCTGGAGAGTGAGCTGCGTTCAGGGGATCTATGTGTTTGAGAGTGTGAGCTGGAAGGTGGGTTGGAAAGTGAGCTGCGTTCAGGAGATCTACGTATTTGAGAGTGTGAGTCGGAAGCAGACGTTACACCTACAGTAACCTTTAACACTCTGCAAGTCTACTGTGAAGCACCCGAGAGGTATCAACACTACAGAGAGGGAGAGAATGCCGAGAGAATACCCACATTTGTGGGAAAGCAGCAGACGGCTCAAATACTGGCGTCATTGTGTGTTTGGTGTGGTGATGTTCAGATGAGGATTGACATGCCCTGCTTAGGACACCACCAACACAGTCTGAGCAGCCAAGTTCTTTATACTCACTGTACAACAGGGCATGCCAAAAGACTGTAGGGAACCCCGCCTGTCTGTGAGAACAAACAGATTAGAAATCAGTGTTGGGGTTTTAACACATTATAAATAATTGTATGTTTTCTAGTTAAAATAGTGAGCAAAACGATATGTCCGTTAATCTGAAATGTTTTTCCCATAGTCAGTGACCAAGAGAATCATGGAGGATTCAGCCTGGTGCACAGGAGACTGCAACCTTAAACTGTTCCAGGAGGAGAACTCTAACACACTGGTTTTGACACGCTCTAATGGTAGATTTACCTGTATTGTCTGTCGTGCTATAATGTGTTTGATTAATTTGTTTTATTTTGGGGGGGGGGACTTTGAATATTTGAATGATTAGAGTATTTGATTATTGGAAATTGAAAGGTGCCTTTTTCACAACTGCCATTTGTCTCTCCCCTAACAGGTGGAGTCAAAGATTTGTCAGAGAGCCTGAACAGCCAAGACATCAAGGGCCAGGTATGATCCCTGTTAGCACTAGAGATGGAGTGTTCAATACTGTATTTATTCATGTTATACTATGTTTTCTACACGACAATGAATGTACTGTGACACGAGTGCCATGACAGCTTTAGTTAGTTGTTTCATAGCAAACCGCGATAGCAATTTGTTTATAGGAGAGACACAGCGAGTATAAAGAACCAAACGGGAAAGGGAAACACAAGGCCCCTCTTACAAATCACTTTGATTTAATATAAAACCCGGGAGTGAACAGTCCCATCACCAGGGTGAGGAATCTCCCCCAGCTTCCCGGAGTCCCCTTCACCCCAATGACGCCTCTACCAACTGACACAGCTCTGTGATCACAACGCTGGCGAGAGTCCCTCCTCCCCACCATCTCTCTGTGATGTTGTCTTGTCCTGAGTATCCCAGTCTAGGTTACAAACTCTACCTTGGTCCCCTCCTACAGTTATTGAGCCCATTCACTTTAATCACTTGAACAGCCATATTGAAATGTGCCTGAACTAATCATGTCAACTTCTTGCCACTCATTGTCATGCCAATGAGTGAGGCTAAGGTTAAGACGGTTGGTGCTATCATTATTGTCATGCCATGTTTCCAATTGGCTCATTCATCCCCCCTTCTCTCCCCTGTAACGATTCCCCAGGTCGTTGCTGTGAATGAGAATGTGTTCAGTCAACTTACCTGGTAAAATAAGGGTTAAAAAAATAATACAATCAGCAATGGAGTTCAATTGGCAAGAGATCTGGTGGGATCTAGGTTAGCACATTGGCTAGCAAGCAATCCTAGATTCATGAGCAGAGTAGCTAGCTGCATGTCTTTTATTTTTGGAATGTATTTGCTGCATTGCCACTGGCTAGCAAGGTCACCAATTCATTGCCACTGGCTAGCAAGGTCACCAATTCATTGCCACTGGCTAGCAAGGTCACCAATTCATTGCCACTGGCTAGCAAGGTCACCAATTCATTGCCACTGGCTAGCAAGGTCACCAACTCATAGCCACTGGCTAGCAAGGTCACCAACTCATTGCCACTGGCTAGCAAGGTCACCAACTCATTGCCACTGGCTAGTAAGGTCACCAATTAATTGCCACTGGCTAGCAAGGTCACCAATTCATTGCCACTGGCTAACAAGGTCACCAATTCATTGCCACTGGCTAGCAAGATCACCAATTTGAAAACTGTCAATGTCTTCATAATTTACACTTTACTGAATTCACAATTAGTTTAGCTTTCCATCTACACTGCTGATGACAAGATTGTGTACGAAGCTAATGTCTCTGCAAGCCAGCAAAAAATCTACCGTCTATGTCGTAAATGTCTCCTTCTTTGACTGCTTTCAGCATCCGTCTTCATCTGCCAATCTTTTTTAGTTAGCTAGCTAACTTGTTGGTGGCACATTTTGCCCGTTTCTGGTCCATCCACCCACCACTCTTTGAAAGGCAACTTTCCCTGCGAAATCCAATATGTCTGCCAACTGATGAAAGCCTTTTCATCTGTTTAGATGTTCTGTGTTTTTTGTATGTTTGAAAGTCTAATTGCCTGAGAAATGTTAAATATAACATATTTGCAGTAGGGTCACTATGATTATATAACTCAGTATTAACCAGTCATCTGTCTCTCTTATTTATTTCTCGTTTGTTCATTCTCTCTCTTTCTCTCGTTTGTTCGTTCTCTCGATTTACTTTTTGCTCTGTAGCTGGGTGTGGTGAATGCAGCTCCTCAGTGGGGTAAACACTCTTCCACCGTGCTGGTGTCTCTGCTCATCAGTGGCCTGCTGCTGGCTGCTGCCCTCATCGGAGGCTACTGTCTGAAGAAACACTGCAGACACAACGCCAAGGGCATGAGGCTGGTCAGTCATCGTTGTTAGGCTATTTTACTTACAGTCAAATCAAAGTTGTCACGTGTGCCGACTACAACAGGTGTAGTGAACCTTACAGTGAAATGCTAACTTACAGGCTCTAACCAATAGTGCAAAAAAAGGTGTTAGGTGAACAATAGGTAAGCAAAGAAATAAAACAACAGTAAAAAGACAGGCTATATACAGACACTGGTTAGTCAGGCTGATTGAGGTAGTACAGTATGTACACGTAGGGCTATTCACCTGTTTACTGTTGTGGTTGACCGCTGTTTCAATGCATCTAGATTCTAGTTGCAATATGTAGGTTACCCTAGATCTCATTCGTGTATGACCTTAGGGTGGTACCCATTAGTTGTACTGTATTGTATTGCAGCACTGATTAACCTTGAGCATAGGCCAGATACCCCTTAGCTGAAGCTCTACCGGGTTAAATTGTCAATGGCTTGATGTAGATGGTACACTGTGCAGCTTAATGGAGTTTTTAGCAGTGTGTGATTTCATACAATGTTTTCACTGACCTGTGTTCCATTAATTCAACATGCAAAGCTCGGTGCTTTCAATAAAATTGTACATTCCCAAAAAATATAATACACACATTTTGCAGGCAGGTTTTTCTGTTTCATGATATTTCTAACACTCATACAAATCAAAATAATCAAAACACTTAATTTTAGAGGAATTGTTGCCAGCCTTGTAATTTGGAAAGTTTTGGCAAACTGTCACAGAGGAACTTTTATTAATTTTTTCATAAAAAAAAATGTAACCTTGATTTATCTAGGCAAGTCAGTTAAGAACAAATTCGCATTTACAATGACGGCCTACACCGGCCAAACCTGGACGATGCAGGGCCAATTGTGTGCTGCTCTGTGGGACTCCCAACCACAGCCGGTTGTGATAGAGCCTAGATTCAAACCAGGGTGTCTGTAGTGACTCCTTTAGCACTAAGATGCAGTGTTAGACCGATGCACCACTCGGGAGAACTTACAGTAACACTGTGAGTTCCAGCAGCACACACCCTATATAATGAGATCTATACAGCTGTGTGTGTGCGTGCAACGGTTTCATCTCCTTGCCAAAGAGCTACAGCTGTTTTTTTTCTAAGACCACTGAGGTCACATGATAAAAACACTCACCAGGTATGTGCCTTAGAGAGAAACCCAGAGAGTAGAGCCATATTGCGGACGTCACTGCTTTAGTTCAGTCACTACTGTAGCTCAAACCCAACTGCAGCTCAACTCCTCTAAGGGTTTTTGATACTTTCAATCGATTCCAGTGATTATTAATTTTAACATTCAAAATCGGTGGTGTGTACTGTATACAGTAGCATATTGTTAAATATATCCATCCACGTTTGTTTGTAATAGTCCAGCAGCATGTTGATGTTATGTTGATCGTGTTTGTGTTTGCCCAGGCTGAGGATGCGTACCCAGTGGATGAGGAGAACCAGGGGAACACCCTGGTGTCTGTGGCGCCTCTCAACACCCTTGAGACCCGGGAGAAGCCCGCTAACGGGGATTCCCAAGAGGCCGCCAAGACCCAGCCCCCTCCCACCAACGGCCACTCCACCGCCAACTTGGCAGACACAGAGCTGTGAAGACTCCACTAGAACCCCTGGAGAAGAATGAAACTTACCCCTCCATCACCAACCCTTCCCCTCAGAACATGGCAGAACTCCAGCGACCCCCATCCTACAGTGGACATCAAGGACAAAAACTGCCCCTCATAACCCCAATAACCCCCACATAAACACTCCTTCAGACTCTCCATGTCCCCCACCAACTCCATGGTAAAGACAGATAAGATTGATGATGATAAGGCTTGATACTAATGTGAATGATGATGATGATAATAATGAGGCCGAGGGCTGTATCCCTGTCCCTTGGATGCTTTCGTCATTCAGGCCTGGAGGTTGGGCCGAGGCAGGACTGGGTGGGGAGGGAGGGTTTTACGTTGTTAATCACCACTGGCTCCAAGACAGCGGCTGGGGTCCCATCAACCACGCCATGTGCCCTGCCTGCACGTCATCAGGTTTAAAGCTTCCTTCCAAAAATCCGTTAACCATAAATAGAAGCAAAGCTTCACGTTCAATTCAAATTGGTCCTTAGACCTTAGTTGATCGCAAAAAAAAGTAACATCCTTAAATCTGTTTACAAAGTTCTGAGTGGAATAAAGGAGCGCTCTGAGCTTGTTTGTTCATCTTTGTGCATGCTTGTGTGTATGTGCTTGCTTTTTGTGTATGGGTGTGTATTTGAGCTAGCAATTTTGTGTGCGCAAGACTGTCTGCGAAATGTTTTTGCGTGTGTGCGCCAACTATACATTTTTTTTTCTTTCTCAATTTTGTAAAATGAGTAGACAAGGTGATGGCTTAGGGAGTTAGGTCCCCAGTAGTGGTGAGGAGAGGGGTCCTCTTTTGGCGCTTAATCTCACTGCCAATCTGTAGGAGACGAAGCAGGAAATAGTCTCCCCTTCATTACTGCAAGCTGAACCCAGATCAGCCAATGGTCTGACAGGAGGTAGAAAAAGAAGATCCACACCATGTCACCATGGCAACTGCTGAAAACCACCCCAGACTGATTTGTATAATGTCTGGGTCACAGTGTAGTGTGTATATAAAGAGGTCAGGTGTGCCAATCCAAGTCAGTATTATGATATTTTCAATACCTTTTGTAATGGTATCGAATTAGACACTTAATACATACAGTATTATATTGAACAATGTTATATAATATGCTTCTGTTTTATGTTTTTGTGACTCTTGTGTACTCACACTTGCTTTGTTCTAAGCCACAGAAATCATTTTCACCAGCTTGCCATGCAGACATTCTGTATAGGAAGGAGTGATCATACACAGAAATCATTTTCACCAGCTTGCCATGCAGACATTCTGTATAGGAAGGAGTGATCATACACAGAAAGTACTTGTAGCTTCTTTTTGTTTTTCATTTTATGTCATACGAATTCTGAGGTTAAGGTATTGTTTGGGTCTCTTTTAGTGTGTCTGAAACATGTCTTTAGCCTAGTTGCCCATATACGCAGGTAGCCTAGTGATGAGAGTGTTGGACCAGTAACCGAGAGTTTGCTAGATCGAATCCCCGAGCTGACAAGGTAAAAAAAATCTGTCGTTCTGCCCCTGAACAAGGCAGTTTAGCCACTGTTCCTAGGCCGTCATTGTAAATAAGAAATGTGTTCTTAACCGAGTTGCCTAGTTAAAAAATATACATGTTGCGCAAATGCTTGGCAATACATTTTAGCAGAACTGCATTTAAAACACAGCCCAATCTATTGTTTAAAAGTACACTCGGCATGCATAGCAGGGTGATTTCTTGTTTATAGACCTCTACAAGTAGATGAATTCATATAGTCTACCCTTAAAATCAGGAACTAAGAGGAATGTTACAATTTCCATTATGCATAACATTACATCACTGTTTTTGTTTTATCTAACTGGAGGAATTTGCCATTTAAAAACAACAACATTTGAGCACATAAGTGTTACCTTACTTTCATTTCTACTTTTCAGAAATGTTCTGTATTTTTAACATCTCAAAATTACTGTTAATTCTACTAGCATCCTAAAGTTCAAGAATGGAATTTGGAAAATAAAAGAATGTTTTTATAAAATTTACATTTTGATCTAATTCCCAGTGTAAAGAAAAGTTGTAGGCCTCTTAACCATAACTACATGTATCCACTGGATACCCCCAGTTGCCTTCACTCGGTCTGTCGTCTGCTGTGTTGGAGGGAATGTTGTCGTCTGCTGTGTTGGAGGGAATGTTGTCGTCTGCAGTGTTGGAGGGAATGTTGTCGTCTGCTGTGTTGGAGGGAATGTTGTCGTCTGATGTGTTGGAGGGAATGTTGTCGTCTGCTGGGTTGGAGGGAATGTTGTCGTCTGCTGTGTTGGAGGGAATGTTGTCGTCTGCTGTGTTGGAGGGAATGTTGTCGTCTGCTGTGTTGGAGGGAATGTTGTCGTCTGCTGTGTTGGAGGGAATGTTGTCGTCTGCTGTGTTGGAGGGAATGTTGTCGTCTGCAGTGTTGGAGGGAATGTTGTCGTCTGATGTGTTGGAGGGAATGTTGTCGTCTGCTGTGTTGGAGGGAATGTTGTCGTCTGATGTGTTGGAGGGAATGTTGTCGTCTGCTGTGTTGGAGGGAATGTTGTCGTCTGCTGTGTTGGAGGGAATGTTGTTGTCTGCTGTGTCGAAGGGAATATACAGTCGTGGCCAAAAGTTTTGAGAATGACAAATATTAATATTAATGACAAACTGCTGCCTCAGTTTGTATGATGGCAATTTACATATACTCCAGAATGTTATGAAGAGTGATCAGATGAATTGCAATTAATTTCAGTCCCTCTTTGCCATGCAAATGAACTAAATTCCCCAAAAAACATTTCCACTGCATTTCAGCCCTGCCACAAAAAGGACCAGCTGACATGTCAGTGATTCTCTCGTTAACACAGGTGTGAGTGTTGACGAGGACAAGGCTGGAAATCACACTGCCATGCTGATTGAGTTTGAATAACAGACTGGAAGCTTCAAAAGGAGGGTGGTGCTTGGAATCATTGTTCTTCCTCTGTCAACCATGGTTACATGCAAGGAAACACGTGCCGTCATCATTGCTTTGCACAAAAAGGGCTTCACAGGCAAGGATATTGCTGTCGGTAAGATTGCACCTAAATCAACCATTTATCGGATCATCAAGAACTTCAAGGAGAGCGGTTCAATTGTTGTGAAGAAGGCTTCACGGCCCCCAAGAAAGTCCAGAAACCGCCAGGACCGTCTCCTAAAGTTGATTCAGCTGCGGGATCGGGGCACCACCAGTACAGAGCTTTTGCTCAGGAATGGCAGCAGGCAGGTGTGAGTGCATCTGCACGCACAGTGAGGCGGAGACTTTGAGGATGGCCTGGTGTCAAGAAGGGCAGCCAAGAAGACACTTCTCTCCAGGAAAAACATCAGGGAATGACTGATATCCTGCTGAGGACTGGGGTAAAGTCATTTTCTCTTTTTTTTTTTTACCTTTATTTAACTAGGCAAGTCAGTTAAGAACAAATTCTTATTTTCAATGACGGCCTAGGAACAGTGGGTTAACTGCCTGTTCAAGGGCAAATCGACAGATTTGTACCTTGTCAGCTCGGGGGTTTGAACTTGCAACCTTCCAACGCTCTAACCACTAGGCTACCCTGCCGCCCCAATTTTCTCTGATGAATCCCCTTTCCGATTGTTTGGGGCATTCGGAAAAAAAGCTTGTCCGGAGAAGACAAGGTGAGCGCTACCATCAGTCCTGTGTCATGCCAATAGTAAAGCATCCTGAGACCATTCATGTGTGAGGTTGCTTCTCAGCCAAGGGAGTGGGCTCACTCACTTCATTTTTTGCCTAAGAACACAGCCATGAATAAAGAATGGTACCAACACATCCTCTGAGAACAACTTCTTCCAACCATCCAGGAACAGTTTGGTGATGAACGATGCCTTTTCCAGCATGATGGAGCAACTTGCCATAAGGCAAAAGTGACAACTAAGTGGCTTGTGGAACAAATCATTGATATTTTGGGTTCAAGGCCAGGAAAATCCCCAGACCTTAATCCCATTGAGAACCTGTGGTCAAACCTCAAGAGGTGGGTGAACAAACAAAAACCCACAAATTCTGACAAGCTCCAAGCATTGATTATGCAAGAATGGGCTGCCATCAGTCAGGATGTGGCCCAGAAGTTAATTGAAAGCATGAAAAAGAAGGGTCAACACTGCAAATATTGACTCTTTGCATCAAATTAATGTAATGTCAATAAAAGCCTTTGACACTTATGAAATGTTTGTAATTATACTTCAGTATTCCAGAGTAACATCTGACAAAAAAATCTAAAGACCCTGAGGCAGCAAACTTTGTGAAAATTAATATTTGTGTCATTCTCAAAACTTTGGGCCACGACTGTACACAGACAAGGTTATGGCTGGGGGATTATTTATTTTTTAAAGCTCAACACCACTGTAAATCCCATACAGACAATAAGGTCACACAGCTGGTTTGCATAAGCAGTAGTAATGACATCACTTTCACTGTTTGGGTGGGGCAAAGAAAGCATCCCACAACTGTCTCTCTATGTTGGTCGTGATAACCAAGTGCCCGACAGGTTAAGATTGATAGGGAAACCGACAAGTTTATTATTTGCAGTCTCTCTATAGACAGTTTGTAAGATAAGAGAGTAAAATATTGCTCAGCCCACCGTGATATCTACACACCCAAGCTATATTCAGCCTGTACTTTTGGATATAGCACTTTCTGTCAATTTATCTACACGGTTGGTCAACAGATATCTGCCACCCCTCCCAGTACACACCCCTCCCAGTAATCACAAGACACCCATGTGACCCCCCAAAGGGAAAATATTCATCCAAGGCCATTAGTAAGATTATGAATGTGCCCTCATACCAAGAGCCAATGTGTCACAGACACTAGACAAAAGCAAGGCAATGCCTGGGGACAGTCTAATCAACAACTCTTGACTTTATACAGATAGGCCTTTGTCCAGAAGAGGAGTATAAACAGTATATGGCAGTAGAGAGGCAGTATTACAATCACAGTACACAGTAGAGCCATAGCTTATTAGAATGAGAGTATTCTCCGGCACCATAGCTTAGAACACATAAAAGCATGAACATTCTGTCTGTAAATCCGTCTCTCTACTGTTATCTTTTGTATCATCAATAATATTGTCAGGAATCTTGCTCCATATTGAGAAATTGCTGCATGATTTAAACATGATTTCACCAGGTCATTTTTTCTGTAGAGGTGAGGCAACGTTTGGAGAGAAGCCATCTATATTTTACCGGACAGATGTGTCTGGGCTGGGGTGGAGCTGAGTTTTGTATTTACTGTGTGGGAGGACCAGAGGAACCCACCCATGTGAGACAAACGAACGACTGCCCCCTCTCGGAAGTTCAAGGCCGACCGCGGTACTGCAGGCATTGTTAACAGAAAGCAGTAAATGGGAAGAAAATGTCGATCTTCATTGTTCATCTTCGTGTAAATAAATAAAACATTCAAAGACAATCATGTTACCAATAGTTATTTCTAATAAACCAGATGTATGTACTTGAACCGATTATTTTAAAATCGCACACACAAGTAGTTATAAGGATAATTTAGTTGCTAATGGCAGCCTGCAGTACCCCGGTATGCCTTCAACGTGGGATAACCAATGAGAGGTAGCATCACTGAGTTAGCCTGCAACGTTACGGCCACTTCAAGCCATTCACCTTTATACCACTCCATCCCTCTAACCCGGCCCTGTGTGTGACTAGGGTAGTCAGAGATTATGAACACATCTCAACTGGCTGTTTTCATGGCGGGCGGGTCTCCCTTGGTGTAGACACAGCTGTGCGGCACGTCATGTTTTTCCCCTTCCTGCCAAGACGCGCCCCTGACACCCCATCTCCCCTCACTGATGGTAAAATAATATCCGGCAGGAATGGAGGGAGAGGACAGGCCCGTAGCAGGTAAATCTGTCCCATTGGATTAGTGTCGCCAACACGTAATGGCAGAGAAGACTGATGATTCAACCTGTCAAGTAAAAAATGAACTAAATCGTTCCCTAATCCCACTGATATTTGTTTAGGACTATGTAATGTTATAATAGTTACATACTACACACAGACTAAGGCATAGTTGCTCAAGGAATAGTGTGGCAGCACAAGTATGTATCGTCCGTTCAATACTCACCAGTAGTCATTGAAGGTGCGCTCAATACTCACTAGTAGTCATTGAAGGTGGAGTCATGGCAACAACAACTGAAAATAATCAAAAGAGCTCCTATTTTAGATACGGGTGTGTTCGTAAATTCAATCTAGAGTGCCAGAGTGCGCTCTGGGCATGCGTAAAATCAGAGTTTTGTCAGATTGTCTATTCATAAATGCAGAGCGTTGTTCAGAGCGCACACTGGATGCTGTGGCCGAGGAGTAGGGGTTGATCCTCACAACGGCAGTCAAGCACCCAACGCTAACGCGGGCTAGCTGACTAGCTACTTCCATACACAATTTGTACTCGCCCTTGCAGAGCTGGTTAGGGTGTTTTCATGTTATCTAGCGCGTTGGTGACTGTAACTGCTGCTGGCAACAATTTCATTACGCCTTTTGCCGACTTCACTGACACCGGCCATGTTCAATTGGTGTTGAGCGTTCGTAAATGAATCAGTTATCCTGCGCTCTGGCTCTGAAATCGGAGTAGATAGCCAGAGTGAATTTACGAAAGCACCCTACTTCTTGAAATGTATCTCAGCATCAAACACCCTCTTCATGTGCCGGACGTATTGCGTTACATCCCGTGTTTATTTTTGAGACGGATCCGCCCCTATCAGGTTTGGATTGTTTCGTTCAGGAACCTATTTGCCAGTATCCGGTATGTCTCCTGACATGAAACATAATTTTCACTGTTTCTAATCCGAGTTGCCTCCTCTGTAATTCTGATACCCCTTAAAAATATGTAGACTAATGTGAAAACGTTAATTTTCAGCCTGCGCCTGATATTCTAAGAATTGTTTTCTTTTGGGCCAGCCCAGGTTTATGATTTGCGCAACATTGTAGCCTAGAGACCAACTCGTGGCAGTTGCTGTTGTGTGAGAGAGAAGCCTGCCTGTATCACTCACAGAACCAGAATGAGATTAACTTTCTATGATCTCTCTCCCTTTCTCTACTCTGATAGACATGAACCTGCAACTCTCATCTCTCCAGCGTTGCACTTCATCATTTATTTCGTTGTAGAATCATAGCCATGGGAAGGGTACTTCATCATTTATTTCGTTGTAGAATCATAGCCATGGGAAGAGTACTTCATCATTTATTTCGTTGTAGAATCATAGCCATGGGAAGAGTACTTCATCATTTATTTCGTTGTAGAATCATAGCCATGGGAAGGGTACTTCATCATTTATTTCGTTGTAGAATCATAGCCATGTGAAGAGTACTTCATCATTTATTTCGTTGTAGAATCATAGCCATGGGAAGATTACTTCATCATTTATTTCGTTGTAGAATCATAGCCATGGGAATAGTACTTCATCATTTATTTCATTGTAGAATCATAGCCATGGGAAGGGTACTTCATCATTTATTTCGTTGTAGAATCATAGCCATGGGAAGAGTACTTCATCAGTTATTTCATTGTAGAATCATAGCCATGGGAAGGGTACTTCATCAGTTATTTCGTTGTAGAATCATAGCCATGGGAAGAGTACTTCATCATTTATTTCGTTGTAGAATCATAGCCATGGGAAGAGTACTTCATCATTTATTTCGTTGTAGAATCATAGCCATGGGAAGATTACTTCATCATTTATTTCGTTGTAGAATCATAGCCATGTGAAGAGTACTTCATCATTTATTTCGTTGTAGAATCATAGCCATGGGAAGATTACTTCATCATTTATTTCGTTGTAGAATCATAGCCATGGGAATAGTACTTCATCATTTATTTCATTGTAGAATCATAGCCATGGGAAGGGTACTTCATCATTTATTTCGTTGTAGAATCATAGCCATGGGAAGAGTACTTCATCAGTTATTTCATTGTAGAATCATAGCCATGGGAAGGGTACTTCATCAGTTATTTCGTTGTAGAATCATAGCCATGGGAAGAGTACTTCATCATTTATTTCGTTGTAGAATCATAGCCATGGGAAGAGTACTTCATCATTTATTTCGTTGTAGAATCATAGCCATGGGAAGAGTACTTCATCAGTTATTTCATTGTAGAATCATAGCCATGGGAAGGGTACTTCATCAGTTATTTCATTGTAGAATCATAGCCATGGGAAGAGTACTTCATCATTTATTTCGTTGTAGAATCATAGCCATGGGAAGAGTACTTCATCAGTTATTTCATTGTAGAATCGTAGCCATGGGAAGGGTACTTCATCAGTTATTTCATTGTAGAATCGTAGCCATGGGAAGGGTACTTCATCAGTTATTTCATTGTAGAATCGTAGCCATGGGAAGGGTACTTCATCAGTTATTTCGTTGTAGAATCATAGCCATGGGAAGGGTACTTCATCAGTTATTTCGTTGTAGAATCATAGCCATGGGAAGATTACTTCATCAGTTATTTCGTTGTAGAATCATAGCCATGTGAAGGGTACTTCATCAGTTATTTCGTTGTAGAATCATAGCCATGTGAAGGGTACTTCATCAGTTATTTCGTTGTAGAATCATAGCCATGTGAAGGGTACTTCATCAGTTATTTCGTTGTAGAATCATAGCCATGTGAAGGGTACTTCATCAGTTATTTCATTGTAGAATCATAGCCATGGGAAGAGTACTTCATCAGTTATTTCGTTGTAGAATCGTAGCCATGGGAAGGGTACTTCATCAGTTATTTCGTTGTAGAATCATAGCCATGGGAAGAGTACTTCATCAGTTATTTCATTGTAGAATCGTAGCCATGGGAAGGGTACTTCATCAGTTATTTCGTTGTAGAATCGTAGCCATGGGAAGGGTACTTCATCAGTTATTTCGTTGTAGAATCATAGCCATGGGAAGAGTACTTCATCAGTTATTTCGTTGTAGAATCATAGCCATGGGAAGAGTACTTCATCATTTATTTCGTTGTAGAATCGTAGCCATGGGAAGGGTACTTCATCAGTTATTTCGTTGTAGAATCATAGCCATGGGAAGAGTACTTCATCAGTTATTTCATTGTAGAATCATAGCCATGGGAAGAGTACTTCATCAGTTATTTCGTTGTAGAATCGTAGCCATGGGAAGGGTACTTCATCAGTTATTTCGTTGTAGAATCATAGCCATGGGAAGAGTACTTCATCAGTTATTTCATTGTAGAATCGTAGCCATGGGAAGGGTACTTCATCAGTTATTTCGTTGTAGAATCGTAGCCATGGGAAGGGTACTTCATCAGTTATTTCGTTGTAGAATCATAGCCATGGGAAGGGTGCTGGACAAGTGCTGCAGCACCCCTGATAAATTGGAATACATTTGCCGAAGTTCAAATCAAAATCAAATAACATTTTATTGGTCACGTACACATGTTTAGCAGAAGTTATTGCGGGTGTAGCGAAATTCTTGTGTTTCTAGCTCCAACAGTGCAATAATATCTAACAAGTAATATCTAACAATTTCACAACAATACACACAACAATACACACAACAATACACACAACACACACACCATTTTAAAGTAAAGGAATGGATACGGAATATTTAAATATTTGGACTAGCAATGTCAGAGCGGCATAGACTAAAATGGAGTAGGATAGAATAGAATATAGCATATACATATGAGATGAGTATTGCAAAATATGCAAACATTATTAAAGTGAGCTTGGATGGTACTATGGTGTTGAATGCTGAGTAATAGTCAGAAAGTGACTAGTGTTCCATTATTACAGTGGCCAGTGATTTCAAGTCTATGTATATAGGCAGCAGCCTCTAAGGTGCTTGAGATAGAAGCTGTTTTTCAGTCTCTTGGTCCCAGCTTTGATGCATCTATACTGACCTTGCATTCTGGATGATAGCGGTGTGAACAGGCAGTGGCTCAGGTGGTTGATGTCCTTGATGAAATTGTTGGTCTTCCTATGACATCGGGTGCTGTAGGTGTCCTGGAGGGCAGGTAGTTTGCTCCCGGTGATGCGTTGGGCAGACCGCACCACCCTCTGGAGATATGCGTTTACGGGCGGTGCAGTTGCCGTGCCAGGCGGTGATACAGCCCGACAGGATGCTCTCAATTGTGTATCTGTAAAAGTTTGTGATCGTTTCAGGTGCCAAGACAAATTTATTCTGCCTCCTGAGGTTGAAGAGGTGCTGTTGCGCCGCCTTCACCACACTGTCTGTGTTGGTGGACCATTTCAGTTTGTCATTGATATGTATGCCGAGGAACTTGAACTTTCCACCTTCTCCACTGCAGTCCCGTCGATGTACTCCCTCTGCTGTTTCCTGAAGTCCACGATCATGTCCTTCATTTTTGTTGGCATTGGGTGAGAGGTTATTTTCCTGGCACCACACTCCCAGGGCCCTCACCTCCTCCCTGTAGGCTGTCTCGTCATTGTTAGTAATCAGGTCTACTACTGTTGTGTCATCTGCAAACTTGATCATTGAGTTGGAGGCGTGCGTGGCCACGAAGTCATGGGTGAACGAGGAGTACAGGAAGGGGCTGAACACGCACCCTTGTGGGGCCCCCCGTGTTGAGGATCAGCAAAGTGGAGGTGTTGTTTCCTACATTCACCACCTGGGGGTTGGCCCATCAGAATGTCTAGGACCCAGTTGCACAGGGCAGGGTTCAGACCCTGGGCCCCAAGCTTAATGATGAGCTTGGAGGGTACTATGGTGTTGAATGCTGAGTTATAGTCAATGAACAGCATTATTCCATAGCTATTCCTCTTGTCCAGATGGAATAGGGCAGCATGATGGCAATTGCATTGTCTGTGGACCTATTTTTTGAAATGTATTTTATATTTAACCTTTATTTAACTAGGCAAGTCAGTTAAGAACAAATTCTTACTTACAATGATGGCCTAGGAACAGTAGAGAAGGAGAAGGAGAGCACACAGTCCTTGGTAGCTGGCCGCATAGCACAGTGTTATCCTCAAAGCGAGTGAAAAAGATGTTTAGCTTATCCGGGAGCAAGACGTCGGTGTCCGCGACCTGTCAGGTGTTCCCTTTGTAGTCCGTGATTGTCTGTAGTCCCTGCCACATAAGTAGTGTCTCTGAGCCGTTGAATTGCTACTCCACTTTGTCTCTGTACTGACGTCTTGCCTGTTTGATTGCCTTACGGAGAGAATAACTACACTGTTTGTATTCTGCTATATTCCCAGTCACCTTGCCATGGTAAATGTGGTGGTTCAAACTTTCAGTTTTGCGCAAAAATCCTGCCATCTATCCACGGTTTATGAATTGGGTATGTTTCAATATTCACAGTGGGTACAACATCTCCTATACATTTCCTGATAAACTCAGTCACCCGTATCTGTGTATTCGTCGATATTATTGTCAGAGGTTACCCGGAACATATCCCAATCCGCATGATCAAAACAATCTTGAAGCATGGATTCCGATTGGTGTTATAGAATTACTGCCGTATGTTCATAAATAAATGAAATAATTCAGAGTAAAACATCAGGAGTAGATCTATAATTTACCCACAGAGGATCAATAGCTTATTTGTTTTAAAATAGCCTAGCTATGGATTGTGTGTAGACCAATCACAAGGCATTGCCTACAGTCGGGAACACTTGGAAAATCTGTCAGTGAACAAACAGCATGTGGCCAAAATGACATGGAATTGCATGAAATGCGTTTATTAAAGCGCCTCTACTCTAATGTGCTAGTCTAGACCCCTATTCACATGGGACGATATGCATGCAATGCTTTAATATGAAGGGGATTTTCCGGTACCTCAGAGCTCCCAGGTCACCCCCCTCTCGTGCTCACTCTTTGTTCTGGCACCTCCAGATTTACAAATTAAGTACTGTTTACATCATGGCCACCCATGCTCAGGAGTGTCCCATTAGGAAGGAATGTTTACCAACTTCCTGTTTCTCTGGGACTGTGTTCCCTGTTGGCCTGTTGATGTTGACTCAGAGCTTATCTCTCGGCAGTGTAGACTCAACATCTGGCCTGACAGAGCAGGGCAGGATAACCTCTGGCAAGAACCCTTTCCACAGCAACAGAACAGATGTCCACGTAGTGTCTATCTGAGACCCTCCCCTGGTACCCTGTATGGAAATGGGAGAGGGATTTATTTTTACCTAGGAGTTGATGGAGAACTTAAAATTCTTTCTAGAGGAAATTGGGATTTCGCTGGTTATTGGATAGTGGTAATGTAGTACAACAGATAAGGATATGTTTTATCCTTTATGAACATTTTAGTTGATACATGGCACTGCTTTATGATAATAACGATTGGCTCAGGAGACAAATATGAAATCATTTAAATGGCAATGTCATGCCCTCCCTTGACTATACAATAACAGTCACCATATGGACACATCTGAACCTTTAATGACAGTAGAGATGCATATAATGATTGAAATCAATGGGGAAATCCATAGAGTTCTCTCAAGCTCCAAAAACTGATACACTGCAGTCATGAGGCCAAACAATAAGGCGTAGAACAGAATCCCAATCGGCCAATCTCAGTTTTCTAAAGCATAGAGTCAATGAGGCGGGAACAACGGCTGCTAACGTGCAGGCGGGATATCTGCAGAGTCAGGGGAGTCTAGAACGGTCTGGCTGTGTTCTCACTCTGTTTAGCCCTGAGAAAGTAGCCTCTCAGACCCTCAGTCTGTTTCAACAAATCTGTAGTTGCAGTGTGGAGGGCGGAGAAGAGAACAGATTATAAAAGAGTTCTTTCATCAGGAACACAATATAGGCTGTCAGTTTGCTAGCCTAGGATCAGGTGCTTTTATAACCGAAGGAAATGTCTCATTTTGACAGGGCCTTTCTTTTTGGGGGAAATACCATTCCAAATTGGCACAGAGAGTTTTACTGTAATGAGCTACAATATGAATCAACATCAGCATAGAGCTGTAGGAACGCTTGTATCACCTGGCCATTGAGAAGAGAAAAGCATGTCAAGGTCTCATTTCAGAGGGGGGAAAGTAGACATACATTTTTAGGCAAGTCAGTTAAGAACAAATTCTTATTTTCAAAGACAGCCTAGGAACAGTGGGTTAACTGCCTTGTTCAGGGGCAGAACAACATATTTTTACCTTGTCGGCTCAGGGATTTGATCTCGCAACCTTTCAGTTATTAGTCCAACACTCTAACCACTAGGCTACCTGCTGCCCCTACATCTTAACCGGAAGGTCAGCTAAGGACAAGATAACTGCAGCAAATAGATGTCTGATTATACACGGCGTGATGCCATGATGCCTAATATATATGGAACTTAATCTGACAGCTACCCTGACATGGTTAACCTTTAGTTGGGAATGGGGATCAATGTGTCCAACCCAGCCCCCAATGCCTGCACCCACCCAGAAATTGGACAGTTATTTTGCAGATGTTATCACAGGTGCAGCAAAATGCTTTTGTTTCTAGCTCCAATAGTACAGTAATACCTAACAACACAAAACAATACACATTAATCCCAAAAATATAAAGAACGAGCAATGTCAGAGTCCGGAATATAAATATACTCTGAGTGTATAAAACATTTGCAACACCTTCCTAATATTGAGTTGCACCCCTTTTGCCCTCAGAACAGCCTCAATTCATCAGGGCATGGACTCTACAAGGTGTCGAAAAGCATTCCACAGGGACGCTGGCCCATGTTGACGCCAATGCTTCCCACAGTTGTGTCAAGTTGGCTGGGTGTCCTTTGGGTGGTGGACTATTCTTGATACACACGGGAAACCGTTGAGCGCGAAAACCTCAGCAGCGTTGCAGTTCTTGACACCCTCAAACCTGTGTGCTGGGCACCTACTACCGTACCCCGTTCAAAGGCACTTAAATCTTTTGTCTTGCCCATTCACCCTCCGACTGGCAAACAATCCATGTCTCTATTGTCTCAAGGCTTAAAAATCCTTCACTTTACCTACACTGATTGAGGTGGATTTAACAAGTAATAGCAAGAAAGGACCATAGCTTTCACTTGGATTCACCTTGTCGGTGGTGAAAAGAGCAGGTGTTCCTAATGTGTGTACACTCAGAATACATGTACACGATGGCGTGTATAGACAGTATATGAATAGAAAAGGTGTGTGCAGCAGTAGTTAGGATGAGCCTTGACCAGATACAGTATATGCAGCGCCTTCAGAAAGGATTTATTTTGTCCACATTTTGTTGTGTTACAACTTGAATAAGACGTGCATTACCGAACTATACACACAACACCCCATAATGTCAAAGGGATTTCACCACGAGGCCAATGGTTACAGAGTTGAATGGTTGTGATATGAGAAAACTGAGGATGCATAGACAACATTGACCACATTGACGTGTGTACAGTATTCCGGATAGTAGCTCATATCCCGTTTTAAGGTCTTATTCTGGATAAGCAGTTTACATGCACCTTTTATATCCTTCTCATGAGTATCATTGTATCCATGAATAAACAGAATATTCCTAATTTAATTATGGATTAAAGGGAACAGTAATTGAAATATAGATAACGACAGTAGGCCTATAACTTCTCACATGTAGAGTAATATAATAGTAACTCCTGCAGAATTAGGCTATGTATTTCCTGCAGTGAAATTAGAAAATAATTGCTATTTTTGTCTCAGTAACAGGAATGGAGAAATATGATTGATTTATTTCAGCATGCGAATGAGTGTATAATGTGTTGTCTTTGACACTGTTATGCAAGCAGACAGTATTTCAACCACATACAATACAGTATGTGCCTAAGACAAACTGAAGTCTTATCGGAAACGTCTTTGGTTTTCTCACCTTTAATTTCCTTAAAACGGGTCAAACTGATGACATTTGGACATTTTGCACAGAACCAACCTTTTCCACTGTTTTGGAGTTTTCTCCCCGGTCTTAAACGAAACAGACAACTTTACCGCTGTTAACTAGATTACTAATGCATTCATTCTATCGATGATGACATTATTCTGGTGAGCACTACTTAATTTATGCTTCTAGGTTAACAAGTTATGACAGAAGAGAAGCTGCATGTATCAAACTATAGTTGACAAACAAATGGCCAGTAGTAAATTGTAGTAAATTCATTATAGCAGGCTAAATCATTATGGAATTATTGTGGTGGAGCGAACTGCACATCAAATCAAATCAATCAAATCAAATATATTTATATAGCCCTTCGTACATCAGCTGATGTCACAAAGTGCTGTACAGAAACCCAGCCTAAAACCCCAAACAGCAAGCAATGCAGGTGTAGAAGCAATTGACATTATGGGGTGTTGTGTGTATAGTTCAGTAATACATGTTTTATTCAAGTTGTAACACAACATGTAGCCTACTTTATGAAGTGATTTGCTTGACAACCAGATGAAAACATCATCACACAACAAACATGGTATGTGAAACAGCCTGTGCAGACCACAAAAACAACAGTAAACAGGATAAGATGTTTCATGCCACAGTATCCCATCTTAGATCAGCTTATCCCAAGGACCTTATCCGGGTTCCTCATAACCGGGACACAAGCTTTTTTGGGTTATTGTAAACAGGATATGATGTGTATATGCGTCAAATCAAAAACAGAATACTTATCCTGAAGTATAGTATCCTGAATAATAACGGTATATTGGTCTGCATGTAAACGTGGTCTTTGTAGTTACTCCGCAATACTAATCTAAATGAAAAGAAGGAAGCCTGTGCAGAATAAAAAATATTCTAAAAAATGCATCCTGTTTGCAACAAGGCACTTAAGTAAAAAATGTGGCAAAGAAATTACATTTTTGTCCTGAATAGAAAGTGTGATGTTTGGGGCAAAACCAGCACAACATATTACTGAGTACCACTCTTCATATTTTCAAGCATGGTGGTGGATGCATCATGTTATGGGTATGCTTGTCATCGGCAAGGACAAGGGAGTTTTTTAGGATAAAAAGAAACGGAATACAGCTATAAACAAAGGCAAAATCCTAGAGGAAAATCTGGTTCAGTCTGCTTTCCAACAGACATTGGGAGACGAATTCACATTTCAGCAGGACAATAACCTAAAACATAGAATCAAATCTACACTGGAGTTGCTAACTAAGACGACGTTGAATGTTCCTGAGTGGCCTAGTTGCAGTTTTGACTTAAATCACCTTGACAATCTATGGAAATACTTGAAAATGTATGTTTAAAAATGATCAACAATCAACTTGACTGAGCTTGAAGAATTTATGAAAGACTAATGGGCAAATATTGAACTATCCAGGTGTGCAAAGCTCTAAGAGACTTACCCAAAAAGTACTCACATCTGTAATTGCAGCCAAAGGTGCTTCTTATATAAATGAGACATTTCTGTATTTCCTTTTCAATAAATGTGCAAACATTTCTAAAAACATGTTTTCACTTTGTCATTGTTGTGAGTAGATGGGCGAGAAACAAATAGATTTAATCCATTTTTAATTCAGGCTGTAACACAACAAAATATGGAATAAGTCAAGGGGTATGAATAGTTTCTCAAGGCACTGTACATATAAAGTGTGTCACGCCCTGCCCATAGAGAGGCTTTTTATTCTCTGTTTTGGTTAGGCCAGTGTGTGACTAAGGAGTAGGAAAACCAGGTGGACGCGGAGGACGGCTGTGACCTCCTGATCAAGGCTAAGATCCAGCTGGAGGCCAGGGTCAAAGAAATGATGGAGAGGCTGGAGGACGAGGAGGGGATGAACGCCTGCGTGCTCGCCAAGAAACGCAAGCTAGAGGACGAGTGTGCTGAGCTGAAGAAAGACATTGATGACGTAGAGATCACCATGACCAAGGTGGGAAGTTGACTTTGTTTAGGGCACATAGCTTTTAGCCTCACGTAGTGTTTATTGTTTTGATCGGCGTCTTTTCAAATAAAGTGAAATAAATAAAGAAAGAAAATGTACGCTAACCACGCTGCACCTTGGTCTAGTTCTTTCGAAGGCCATGACAAAGTGTGTAAAACAGTATGTAAACATTATTTAAGTGACCAATGTTCAATGGCTATGTACATAGGGCAGCAGTCTCTAAGGTGCAGAGTAGAGTACCGGGTGGTGGCCAGCTAGTAATAGTGACTAAGTTCAGGGCAGGGTACTGGGCGGAGGCCAGTTAGTGGTAACTATTTAACAGTCTGCTGGCCTTGAGATACAGTAGGAGTTGTTTATCGGTCTCTCTTCACAGCTTTGATGCAACTTTACTGTCTCCGTCTTCTAGATGGTAGCAGGGTAAACAGGCCATGGCTTGGGTGGCTGAGGTCCTTGACGATCTTATGGTTTTCCTCATTCATTGGGCTGATCGTATCACCCTCTGGAGAGCCCTGCGGTTACCGTGAAACAGCCTGACAGGATGCTCTCTGGTACATCTGTAGAAGTTCATGAGAGTCTTAGGGGCCAAGACTAATTTCTTCAGTATCTTGCCTCGCTGTTTCACCTTCTTCACCACACTGTCTGTGTGGGTGGACCATTTCAGATTGTCAGTGATATGCACTCCGAGGAACTTGAAGCTTTTCATCCTCTCTACTGCCGCCCCGTTGACGTGGATGGGGACGTGTTCTCTCTGCTGCTCCTGAAGTCCACGATCAGCTCCTTGGTTTTGTTGACGTTGAGAGAGAGGTTATTGTCCTGGCACAACCACCAGGGCCCTCACCTCCTCCCTGTAGGCTGCCTTGTTGTTGTTGGTAATCAGGCCTACCACTGTTGTGTCGTCTGCGAACTTTATGACTGATATGGAGATGTGAATAGTCATGCAGTCATGGGTGAACAGGGAGTACAGGAGGAGGCAGAGCATGCACCCTTGTGGGGCCCTGTTGAGGATCAGAGTAGCGAAGGTGTTGTTGCCACCTGGGGTCGACCCGTCAGGATGTCCAGGACCCAGTTACACAGGGTGGCGTTCAGACCCGGGGTCCCGAGCTTAGTGATGAACTTGGTGTTGAAGGCTGAGTTGTCGTCGATGAACATCATTCTTACACTGGTATTCCTTTTGTCCCGATGGGATGGGGAGTGTGCAGTGCTATGGCGATTGCGTCATCCGTCGATCTGTTGGGGCGGTATGCAAATTGTAGTGGGCCTAGGGTGTTGGGTAAGGTGGAGGTGATATGATCCTAAACTAGCCTCTCAAAGCATTTCATGATGACAGAAGTGAGTGCTATGGGGTGATAGTCATTTAGTTTTCAGTTACCTTTGCGTACTTAGGTACAGGAACAATGGTGGACGTCTTGAAGTATATGGGGACAACAGACTGGGATAGGGAGAGATTGAATATCTCCAGCCAGCTGGTCTGCACATAATCTGAGGACGCGGCTAGGGATGCCGTCTTGGCCAGCAGCCCTGCGAGGGTTAACACGACGTGGCTGCTTTTCCCTTTCTAATCCTTGATTCTCTGGAGTCCCTGCCACATACGTCTCATTAGTACCGTTAGTGGTCGGTGGTTAGTGGAGATACCAGTAGTGGATCATGCTCTGGAAAGCTTGATCCAAAGATCTAGTCAGAGACTATTTAAGGTATAGTAAATCTTTAATACAAGCAGCTGTAGGGGAGATCTGTCTCTCTGATCACAGATCAGGGAAGGACTCGGTGGGGAGATGGTTGGATGTCCCTCGTATAGAGGGAGGTGATAATACAATCATATCGGTTACACAACAGTTATTTTATACAAGCAACAGTTCCAGAACCCAATGGCCTTGTGTTAGGGTGCAACAGTCTATGAAATACAGTTTGTCACAGTTCACCACAGCACAGAGCATAAACCTTGAGAAGTTACAACAGCTCACCCCAACTTCCGCCACCACAATGCCTTTCCAAACCTGAGAGGGTTAATGAAATGGAGAGATACGCTGTAGCTAGCTGGCTCACATTCACATCATTTGACCCCTGTGACAGGGCTGGAATGTCCCACTGTACATCATACACATACTGTGTATGGTTAAAACACACAGGCACACCTCACACATAAATAAATATACACACACATGCACACTTACACACACTCAACAATATCCAACAGAAACACAGCTGTGACATAGTAAGATATCCGCCAAACTAAACGTAGCATGGCAGATTTTCTCAAGAGATATCCACCCTCCCAATGGTGAGGATGAGATCCATTAAAAGGGTGGGAGCGACATAAAGAAGCCAGTCTGGGTCCCCAGTGACTGGTCTGAGCACATGAGGGACTGGCCAGACACATCCACCCCAACCCCAGCCAAACACTGTCCTATCCTGTCAACTCTTCTCTCTCTCTCTCTCTCTCTCTCTCTCTCTCTCTCTCTCTCTCTCTCTCTCTCTCTCTCTCTCTCTCACACACACACACACATACACGGGGGTGCAACATTAATCTGTGTGTTTAATGTGAAACTATCTATTTGACCTAGACAGTTTGTGTATATGTATTGATATGTTGGCTATGTGTGCCTTTTGTAAAAAAACAAAACAGAAATGTATGTAGTTCTGTCTTTGAGCTGTTGTTTATTAATGTTCTGTATTATGTAATGTTTCGTGTTTTGTTTCATGTTTTGTGTGGAGTAGCTGCTGTTATTGCAACAGCTAATGGGGATCCTAATAAAATACCAAACACCAAAATAGTGGCTGTTGGTTTTATTAGTAACACAGAGAGAGATTTTACACAAGGAGCCCTCTCTCCACATACCACTGGAGGCCACGGTGAGGGGCGGGATAACTGGACAAACAGTTTTCACGAGTTCGGTTTCGGAAAGGGTAGTAGTTGGTATTCACTAACATTGGACCTTCTGATCTTTCTACCATTTTTCCCGCCTTCACATAGGAGACAGACTGAACTGCCCTGGTTTTGGCAACCTCCATCTCTTTCACCATATTTGGAAATCACAAGGATGTTGCCTCATGCTCTCCACCACAGTTACATCACTTTATTAATTTGCCACTCTCTTCTGTTAAACAGTCTCCATCATGGTGACTTTCCCCGACACATCCCACATCTCGGCTCCTGTCTGTAGACACTTTCTACATGTCCAAACATTTGACATCGCTTACACTGCAAAGTCCTGGATACGAAGGATCTGAAAGGATAGTACACGTATCCCAGCTGCAGTAGGGTTGGTAGGGACTCAAAAAACACAAGGACAGACAAACTCTTCTCCTTCTTTCCATTTAAACACACCATTCATCCAGTGTACATCGACCACTGCAGGAATTCCGTTTAGTAATACAATGTCAACTTCTTCGAAGCTCAAAACAATGGCTCTTTAAATAGGTGCCCTGCGCCGTAGCTCAAAGCACAACACCTCATAATCTCCAAGTCGAGTGCGTTCCAAACACCCCATCCCCCCCCCCACGAACGTCAGAAACAAGCCCACTTCTCGTAATTTTCACCGATTTTCCTTTACCCAACGCTTTCTCCGCCACTGTGGATGTTTCCACTGGGTTCACAAAGTGGGGCGTACATAATCCCAGAAAACGTACCCCTTCCAGATACGATGGGGAATTATAAACAGAAGCCATTTTCTTTCTCAGATAAGATGACAATGAGCTATGTAGCATAACTATCTTTGTGCAATGTTTGTTGTACACTGTCCCTGTCAAGTTAAAATACATGTAATTGGATTGTTTGCATTAGACATCACATCCAAGTGACGAGTGTTGGGTTGCATAAGTGATACAAACATATGTTTCACACAACGCAGAAGTCCTCTGATGTGAATGGAAATCTATGAGGAAGCTCCCTGTTGAAGCACATCTGTTGTGAGGAACAAGAAATCATCTGGAAAACGTTGTCTCTTTCTCTCCACTGTGATTCAATGTTACACTCAACCAAGTTGATTTCCTTTGGCCCTTTAGTCAAACACTGGTCCATGATACACTGTCTGAGGTGCCACACATTCATTTATCTCCACATTTCATTTCTGCTTAATTGTTGTAATGTAGCCTAATATTGACATGAATTTTTATGAAGTATTTTCTTAGACAATAACTTCACCACGTCAATCAAGTAAAACTGTGAAAGACTGCGTCAGTGCATTAGTATAGGCCAAAAGCCACGAAAGATATGGCAACACGGTGAGAGAGAACAGCACTGTTCACTGTTCCACAAGCAATAGAATGTCCTTCAAACCAGGATTTCTATCCTTTGGAGAGTACGCCCCCTTCTGTACTAATGGTCGTTCTACCTTTTCGTAAGGGTTTCAATAGGTTATTATTGAAAGGGAAAACTGAAAGAAACGAGTTAATTTCATTAGCATAATGGCACATTGTAATTATTATTTAATCAGAGATGTAGTTTATGGACAGGTAGAACTATTGTTTTATTGGGCAGTAGGCCTAGGCCTATGATAGGCTACTACTCTAATTGCGCTTCACCATCATCGTACAAATAAATCAAAAACACCGTGTTCAGTACAGACTGGTAAAATGGCTACATTTTAAAGTGTGACAGTTCCAAACGTATTTAAACATGCGTCAAAAGCATGTGATTCCAGACGACGCGCCATTACGTTTTTGTACAGCAGCCAATCCAAAAGCAGGGGTGTGTGAGAGGGCGTGGTTTGAATGAGGCGCTCTGGAAAATTCGGTGGATTAACTGGTTTTAAAAGGAAACGTCTTGAAATAAAGGATCCAGGGACCAATGCCAGGATCATGTGTTGTTGTCCAGAATGTATACAGGACTTGCTATAGGTGCGACATAGGTGAGTCCTTTCTGGCCAAGAGGGATGAAGCATGGATCATCATCACACACCACCATGGCTGCAGCCTACTGTCATTGTCAACGTCCCAGGTTATCACAGGTGACATTTTTTAAAATTTTACATGTAGATAATCAGGAAATAATTGCTCACATTTGTATTGCGTAACTCTTCTATAGTCTTCAAGCAGTTCCTGTTTCTAATATTTTATTCATGTTCATAGACGAGTCAGTCTTGACGTGTAGGCTATGGGGTTATGAAACAGTTGTTACGAAATATTTTTACAGTATGAATAAGCTACTGCGTACAAATGTATGATCGCATAGTAAAAATTTGCGTTTTTACAAGGGACTAGTTCAATAAACTAATTGAAGACAGGATGGTGGGGAGGGTACCGTAACAGTAAAAAAAAAAAAGGATGCTGCGAGAGAAGGGATAAGGGCTTGGCGCCTTGGAGAATGTTGCGTAGTTTTATTTACCTGCATGTCCGTATTTCTTTGAGCATCTTATGATGCTGCTTCTCAATGCTGAGTGGCTTAGCAAGTTGCGTTATATTTTGGATTGAGGTCAATTTACACCGTTTATATTATAAGGAATGTATACTATATAAAGAGATCTGCAGAACTTCAGAACAGATGTAGATATTAATAATGTCATCCAGTAAATGGCCTAAAATACGTCATTCTGTTTTCTTTGACTCTGCTAATGTTTACCAAAGTAGGCCTTTTGATAAATGACATGTTCATTGAAAGTACGTGAGATGCGCACTTATTATTTCTGATGTAAACAACAACACAAACATTACTCTTCTTGGACGATGGGTGTCGCTGTTCTGCAGCCTAGATGAACATACATAATCATTATTTTTTCAATACTGAACGTGGACAATGAACGGTATCGACTCATCATCAATGTATCTGATTTTTTTCGCTTGACTAGTGAAACATTTACAGCAATATTTCAATTGGAGTTCAATAAAATCAGTGATATTCCTTTTCCCCCCAGAGCAGGGTTTCCCAAACATGGTCCTGGGGCCTTCCAGGGGTGCATGTTTTGGTTTTTGCACAGCTGATTCAAATGATCAAAGCTTGATGATGAGTTGATTATTTGAATCAGCTGTGTAGGGCTAGGGCAAAATCCAAAATGCAGGCCTCAGGGCTGAGTTTGGGAAACCCTGGTCCAGAGGTCAGGTTTATGAGGCTGGCTGGCACATCCATCTGCTGTGTGTGCGGGTGTGTGTGCGCACGCTCACATGTGTGGGAAATAATGACGACGGCTCTCGTGACAGCAAGGCCTCAAACCCTCAAGAGTAAAAAGTGACGTCAGTGGATGCCAGCCCACGCAATGTTGATCTTATTATCTCCGCTATACAGAGATCTCTTTTTAATGGTGTGCAGATGTGGGCGGATTAAATCAATTACCTTTATTAAAGTCAGGATCTGAGTCAGGGTTCAATGGATTAAAATAACGGCTGTGATGATCATGCTGTCAAAACACTGATATGGATACAAAGGGGGTCGAAAAGGTAACAAGCGAAGCACCAAGTATCATCGCTATGTAGGCATGGGCAAGATCATCAATCTACTCCTGTTATTATCGGATGCATGGGGAGCGTGTGTTTACTGTGCAAGAATGTACACGTGTATAGAGCTGCATAGGCCATATCCTGATATGAAGTGTTGAATACAGTTTCATTGCGTACATATTCATCCACCTACCATTACATTTCTTATCTTTCAGTAGACCAAAGGTGACACGGCGTGGGCAGTCCAAATGATAGGTAAGTGTACACACAACATGATAATAATAAATACCAGTTTTCTGAGTGTGCCAACTGCTGAGCCATATGATGTTATATTTCAGGGATGGATGGCGAAGGCTGTTTCCCATACAGCAACTACAACAGCAGCCATCCAGACCAGGGCACGTACCTTCCCTGAGAGGGAGATTAGGGTTTAGGAAGTGGAGCAGGCCTTTGAGATGACATGGCTAAAATGAACCCCGTGCCTAGTGAATGCGTGGTATAAATAGCTGACGGGAAGATCTCCAGGTTGCATGCATCATTAGTGACTGCACATCACTATAAACACTGTCAACAAACATTGCCCGGCCATTGTAAACATGACACAGATTGGGATTTTTCTTGATATGATGACTAGTAGTGGTGTACAAGTCAACTATGTCATGCTTACTGGGCTTTCGATGTACACAAAGATTTACAGTAAAGGCAACAATATGAAGCATATTTGATAGGATTGGTCTTATTGATATTTTTGAAACAGTATTTATGTCTACTGAAGTGTTGATCTTGGTATAGTATCTTGTAGCACATGTATCAGGGGCGGATCCTGGCTTTAACCCAGTCCACTGGTAAACCCTCACACCATGAGCCTACTGCTTCTGTTCCACATGTCTTATGTTGTGCTGGGTTGTTTAGTCTGGGGATCTACTGACTGAGAGGAGACCAGATCGCCACCTCTCTTGTCAATACTCCTGCATGTACCATGTCTCCTCAGAGAACACACGCTTTAATCAGACAAATCCCTTACATCTCCTTGCTGCTGGCAGAGAGAGAAGCAGTGCGGAGATAAACGCTGATTATTTTACCGATAGACTCTTTCCCTTCCCACCATGGTAAGATGAACCCAAGGAGTGAATGCTGAAGTGAACGCTCTCCCTCTCTTTCTCTCTATCTGAACCTGAAATGGGTCAATGCAGCATACTGTCCTTACAATATGTAATTGACTGTATCGTTAAACTGTTCCTTAAGCTGTTCCTTGACATCCATTTTATTATCACGTTATTACGGTATCGTCTTCATCCAAGTCAAAAAAGTTGCCTATTCAATGCTCAGTCCAGTTGTGTCGGATGGGGTCAAACGGGAAAGAAATAAAGTTACTTTACACTTAGTGGTCTCTAAAACAAACGCTTCCTTTACAGCCCAGATAACAAAAGTTAGTTTCTAGTCCGCGAGAGCTGTAGACAGACATGTTGTGGTAAGCCTTGTGGTGCGTAGCTAAACCTAACGACGGTTCTCCAGCCCTGCCTATGTCTGCTGGTTAGGGCTTCTCATTGTAATTCTCCAGCCATAGCAAACACCAGACACTTCCCACAATAACAGAAAGTGCGATCGTCACCACAGGCGAAATTGGACAATGATTACAGGACTTTCTTTAAAACGGTACACGTTGAACATCACATTTCCCAGGTCCTCGGTCGTCTTCTGCTGCACCAATTGTTCCCGTGATGGCATTAGGTCTGTTTTTGAATATTGATGTTGTAATATCTTGGATGGTTCCTTGTCCCCCCCACTCCTATAAACGAGATGCTCCTGTATTTAAGAGGCTTTATGTACCTCTCTGTTTTTTTGTTTTTTTTAGCTTGATGTGCCTTTAAAACAAGTGGCTAGTCAGGTGACGAAGGAGAGGAGGCTCGTCTCTGTCAGCTTAGCTCTCAGCTGAGAGAGAGAGAGAGAGACCCAAATTGAAAGGGGACACGGGGGAAAATGGGGACACAGGACACAGGATCCGTTACAGTCAGAGAGAAATGGGTGGATAGAGTGGTAGGTGGCAACAAGGTCTCTTTAACTGCAGCCCCAGCTAGCTGTGCTCAGCTGTCTGCTTGGCAGCCAGCAGTGTGCTGCTGGGTCGAGTTCTTCAAGAAGCTGCTGCCTGCGTTGGTGCCTGTAGCCACAATAGTAGCAGCCGAGAAAGCCCTGAAAATGAGTGCTGCGTCACACCGATCGAGGAAGAGAAATAGAGAGTGATCGTAAACCGGTGTGGCGTGCTGTTTGTGTGTGTGTGGTCTGATCTGTTGGCGCATATCCGTGTCCGTGCAAAACTAGCTGTCGGGAAGAGCAATTCTGCTGTTGCAACAAGATGAAAATAGAGTGTGCGTGTGTGTCTGAGGGAGGCAGGGAGAGAGGGCTGAAGAGAGGGGGGAAGAGAGGGAGGGACTGAGGGGGGGGAGAGTCAGAGAGGGAGAGATTTTGGATTAGTTGCTACGTCACTTTTTCACGTCGAGGGGGGAAACAGAAGCTAAGATAATAGAAGCCCGCAGTCATCCAGTTTTCTACCTGAGAGTTGGACGCAATGGTTACGGCGAGAACCCCTGCCTCCTCAGCCTCATCCGTAGTGCTTGGTACCAGCTTCTCCCTCAGCCACTACATCTGTGTAGTAGTTAGGCAGGGATCGTCAGAGAAGACTTCCAACATGGATGCTGAAGATGTGACAGTTAGTTTGTGTGGGTGTTTGGTGTTTTGATGGCATTGTGAGGTCGGAGTAGGGGGTGGGAAGGGGTGAGGCGCAGGGGTTATCGAAAGAACGTTCTGGAAGGTTCGTAATGTCAAGACGACGCACGTTGGGGAGCATGTTCAGAGAATTATCGAGGTAATCGAATATTGCTATTATATGATTACATATATACCAATACATGATTACATAAATTATTACGTAGATATAGATATGTGTGATGTGTTGTCTGCCCTTATACAAAACCACATAGTAACCGGTATGGAGCTAATCTGCAGTCATTTTCTTTCATAGTACCTCCTATAAGGTGCGAACCAGGCGATACAGTTTGTTTGTATTGCTATTCAGCATATTTGTGTGTTTTTACCTTCAACTTGTTGTGAATAACTCTTCATAGGGTCGAAGGCAGGAAGGAGGATGCGTGAACCGGGATCGAGTAAATCCGGAATCAAGTAAACCTGGGCTTATTTTGTTATTAGGGAATCCAACAGGATACCTATTTGGAGCCTTTATTTTGTGGCAGACCAGTATTTTCTTGTGATTTGTTTTCAGTCTCTATGGCCACTGGCTGGGATTTAGTGGAAACCCTCCCTGAGGCATTTGTTTCTGCGTAGTTAGTGGAGACCAAAACAGAGGTGGTGACGCAGTCCTCCACTGAGCTGTACCTCTATGACAGCATGGCTGGACTTGTGTTTTTCTCTCCCCCATGTAGCTCTCCCTCTTGTTCTTTCTCTCTCTCTCTCTCTCTCTCCCTCTTGTTCTCTCTATCTCTGGGAGGGAGGGAGGGAGGGAGGGAGGGAGGGAGGGAGGGAGAGCAGCAAATAGGGTCTAAATGTCATGGCTCGAGTTCAGAGAGAGAGAGAGAAAGAGAGGGAGAGAAAGAGGGAGGGAGACGGAGACAGTGAGAAGGAGAAATGTTTTACCTTGCTCTCTTGGTAACTCTGCACTGGCAGTTCTCCAGTTCACATTGACTAGACTTCCTGAAGCTGCTGCATCACAGGCCCCAGTGCCAGAGCTGGCCTCCCATCGGGTGGGAGGAGCTCTCTAGACACTGCTGGTAGCACAATGCTATTGGACGGGCACAAGGGAGCAGGTGGAGGACAGCTTCTGATTGATGGAGAAGTAGTGTTATTGTGTATGGAGTTTTCTTTCTTTTTTTTAAAAGATGTTGTATAAGTTCTATAGGGGTTCTAATGAAATGTGTACAGTTACAGTATATGGTTTTGTTTTTACATTATTGTTTCTTTTCGACGGCACATGTGGCTGTATGTGCTCTATATTAGAATATATCATATTATTGTTTGTTCTATTCTGAAAGGAGTGGAAACATTATGTGCACTGTAGGTACACACATGAGTGTGTATCTGTTTGCTAGTTTCCAGTAATGTCTTCTGTAATCTGTTTCACAGTCTGATTGGTTTGTGTTCTGTGTTGCTGACATTGATCAGCTCCTGTCTGTTTCCTGTGACACTGGGGGCCAACCACAGTCCACTTCCTGCTCTGTCCAGCTTCCCCTTCCCTTCCCAGATGAGCCAGCTTCTCAGTCTCTTAATAGTGTTTGGTATGGTTGCTGTAGTACGGTTACGGTCCCTGAGACCGAGGGTTCTATGAGCTGGCATTCTGTGATGTCACAAACCTGCCACATTGGCCATTTCTAAATTGATGGAAGAACAACTGTTTGCCAAGGGTCTGCATTGCAGCTGCTGCTGCTGCAGTTGGCACCACTCTTTCGCTCTCAGGAACACTCAAGCGTGCACACACACTCGGTTTTTACGAAACGAAGGCAATACACACGCTCAAACACACACACGGAGTCTATCTTACGCAGACGGCCCTCATCTCGGAAGTTGAGGGTGCTACATCCCGGTGGCACCCCATGGGGAATCATTTCTGATGAATGAGGATGCAACAGGAGAGGGTTAGCCTGCCAGTGTGGGATGGGGGCACACACAGAAAGTAATTAGAAGGGCACAGGGAGGACACCCATACTTGTGTGTGTCCCCAGCACACGCTTGTGTGTGTGTGTGTGTGTGTGTGTGTGTGTGTGTGTGTGTGTGTGTGTGTGTGTGTGTGTGTGTGTGTGTGTGTGTGTGTGTGCGTGCGTGCGTGCATGCGTGGCACTTTCTTTTCACATTAATAGGTAACGTGATGCCCCCCCCCCCCCAAAAAAAAAGTAAATCTAGGCAGGCCAGTGCTGTCTGTGTTGTTTTGGAATGCACATGGAAAGGCTCCTGTCCCTTTAACTATTTTATGAACATTACACAACAGGTCCAGGGAACACAGGCAACAAACAACCCAAAAAAGAAATCTGCCTGCCAGGGTAGGGTTGAGCCAGGGAGGAACCAGACACCCTGACCTGTCACGGTGGCCAATGAAAATAAACACTGAGTTCCCTTGACTCACTTGACTCTCCAGTCTGTCTATAGGTCAGGTTGATAAGAGCTCTAGGGTGCCAGGGTCTTTGCTCTTCCTCTCATTGTGGAAATCAAAGTAAATATGCATATTTGAAATAGAAAGAAAAAAACAGGTAGGGAATATTTTGGCAGGAGCCTTACATCCCTGACCCTCTTTTAATCAGATAAAGTACAAGGAGTGTTTGTGGGCATTGTCGAAGAGAGGGAAAATAAAAACAGATTAAGATGGGGGGCAGGACGGAGGAGGGATGATGGAGCTGAGAGAATAGAACAGAGAGAGTTAGACGTTGAATTACATAGAGGGTTGAAGGGGATTTTGGGAGAGAGGTTAGGCAGTTTTGTATTTCGCCGAGCTAATCATTTGGCACCACTGTAAGTCAGTGAGTTGGCCACTGCCTAATACCACGCCCTTACATTGTGCCTGCGTCATGGTTCTCTCCCTGACCGAATCTACCTGAACACTTCCCCAGTGTTCTCCATAATGGCAGTAGTAGAGAGCTGTGAGTGTGAATACCACACCACTGTGAGGAAAGGCGAGGGGACCGAAGTCAAACGTCCAGCCAGCATCTGTCTCTGTCTTCAGGTAAAACTGTAGATTTAAAAAATATATAAATATGTTGACTTGGCATGTGTTGTGGAGTGTTGCTCCGCTCCAAGCATGACTGCATTTGTTTGGATCAAGTTTCAGGTTTGCTAGGAGGGAGTATGTGTGGTGTTCTCGCAATGGTTTTACATGTCTCTCTCTTTCTATCTGTTAGTGATGGGAGAAAAAAATCGACACAGTTTCATATCGGAATATTGTTTTTGACCGTACTGTATTCCGTATCGTTTTGACAATATCGCAATATTATTTGTGCGCTAGTTGGCTGTACCTGCACTCCAGTATTTTTCCTTCTTCACTTGTTCTCCATCTTCTTTTTAAACAGGAGCAAATTCTTTATCAGCACTTTTATTTCCATGATCAACAAATGTGTTTTCTCGTGTCTCTCTCTTGTCCCTCTGCAGCAGACATATGGTGAGCAATATGAGCAATGTTTGGAACATCAAATCACAATAAAATTACAGTATCGAATCGCAATACGTATAGAATTAGTAGGTGTGCCCAAACCTTTGACTGGTACTATATATAGTATATATATAGACTGCTCAAAAAAATAAAGGGAACACTAAAATAACACATTCTAGATCTGAATGAAATATTATTATGAAATACTTTTTTCTTTACATAGTTGAATGTGCTAACAACAAAATCACACAAAAATTATCAATGGAAATCCAATTTATCAACCCATGGAGGTCTGGATTTGGAGTCACACTCAAAATTAAGGTGGAAAACCGCACTACAGGCTGATCCAACTTTGATGTAATGTCCTTAAAACATGTCAAAATGAGGGTCAGTAGTGTGTGTGGCCTCCACGTGCCTGTATGACCTCCCTACAACGCCTGGGCATGCTCCTGATGAGGTGGCGGATGGTCTCCTGAGGGATCGCCTCCCAGACCTGGACTAAAGCATCCGCCAACTCCTGGACAGTCTGTGGTGCAATGTGGCGTTGGTGGATGGAGCGAGACATGATGTCCCAGATGTGCTCAATTGGATTCAGGTCTGGGGAACGGGCGGGCCAGTCCATAGCATCAATGCCTTCCTCTTGCAGGAACTGCTGACACACTCCAGCCACATGAGGTCTAGCATTGTCTTGCATTAGGAGGAACCCAGGGCCAACCGCACCAGCATAGGGTCTCACAAGGGGTCTGAGGATCTCATCTCGGTACCTAATGGCAGTCAGGCTACCTCCAAAGAAATGCCACCCCACACCATGACTGACCCACCGCCAAACCGGTCATGCTGGAGGATGTTGCAGGCAGCAGAACGTTCTCCACGGCGTCTCCAGACTCGGTCACGTCTGTCACGTGCTCAGTGTGAACCTGCTTTCATCTGTGAAGAGCACAGGGCGCCAGTGGCGAATTTGCCAATCTTGGTGTTCTCTGGCAAATGCCAAACGTCCTGCACGGTGTTGGGCTGTAAGCACAACCCCCATCTGTGGACATCGGGCCCTCATACCACCCTCATGGAGTCTGTTTCTGGCCGTTTGAGCAGACACATGCACATTTGTGGCCTGCTGGAGGTCATTTTGCAGGGCTCTGGCAGTGCTCCTCCTTGCACAAAGGCGGAGGTAGCGGTCCTGCTGCTGGGTTGTTGCCCTCCTACGGCCTCCTCCACGTCTCCTGATGTACTGGCCTGTCTCCTGGTAGTGCCTCCATGCTCTGGACACTACGCTGACAGACACAGCAAACCTTCTTGCCACAGCTCGCATTGATGTGCCATCCTGGATGAGCTGCACTACCTGAGCCACTTGTGTGGGTTGTAGACTCCGTCTCATGCTACCACTAGAGTGAAAGCACTGCCAGCATTCAAAAGTGACCAAAACATCAGCCAGGAAGCATAGGAACTGAGAAGTGGTCTGTGGTTACCACCTGCAGAACCACTCCTTTATTGGGGGTGTCTTGCTAATTGCCTATAATTTCCACCTGTTGTCTATTCCATTTGCACAACAGCATGTGAAATGTATTGTCAATCAGTGTTGCTTCCTAAGTGGACAGTTTGATTTCACAGAAATGTGATTGACTTGGAGTTACATTGTGTTGTTTAAGTGTTCCCTTTATTTTTTTGAGCAGTGTATATTATACAGTGTTTTTCTTTATTTTGACTGTTTTCTACATTGTAGAATAATAGTGAAGACATCCAAACTATGAAATAACACATATGGGATCATGTAGCAACCAAAAAAGTGTTAAACCAATCAAAATACATTTTATATTTGAGATTCTTCAAAGTAGCCACCCTTTGCCTTGATGTCTTCTTTGCACACTCTCTCAACATTCTTCACCTGGAATTTGGCATTATCTCAACCAGCTTCACCTGGAATGCTTTTCCGACAGTCTTGAAGGAGTTCCCACATATGCTGAACACTGCTTTTCCTTCCCAAACCATCTCATTTAATTGAGGTCAGGTGATTGTGGAGGCCAGGTCATCTGATGCAGCGCTCCATCACTCTCCTTGGTCAAATAACCCTTACACAACCTGGAGGTGTGTTGGGTCATTGTCCTGTTGAAAAACAAATGATAGTCCCACTAAGCGCAAACCAGATGGGATGGCATATCGCTGCAGAATGCTGTGGTGGCCATGCTGGTTAAGTGTGCCTTGAATTCTAAATAAATCACAGTGTCACCAGCAAAGCACCCCCACAGCATCACACCTCCTCCTCCATGCTTCACGGTGGGAACCACACATGCGGAGATCATTTGTTCACCTACTTTGCGTCTCACAAAGACACAGCGGTTGGTACCAAAAATCGCAAATTTAGACTCATCAGACCAAAGAACAGATTTCCACCGGTCTAATGTCCATTGCTCGTGTTTCTTGGCCCAAGCAAGTCTCTTCTTCTTATTGGTGTCCTTTAGTAATGTTTTTTTGCAGCAATTTGACCATGAAGGCCTGATTCACGCAGTATCCTCTGAACAGTTGAGATGTGTCTGTTACTTGAAATCTGTGACGCCAAATAGGGCAATCTTCTGTATACCACCCCTACCTTTTCACAACAAAACTGATGGGCTCAAATGCATTAAGAAGGAAAGAAATTCCACAAATTAACTTTTAACAAGGCACACCTGTTAATTGAAATGCATTCCAGGTGACTACCTCATTAAGCTGGTTGAGAAAATGCCAAGAGTATGCAAAGCTGTCATCAAGGCAAAGGTTGGCTACTTTGAAGAACCTCACAAATGAAATGTATTGTGATTTGTTTTAACACTTTTTTGGTTATTTCATAGTTTTGATGTTTTCACTATTATTCTGCAATGTATAAAATACTCAAAGTAAAGAAAATCCCTGAAATTAGTAGGTGTGCAAACTTTTGACTGGCACTGTTTATATATATTATGGCCTAAAGTATGTGGACATGCCTTCAGCTTTTATCCCATCCCATTTCCAGTGGGTCAGAAGTTTACATACACTCAATTAGTATTTGGTAGAATTGCCTTTAAATTGTTTAACTTGGGTCAAACGTTTCGGGTAGCCTTCCACAAGCTTCCCACAATAATTTGGGTGAATTTTGGCCAATTTCTCCTGACAGAGCTGGTGTAACTGAGTCAGGTTTGTAGGCCTCCTTGCTCGCACACGCTTTTTCAGTTCTGCCCACAAATTTTCTATAGGATTGAGGTCAGGGCTTGACAATACCTTGACTTTGTTGTCCTTAAGCCAGTTTGCCTTCTTTCCTTCTTCATGATGTCATGTATTTTGGGAAGTGCACCAGTCCTTCCTGCAGCAAAGCACCACCACAACTTTCTGCCACCCCCGTGCTTCACAGTTGGGATGGTGTTCTTCGGCTTGCAAGCCTCCCCTATTTTTCCTCCATTATGGCCAAACAGTTCTATTTTTGTTTCATCAGACCAGAGGACATTTCTCCCAAAAGTACGATCTTTGTCCCCATATGCAGTTGCAAACCGTAGTCTGGCTTTTTTATGGCAGTTTTGAAGCAGTGGCTTCTTCCTTGCTGAGCGGCCTTTTAGGTTATTATTATTTTAGGCTCAAAGAGATTACAAATTGGAAGGACAGGTTGGAATTCACGGATATTTGGAGCATTCTAAAACCTGGATATCCAGCTATTCGTATATATTTTTTATGTTTTATTTTTTTATTTTCTATGGTACCAAAAGTGAAAGTATGGATTGAGGATCGAATGCGATTAGACCATTAGTTTATAGCCCTCCATGTAATTATAACAGACTTTCCACGAGGGTGGGGATATTGGAAATTCAACCAGGGTTTATTGACTGACACTACTTTCTTTACAAAAACTAGGGATTTCAGAACAGGCTTTTTTCTTGCACAAAATCTCACCAAAGAAGGATTTGAATGAGGAGGTAAAATACTGTATGTTCTCTGGTCAAGTTCCTCCAAGCTCACTTGACGATAAGTTTTGTGATATCCTTCTCCCAAAACATCATGTTAAACTATCTGTGACACAAAAAATGATTGTGAAGGCCTAATTACACATGGCAAACTATGGTTGGCGTTGATTCCTTTCCATTCCAATATAGATATGTCAAACTTTATGAACTACTGAAAGATCCATTACTATCATGTTTGAATTACTCATATAAATGGCAATCTGTCATACACACAAAAATACAGACTGCTCTTTCTTCTACTGAAGCACAAGCTAGGGGGCAATACAAAGACCCAGTCTCTTAAAAAAATTGGAGGCCCCTCACAAAATATTGGCAAAATGTATTGCTGAGAACATTGAATTGTCAAGAGACATAAAACAAGGTTGCCCTCTGTCACCATACCTATTTCTTAGGGGCAAAAAAATAAGGGATTAGAGACAGAAGTATCAATGTATGCCGATGATTTAAATTCTCTTGAGTCCTCAATCTTCAACCTTGAAGGGCCTCATTGAGGACCTGGATAATTTATCCAGTTTATCTGGATTAAAACTCAACTAAACTCAGAAAAAAAAGAAACATCCCTTTTTCAGGACCCTGCCTTTCAAAAATAATTAATACAAATCCAAATAACTTCACAGATCTTCATTGTAAAGGGTTTAAAACACTGTTTCCAATGCTTGTTCAATGAACCACAAACAATGAATGAACATGCACCTGTGGAACGGTTACAGTTTACAGACGGTAGGCAATTAAGGTCACGGTTATGAAAACGTAGGACACTAAAGAGGCCTTTCTACTGACTCTGAAAAACACCAAAAGGAAGATGCCCAGGGTCCCTGCTCATCTGCGTGAACGTGCCTTAGGCATGCTGCAAGGCGGCATGAGGACTGCAGACGTGGCCAGGGCAATAAATTGCAATGTCCGTACTGTGAGACGCTTAAGACAGCCTACAGGGAGACAGGACGGACAGCTGATCGTCCTCGCAGTGGCAGATCACGTGTAACAACACCTGCACAGGATCGGTACATCCAAACATCACACCTGTGGGACAGGTACAGGATGCAACAACAACTGCCCGAGTAACACCAGGAACACACAATCCCTCCATCAGTGCTCAGACTGTCCGCAATAGGCTGAGAGAGGCTTGTAGGCCTATTGTAAGGCAGGTCCTCACTAGACATCACCGGCAACAACGTCGCCTATGGGCACAAACCCACTGACGAGTCGCGATTTTATCTCACCAGGGGTGGTGGTAGGATTCACGTTTATTATCAAAGGAATGAGCTTTACACCGAGGCCTGTACTCTGGAGTGGGATCGATTTGGAGGTGGAGGGTCCGTCATGGTCTGGGGCGTGGTGTCACAGCATCATCAGACTGAGCTTTTTATCATTGCAGGCAATCTCAACTCTGTGTGTTACAGGGAAGACATCCTCCTCCCTCATGTGGTACCCTTCCTGCAGGCTCATCCTGACATGACTCTCCAGCATGACAATGCCACCAGCCATACTGCTCGTTCTGTGAGTGATTTCCTGCAAGACAGGAATGTCAGTGTTCTGCCATGGCCAGCGACGACCCCGGATCTCAATCCCATTGAGCACGTCCGGGACCTGTTGGACCGGAAAGTGAGGGTTAGGGCCATTCCCCCCCAGAAATGTCCGGGAACTTGCAGGTGCCTTGGCGGAAGAGTGGGAGTAACATCTCACAGCAAGAGAAAATCTGGTGAGGTCCATGAGGAGGAGATGCACTGCAGTACTTAATGCAGCTGGTGGAATGGTAAACCAAACAAGCATATTTATATAGCGAACATGAGTTTGGAGTGTTAAATATGATTAAACCTCTCTCTTAAAGCCTCCATTGGACCGAAATCGTGTCTAAATCCAAAGAGTTTTTCTAGCAAGGTACTAGGAGAGGCTCATCCTATGTTTAAGAGTGGGCTCTTTGCCTTTTTTCAGATTAAAACCTTACATTTTCGGTGGATTGACAATGGATCCCTGTTTCAAGTATGCTCCTTTTTAAATGAAGTCATGCAGAGTTGGATACAATTTCAATTTCATCCTCCAAAAAATGCCAATCGAATATTACAGCAAATAATGGCTAAACTCCAACGTACTGATAGAGGAATGAATATATATATATATATATATATATATATATATATATATATATATATATATATTACAAGAAGGGTATAATATTTAGAAAGTATATTGTAAACAAGAACGGTAAGAATATGTCACACAAGGAACTAACAATAGTGCATATTATCAATTAAAAATGATAACCAACTTATGGTGGCACTGCCACAAAATTGTAAGAGACAATTACTAAAAACAACAATTGACACATCAATCCATTCATTTCAATGTAGGCTATAATATAAAATACTCGCTACAGAGAGAATGCTCAATATATGGGGCATTGACCACGATCAATCAATTGAAAATATCATTAAACTATTGGGTAAAGTATTTATTTTTAGGGCAATATCGGTAGAAAAGTTACTAATAGGAAGGTTCAGGACCCTCGTACGACATCATAGTGAAATGGAGGGATGTTCTACAAGAGGAAATAGCATACTGGGAAAGATGGGTTCATCTGTGGAGATCGGTGGGTTGGAGTTCAAATCAGAATGAGTGGTGGATTGTCTGCTGTGGGTGAAAATCCAGCACTTGGAGAAAGAGGAATATATGTTGAATTATTGAACTACAGGTACCGTAGATGTGATTGAAAATAGCTGTAAATAGCAGTAGAGGTATTGTTGTCCATTAGTTTACTCCAGAAAGGGTAGGGTAGGAGGAGGGGGGGGGGGGGGTATTTAAAAAAAGAGGGGATTAGAAATGATGTTATCAACAAAATTTATAGAATCTACAATCTGCAATATTAAAGCTGATGGACCCAAAAGTGCAGCAGACGTCCAATGGAAGCCCAGATACAACAGAGTGAATCCTATAGCCATGTACAGTTGACTACCAGTTCTCCAATGACAGACAGGTATAATGGAGGACTCCAGTTTGAAAGATGTTATCAATCCTTTTTCCTTTACTGCCTACTGAGAGCATCCAGAGAATTGGAATACATGATGCATTACTCTATACAGAATGACCATGCATTACTCTATACAGAATGACCATGCGTTACTCTATACAGAATGACCATGCATTACTCTATACAGAATGACCATGCATTACTCTATACAGAATGACCATGCATTACTCTATACAGAATGACCATGCATTACTCTATACAGAATGACCATGCATTACTTTATACAGAATGACCATGCATTACTCTATACAGAATGACCATGCATTACTGTGCAGTTACCTTTGAATATTTCTCATTTGTACTTAACAAAGCAGTGATGCCTCTCAGATAGTATTTAAGACCACTATTTGAAGCTGTGGTGGGGAAACAGAGGACGTTCCTCCATCAGAGATTCACAAGTTTAAAGTGATCCAGTCATGCTCTCAATGAGTGTCCCTCAAATGGCACCCTATTCCCTATATGGTGCACTCTTTTGACCACCACAGCCCTATGGGCCCTGGTTGTTTGTCTCATTCTTTGTTTGTTGTGCAGTAAATATTTCCGCTTGCATTTTCAACGTGTTTTATTAGTTTTTTTCCTGCAAAGCACATTGAAGAGGAGCATTGCATTCCATGTCTGAAAGATGCCGTATAAAGAAAGCTTGATTTGATATAGGGAATAGGGACGCAGACAGTCTGCATCAGATCCTCCCAGGTCGGCCTGCCAGGGTATTTAATTGTCGCCATTGAAAATTGCCTGGCGATGTTCAGTTTCCAATGACTCTGAAAAGGCTGGCCCTTGCTGTGTTGTCTTCCTCGTCTTGTTTAGGACGTACGAGTGGGCCTCTCTTCTCCCTCCTAGCACAACTAACGTTTTGGACTTCAGAGGACAATAACACAGGTGATGGACGTGGAGGCAGGGTCTCAGGAGGAGACAGATTTTGTCTTATTAAAAGTGCTTGGGCCGGAGATCAACCGATTTTACTTTTGGTTATACTTTTGGTTATACTTTTGGTTTTACTTTTGGTTTTACTTTTGGTTTTACTTTTGGTTATACTTTTGGTTATACTTTTGGTTATACTTTTGGTTTTACTTTTGGTTATACTTTTGGTTATACTTTTGGTTTTACTTTTGGTTTTACTTTTGGTTATACTTTTGGTTTTACTTTTGGTTATACTTTTGGTTTTACTTTTGGTTATACTTTTGGTTTTACTTTTGGTTATACTTTTGGTTTTACTTTTGGTTATACTTTTGGTTATACTTTTGGTTTTACTTTTGGTTTTACTTTTGGTTTTACTTTTGGTTATACTTTTAGTTATACTTTTGGTTATACTTTTGGTTTTACTTTTGGTTATACTTTTGGTTTTACTTTTGGTTATACTTTTAGTTATACTTTTAGTTATACTTTTGGTTATACTTTTGGTTTTACTTTTGGTTTTACTTTTGGTTTTACTTTTGGTTATACTTTTGGTTATACTTTTGGTTATACTTTTGGTTTTACTTTTGGTTTTACTTTTGGTTTTACTTTTGGTTATACTTTTAGTTATACTTTTGGTTATACTTTTGGTTTTACTTTTGGTTTTACTTTTGGTTATACTTTTAGTTATACTTTTGGTTATACTTTTGGTTTTACTTTTGGTTATATTAGTCAAGTTTATTTGCCATATGCACGGGATACACATGCTACACAGTACAATGGAAAGCTCACAGTACATCACTCTAGACCATGCGACATAAGAATAATGAAAAGGAATATTCAAATAAGCTCAATGGAATAATAATAGTTATTTGCAGGAATGTTTATACAGGGAAAGCACTCAAATAAATGTAAACATGCCAGGAGGGAGAATGGGGAGAAAGGTGTTGTTCAATAAGTGGGCTTGACGTGACTTACAGCACGGGATAAAGTGGTACCATACTATTACTATGTTATTACCAATTTATTCTGTGCTGTAATGCAAAGTGCTAATGAATGTTTAGTGTGTATCAGAGGTATCAATCGTGTTAAATCAGACACACCTCCCAAGCTGTTTGGTAGCTTGACATCCTGCAAACATTTGTATCGTACATTGCCAGCCTTGGTTACATCATACATGTTGACATGGATGAACTCTGCCAGTTTCTCTGCTAGCTAGGTGCCACTTCACCTGATTTAACGCTTGTCAAACACCCATCAACTCCGCAAAACGTATGAGAATTTGACTTATGTGCAGCACATGACTCCATGAGCTCTAACGTGTATCCTGACACTTGCAATGATGAATAATTTTGTAACCAAGATGAATACTAACCATGTCACATTTTGTGTTCTAATGTCCGGCAGGTTCAGTGTGTCATTAGTTTCATCAGTTAAGGTTGGCGTGATCTAACAATGCTCCTCTTGGAAGCTGGTTTCAGGTGGTGACTTAGAGTGTTGTAGTCATTATCTAGCACCATTTGAAATCAGTGTTCTTGGGGTGGGAAGTAGCAACGTCTTCGCTGTGTCTCGGACCATCAACACCTAACCAAACACCCCTGGAATGACTGGAGTTGACGGACAAGCAGCCGAGTGAGAAAAAAGATACTTCATATTGAGTGGGGGGGAAACACTAAGGCCGAGATTCAATCAGCTTTAACCGGCGATAGCCGACACCTGCATAGCTGATGTTTTGGTGGTGTTGGGGCTGTCAAATCGGTGAGGAGCTGCTCTTGTGATCATTGTCATGGAAGCCACACCAGTCCCACTCCCGTTAGAAGTTCAGAACGAGAATGTGTGGGCTATATAGAAATAATAACGCTCAAATTGAAAATCATTCAAACAGAATCACGATTTCTATCAGCCTTATTGAGGTGTAGATTACAGCTCACATTCCAGTGTTCTAACTTGTAAACAAGGCTGCATGGGATTTCTCATAATGTGACTCTATGCAGCCGATGGCAATGTCCCCTTCGGGTATAATGCCGGCAGCCGCTTGCGGATTTAACAGCTCTAACGCAGTTCCACCTCCGACACATCAAAACATCAGCTATGTGGATGTCGGCTAAAGCGGATCTGATTAAATTGGTCCCTAAGTGCCATTGATTATATCCCTCAGTGGTGTAATGGCCTCTAGTCATCACGGATGTCACAGCAGAGACAGACAGACACCTCCGGCTAGTTGTCCTATCACCAAGGGTGACCGATTTCTTTTGGTGTTCAGAGTCTTGTTGTGTTTCTAGCACCATTTGAAATCGGTTACAATAAAGGACAAAGTCAACTGGACAGACGCAGGGGAAATGACTGCATTGAGTGAAGAACCGGACTTCTGAGGGGCTCTTGCTGCATCCCAGATTATGGGGTACATTCGTTTAAAATGGACCATGCATTTGTAAAACATTGCACACTGAATCACTTCACTTTAATGAGTAATAAGGTATTAGAGGCTGGCCAAAGGTAAATAACAATGCAATGAACATAAATGAATCAGACATTGCCTCTGTCTTTGCAGTGTACACACCAGCCAGGAAATCTGATGTAATTTGCAATTTAGTCCACCAGGTGGCAATGATCACATGAACACAGTCTCTCAGTGTCCTTCTCACAGTGGGAATTTGTCATCGCCCATAGTTTTGCTGACCATGTCACCTGACTCAGAAAGTATATATATATATATATATATATATTTATTTTTATACATGCATATTTATTTTAGTTTGGTAAATACAGTAATGGAAAAATAGAGGTGCAACATTTTCAAATATTTTACTGTTCTTAAGGAAATCAGTCAATTTAAATAAATAAATGAGGCCCTAATCTATGGATTTCACATGACTGGGAATACAGATATGCATCTGTTGGTCACAGATACCTTTTTTTTAAAGTAGGGGCGTGGATCAGAAAACCAGTCAGTATCTGGTGTGACAACCATTTGCCTCATGCAGCGCGTCACATCTCTTTCGCATAGAGTTGATGAGGCTGTTGATTGTGGTCTGTGGAATGTTGTCTCACTCCTCTTCAAAGGCTGTGCGATGTTTCTGGATATTGGCTGAAACTGGAACACTCTGTCATACACGTCGATCTAGAGCATCCCAAACATGCTAAACGGGTGACATGTCTGGTGAATATGCAGGCCATGGAAGAACGTTGATATTTTCAGCTTCCAGGAATTGTTTACAGATCATGAGGTGATGGCAGCGGATGAATAGTATGACAATGGGCCTCAGGATCACATCACAGTATCTCTGTGCATTCACATCGATAAAATGCAATTGTTTTCATTGTCCGTAGCTTATGCCTGGCCATACCATAACCCCAGCGCCACCATGGGGCACTCTGTTCACAACGTTGACATCAGCAAACTGCTCGCCCACACAACGTCATACACGTGGTCGGCAGTTGTGAGGCCGGTTGGACATACTGCCAAATTCTCAAAAACAACGTTGGTGGCGGCTTATGGTAGAGAAATTAACATTTGATTCTCTGGCAACAGCTCTGGTGGATATTCCTGCAGTCTCAAACTCAAAAAAGTCTGGGACACTGTAAAGTCCATGGAGAATAAGAGCACCTCCTCCCAGCAGTCCACTGCACTAAGGCTAGGAAACACTGTCACCACCGATAAATCCTCGATAATTGAGAATTTCAATTAGCATTTTTCCACAGCTGGCCATGCTTTCCACCTGGCTACCCCTACCCCGGTCAACAGCCCTGCACCCCCCGCAGCAACTCAACCAAGCCTCCACATTTCTCCTTCACCCAAAGATTGGAAAGCAGCTGCGGTCATCCCCCTCTTCAAAGGGTGGGACACTCTTGACCCAAACTGCTACAGACCTATATTCTACCCTGCCTTTCTAAGGTCTTCGAAAGCCAAGTCAACAAACAGATTACCGACCATTTCGAATCCCACCGTACCTTCTCCACTATGCAATCTGGTTTCAGAGATGGTCATGGGTGCACCTCAGCCATGCTCAAGGTTCCTAAACAATATCATAACCGCCATCAAAAAGAGACAATACTGTGCAGCCGTATTCATTGGCCTGGCCAAGGCTTTCGACTCTGTCAATCACCACATTCTTATCGGCAGACTCAACAGCCTTTGTTTCTCAAATGACTGCCTCGCCTGGTTCACCAACTACTTCTATGATAGAGTTCAGTGTGTCAAATCGAAGGGCTTGTTGTCCGGAACTCTGGCAGTCTCTATGGGGGTGCCACAGGGTTAAATTTTTGGTCCAACTCTCTCCTCTTATAACATCAACGATGTCGCTCTTGCTGCTGGTGATTCTCTGATCCACCTCTACGCAGACGACACCATTCTATATACTTCTGGCCTTTCTTTGGACACTGTGTTAATGAACCTTGTATGGCATTGAAGATGAGCTTCAATGCCATACAACTCTCCTTCCGTGGCCTCCAACTGCTCTTAAAGTACATCTAAATGCATGCTCTTCAACCGATCGCTGCCCGCACCTGCCCGCCCGTCCAGCATCACTACTCTGGACGGTTCTGACTTAGAATATGTTGACAACTACAAATACCTAGGTGTCTGGTTAGACTGTAAACTCTCCTTCCAGACTCACATTAAGCATCTCCAATCCAAAATTAAATCTAGAATCGGCTTCCTATTTTGCAACAAAGCATCCTTCACTCATGCTGCCTAACATACCCTCGTAAAACTATCCTACCAATCCTTGACTTCGGCAATATCAATTACAAAATAGCTTTAAACACTCTACTCAGCAAATTGGATGCAAGCTATCACAGTGCCATCTGTTTTGTCACCAAAGCCCCATATACTACCCACCACTGCGACCTGTATGCTCTCGTTGGCCTACCCTCGCTTCCTATTCATCGCCGAAAACCCACAGGCACCAGGTCATCTATAAGTCTTTGCTAGGTAAAGCCCCGCCTTATCTCAACTCACTGGTCACCCTAGCAGCACCCACACATAGCACGCGCTCCAGCGGGTATATCTTACTGGTTCCTCCAGCAGGTATATTTCACTGGTTCTTCCAGCAGGTATATTTCACTGGTTCCTCCAGCAGGTATATTTCACTGGTTCCTCCAGCAGGTATATTTCACTGGTTCCTCCAGCAGGTATATCTCACTGGTTCCTCCAGCAGGTATATCTCACTGGTTCCTCCAGCAGGTATATTTCACTGGTTCCTCCAGCAGGTATATTTCACTGGTTCCTCCAGCAGGTATATTTCAGCCAATTCCTCCTTTGACCGCCTGTCCTTCCAGTTCTCTGCTGCCAATGACGAACGAATTGCAAAAATTACTGAAGCTGGAGACTCATATCTCCATATCTCCTTCTCTAACTTCAAGCATCAGCTGTCAAATCAGCAAATTAAAAAAGTAAATAGCTCATCCAACTACCTCATCCCCATATTGTTATTTATTTATTTTAGCTCCTTTGCACCCCAGTATCTCTACTTGCACATTCATCTTCTGCACATCTATCACTCCAGGCCTATTTATTGCCTTACGTCCCTAATCTTACCTCATTTGCACACACTGTATATAGACTTTTTTTTATTGTGTTATTGACTGGTTCTATTGTGTTATTGAACTTTGTTTGTTCCATGTGTAACTCTGTGTTGTTGTTTGTGTCGCACTGCTTTGCTTTATCTTGGCCAGGTCGTAGTTGAAAATTAGATCTTGTTCTCAACTGGCCTACCTGGTTAAATAAAGGTTAAAAAAACCAAGCCAACAAAGGAATTGTCCGTAGAGCACCGAGAAAGGATTGTGTCAAGGCACAGATCTGGCAAAGGGTACTAAAATATTCTGCAGCTTTGAAGGTCCCCAAAAACACAGTGGCCTCAATCATTCTTTGAACCACCAAAACTCTTCCTAGAGCTGTCCGCACGGCCTAACTGAGCAATCAGGGGAGAAGGGTCTTGGTCAAGGAGGTGACCAATGGTCACTCTGACAGAGCGCCAGAGTTCCTCTGTGAAGATGGGAGAACCTTCCAGAAGGACAACAATCTCTGCAGCACTCCACCAATCAGGCCTTTATGGTATTTTATTAGGATCCCTATTAGATGTTGCAAAAGCAGCAGCTACTCTTCCTGGGGTCCAACACAAAACATGACATAATGCAGAACAGCTCAAGGACCAAACTACATCAATATGTATATTTATATTTATAAACTCAGCAAAAAAAAGAAACGTCCTCTCACTGTCAACTGTGTTTATTTTCAGCAAACTTGACATGTGTAAATATTTGTATGAACATAACAAGATTCATCAACTGAGAGATGAACTGATCAAGTTCCACAGACATGCGACTAACAGAAATTGAATAATGTGTCCCTGAACAAAGGGGGGGGGGGGGGTTTAAATCAAAGGTAACAGTCAGTATCTCCTCCTCGTGGACTGCACCAGATTTGCCAGTTCTTGCTGTGAGATCTTACCCCACTCTTCCACCAAGGCAAGTTCCCGGACATTTCTGGGGGGAATGGCCCTAGCCCTCACCCTCCGATCAAACAGGTCCTAGACGTGCTCAATGGGATTGAGATCCGAGCTCTTCGCTGGCCATGGCAGAACACTGACATTCCTGTCTTGCAGGAAATCAGACACAGAACGAGCGGTATGACTGGGGGCATTGTCATGCTGGAGGGTCATGTCAGGATGAGCCTGCAGGAAGGGTACCACATGAGTGAGGAGGATTCTCCCCAATTTCGTGATATCCAATTGGTAGTTACAGTCTTGGTCCATCACTGCAACTCCCGTACGGACTCGGGAGAGGCGAAGGTCGAGAGACATGCATCCTCAGAGATACGACCCTGCCAATCCGCACTGCTTCTTGACACATTGGTTGCTTCACCCAGTAGTTAGCCGCACCAATGTGTCGGACGAAACACCGTACAGCTGTCGACCGAGGTCAGCACACATGCCTCTGGCCCACCACAAAGAGTCGCTAGAGCGCGATGGGACAAGGACATCCCAGCTGGCCAAACCGTCCCCTAACCAGGACGACGCTGGGCCAATTGACCGCCGCCTCATGGGTCTCCCGGTCGCGGCCGGCTGCAACACAACCCAGGATCAAACCCGGGTCTGTAGTGATGCTTCTAGCACTGCAAGGCAGTGCCTTAGACCACTGTGCCAATCGGGAGGCCCACATTCATGTTTCTTATAAAAAGAAGAAGTGATGCAGTCAGTCTCTCCTCAACTCTTAATCAAGAGAGACTGGCATTAATATCAGCCCTCTGAGTGGCCCGACGGATACTCCTCAGTAAAGGCACGACAGCCCGCTTGTAGTTTGCCAAAAGGCACCTAAAGACTCTCAGACCATGAAAAACAAGATTCCCTGGTCTGATGAAACCAAGATTGAACTCTTTGGTCTGAAGGCCAAGCGTCACGTCTGGAGGAAACCTGACACCATCCCTACTGTGAAGCATGGTGGTGGCAGCATCATGCTGTGGGGATGTTTTTCAGTGCAGTGACTGGAAGACTCGTCAGGGTCGAGGGAAAGATGAATGGAGCAAAGTACAGAGAGATCCTTGATGAAAACCTGCTCCAGAGCTCTCAGGAACTTAGAATGGGGCGAAGGTTCACCTTCCAACAAGACAACGACCCTAAGCACACAGCCAAGACAACGCATGAGTGGCTTTGGGACAAGTCTCTGAATGTCCTTGAGTGGCCCAGCCAGAGCCCAGACTTGAACCCGATCGAACATCTCTGGAGAGACCTGAAAATAGCTGCGCAGTGACGCTCCCCATCCAACTTGACAGAGCTTGAGAGGATCTGCAGAGAAGAATTGGAGAAACTCCACAAATACAGGTGTGCCAAGCTTGTAGCGTCATACCCAAGAAGACGCTAGGCTGTAATCGCTGCCAAAGGCGCTTCAACAATGTACTGAATAAAGTGTCTGAATACTTATGTAAATGTGATATTTCAGTTGTTCATTTTTAATGCATTTGCAAAAATGTCTAAAAAAACAAACAATTTTTGCTTTGTCATTATGGAGTATTGTGTGTAGATTGATGAAGGGGGGAAAACGATTGAATCCATTTTAGAATAAGGCTGTAACGTAACAAAATGTGAAGAAAGTCAAGGGGTCTGAACATTTTCCGAATACTTTTCCCCCTACATCAAGTAATCGGGGTTGGATTAAATGCGGAAGACACATTTCAGTTGTACAGCTGACTAGGTTCCCCCCTTTCCTCTTTTATCGTTGTGTTTATTCATTGTGTTATTATTTTTCCCTCTGCATTGTTGGGAAGGGCCCATAAGTAAGTAAGCAGTTAGTCTACACTTGTTCTTTACAAAGCATGTGACAAATACAATTTTATTTGATATTCAAGATTCATTCTTGATTATCCATAATCACAGTAGCATCCAAGTGGTTAGATATTCTTGTTTTGGAAAAATATATATATTTTCGATTGGGCACAACATAATCCGAGACAAAAACAAACTGCAAATGCATCCAAAAAACATGACTACTTTCAAAAGGGATTCTCCAGTACTTTTGTATACTTCTGAAGTAGCACTCACAAGCAAAAACATTTCCCTGAAAATGACACATTTGTACACCACATCATTGCTCTCTCTTGCTCTGCTGTGGGTGCATCATGTGCATCTTGCTAGCGGTCACTGATATGGCGAGGGGCTGAAGCTCATTGGTTGAACTTGAATTGGTAGGGGGCTGGCTCACGTGGAGGAAAATGCACATCTTCCAGAAAAACTGTTGCTTTCAAAACTAGGGATTTCTTGGATAATTGAGGTAAAACAGTAATTCTGCTCATAGATTATGCATGTATGAACTACACGTCGACACATCCAGTCCAAAGCAGGAAGTTAAAAAAATACTTAGTCGCCAAAGTTCCGGAGCATATCTTTAACACACAAATTAATTTGTCCAAATACTTATGACACCTTGAAATGGGGGGACTAGAAAGATCAAATCCAAGTTTATTGGTCGCATACACAGTTTAGCAGATGTTATCGCAGGTACATCGAAATGCTTGTGTTACTGGCTCCTAACAGTGCTGTAAAAAATGTCAAGCAAGTACACAAATAAGAACAAATTTGAAACAAGAAATCACAAATGACAGGATGAATCCAGTTAACAACCCAAATAACACTAATCAGTAATCCAAATTCAATCTGTGTATATAAACCAATATATATATATATATATATATATATATATACACACACACTAAGAATATGTAGAGCAGTAGATTTATTACAGTGAACTATGTCAAGAAATCAGTTGATAAATACAGGCGGTGTGCAAAACAGTGTAGCAAAAATGCAACGCACAGTAGTAGATCTATTAGAATGAGCAATGTGAAGAATACAGTATATGAACACACAGGGTGAAAACAGTATAAAAGAAATGGTCCAGTGTTTAATGTCTCTATATACATGGGACAGCAGCGTTGGCTGTGTGTGTGTGTATGTATATCAGTGGTGGTCTGTGCCATTTAAGATGAGGGAAGAATTATAATTGTATTTTTTTATGTGCGAGCATGTCATTATTTCTATTACAGCATATTGGATGACTAATTCATATTCCATTCACCTAGTTCAATGTGACAGCGATAGGTTTAGGCTACAACATGATTCTCAATTTTCCCCTATACCCATCATGAGGTTGCTACAACCTAGCCTATGAATGTAAGTTTACAAAGTAGGCGCACGGGTCAAGAGAAATTAGAGTAATCAAGGTGACAGACCTTGACACATTCAATACCGCTTTGCACACTCTTGCCTGCATCTAGCTGATCTAGGATGTGATCATTAGTCCAACAGTTGCAAAATAGTTTATATTGAACAAATTCAGGTATGTTTATTCCCACTTTGTTCAGTTTGCTTCAGTCTTAGAGTTTTTTTTAAACAGAATTGTCGGAATAGACCTGATCACACGCAAACAGTTCATTTTCATAGCCGCCACATACAAACAGCACGAACCCTTTTATTATCATCATCATCTCGCATCTACGCACGCTCCTCCTCTCACCTTCACATGTGGACATCAGCGATCACAACCAGGCAAAGCGTCATATCATAATTGAAGTCAATGTACCCAGAGGACAGAAAGTAGTTGTCCTCAGGCTACACCATTGTTGTTGCGGCTTCTGTAGACCTTCAGTGCAAAACTGTGTGTATATAAATCATTGCATGACGTGAACATATTTAGTATAGTTTTATCTAAAGAGGATAACCTCTAATGTCTCTATTTGAAAAAGAATACATTCACTAAGGATGGTCCTCCCCTTCCTCCTCTGAGGAGGCTCCACTGGTATGTATGTGTATATATGTGAGTATGGTGACTATGTGTATGAGGTGTGTGAGCTTTCTTTGTCTCTTACTTACTCCAGGAGTACTACTTACTACTCCAACTACAGGAGATGGTTGTTGGCTGATCGTCTGATAGCCTTAAAGATACAAGCTGTTTTTCAGTACAGAGCCAAGTTTTAGCTTCACTATCCAAATAAATACACAGGGGAATCTTGTTGGACATTTTAATAAATATGATTTCCTTCAAATTCTTTATTTCAAAGGGGGCAAAACTGGCTTTGTGATGCAGGGTTGCCCTAAAGGGGAGAATTGTAACTAAGAATGTTGGCAATGAGATAAAGCAGGCTTAGATAAAGAGATATTTGTGAAGTACACTGGAAACAAATAGTTTTTGAATAATCAGGTTAGGTCACTCATTAAGCACAAGCTTCCAAATGAGAGTGAACCAATTCATTCTTCATCATGAGGTTTCTAAACAATCACATAATAGAACTTCCTTTGAAAGGATATGAAACCGGTGTTTGGGAGGGGCTGCTACATTCATAAGCAGGAGGGTAGTGCATTAAATCACAGCAGCATGTTCACTGTGACTCCCTTCTCAAGGATGCAACAGGAGACTAAAGCAAATCAGAAGACTTGGTACTGAAAAAGAAAACAAAAAAATACAGTTAAGACAACCCCAGAAAATACATTTTACATTTATTTCCACACATTCTCTGTGTGGATGGGTGGACCTGTGGAACATAAAACGGGATAAATCTGTTGGACTTTGACACATACAATATATATTGAAAAGTATGTGGACACCCCTTCAAATTAGAGGATTTGGCTATTTCAGCCACACCCGTTGCGGACAGGTGTATAAAATCGAGCACACAATCATGCAATCTCCATAGACAAACATTGGTAGTACAATGTCCTTACTGAAGAGCTCAGTGATGCACACCCATCAAAATAAAAACATTTAGCATTTCACTGCTAAATCATACTCAATCACATCACCCATATTTTTTTATTCCATCTTATTTTAATACAAAGCGAGGTCCATACAGAAATGGCTTGTTGAGATCGGTGTGGAAGAACTTGACTGGCCTGCACAGAGCCCTGACTTCAACCCCATCGAACACCTTTGGGATGAATTGGAACGCCGACTTCTTATTAAAGAAAATTAAATAAAAACGGTGAGCTCAGAAGTCCATCTTCTTACCGTGGCCAAGGGTGCTACAACTCTCTGTCTTCAGAGTTACTAGTGGCCACATTTCCTGAGTATCCAACTCGAGAGCTGTAACACAAAAGTCGAGCACTGGTCACCATGTCTGTATTTCTGGGTGACCAGGAGGCCAAACCTAGCGTGGAACTCAGACGTGTTTTGTGCAGACAAGCCACTCCTTGCCACATGTCCTATGCCAAACGGTTTGCTATATGGCACAGAGTGGTAAGGAGTAGAATGTTATGGATACCAGACTAGGCCAAACCCATTGGTCTCGTCAATCTGCCACCCTTGCCTGCCATGTGTGTGACAACCCCTCTGGACCTCTTCAACGACAGACACACCAACTAGCTCAATGTTTAAGAACACTAGAAGACTTCTGGGACAAAATGGCCATTGCGTTTACTTTGCAGCTCCACTACTGTGGCTGGTGTGTGTATATTGATGTTAAACACCAGAAAGCTTTGCAAATATAAAGCATGCAGCATTTAGCTGAAGCAGCATAGATGGCTATAACAGCAGCAAGAACTCAAAAGAACACACGAAACTGAACAACAGTTGTTTTAGTGAGCGCAAAGAAAAGAGGGAGGAGCCATGACAGGAAACAAGCCTTGAATTGGATGTTAGTTAATGAAATAAGAATTTCTTACCGTGCTTTATATTTGTAGATTATAAATACTATAATAGAACCAACGACTAGAAAGAAAAAGGAGACGTTTATAAGGTATTATTTTGTTTAACATATGAAGTACTTCATTTGTACTTGTATAGATTTTAAAACCACAACATTCCTTCTCCTTACTGTGAACCACATTAATAAATAATGGGATGACAACAGAACGGGGTATTGTTATAGGTTTGTATACCAGTAACAATAGAAATGTATTACAAATAACTTAATGTCTGTCCTGCAAGAAAAGGCTTGAACAGAATACTACCTAGGTAATAAAAATACATTGGTGAGCATATGCTAGAAAATAAATGATCGAGTCAACATTGTTGCACGATGACTAGATTTTAAAATGTTCCAACATAAAACCAAAAATACTGCTTATCCCGTTCGTCTTCATAAGATGGAATATAATACAATTCTTGGAACTTGTTTTGGAGAAGATGGTATGACTTGATTTAACAGGTCACCATGTTGCACTGTTACTGTCATTATCCATTGCAACTTACCAAGTACAGCTAGGACACTCCCTAATATGATGCAAGTGTGGTCTGTAAGAGAAACAAACAAACGAGGGAAGGAAGATGCCATCATGAATTTGCAGTGAAGATGAATCATCACTAAATAGCCTAAACACTGCTTGAACCATCAAAGAGATCATACACTGTTGTAACATGTACAGATGAGAGCTAACTGTTGTAACATGTACAGATGAGAGCTAACTGTTGTAACATGTACAGATGAGAGCTAACTGTTGTAACATGTACGGATGAGAGCTAACTGTTGTAACATGTACAGATGAGAGCTAACTGTTGTAACATGTACAGATGAGAGCTAACTGTTGTAACATGTACAGATGAGAGCTAACTGTTGTAACATGTACAGATGAGAGCTAACTGTTGTAACATGTACGGATGAGAGCTAACTGTTGTAACATGTACGGATGAGAGCTAACTGTTGTAACATGTACAGATGAGAGCTAACTGTTGTAACATGTACAGATGAGAGCTAACTGTTGTAACATGTACAGATGAGAGCTAACTGTTGTAACATGTACAGATGAGAGCTAACTGTTGTAACATGTACAGATGAGAGCTAACTGTTGTAACATGTACGGATGAGAGCTAACTGTTGTAACATCATACACTGTACAACATGTACGGATGAGAGCTAACTGTTGTAACATCAATAGGTAAAAACTGGGTGACCGCTTACTTTTGGCATCAGGGGGACCAGGTAGGCGATCTGTAACACAAAGAAGAGATATTAAGGTTTGCGCACACACACACACACACACACAAATACTTTATTTGAATCCAACAATCAAATGTACAAAAAAAAGGATCCAAACACTTCAAAAGGTCCCTGTATGCATGGCACTCAAGGGTACAGGAAAAGCACCTCCTCCTCCAAACTGCTGGGCTTCCCACGACAGCTGAAACAGAGCAGTACCTAGCCAACTGCTTTGCCCTAGTTTTCAGGCTCGCAATCTGGAGGCTATGCACTGCAAGCCTGTGTACGTGGCAGAGACTGCCAAATATCAACGCCACCAGCTTTCACCTACACCCATTTCCATTCATGTTGCGACAGTTGAGGTTCATACTCAGAAGTACGGCCAGGTATCCCCGCCCACTACATGGACTGGGGATGGGTCGTGAATGCTCCATTGATGCTGGTAGACTCGGCCATTGAGTAGAACTTGTTTGAAAGCTGATTTTAGTGTTGTAACAAGCAAAAAAAAAAAAATGTCCATCCAACCTTTACTGCATTAACGGTGGCAGTTGTTATGCTAGTAAATAATCATGTTTTACCACAGAGCTGCAGCACTCATGTCTAGTCCTGGCGAGCACGCACACACAGTCTTGCACAGCCAACCTTGTGGGGATATACAATTCAGTCCCATTCAAAATCCTATTTTCCCCAACCTGTACCCTTAACCCTATCTCCTAATCCTAATCCTAACCCTAAACCACCTACAAATAGCATTTGACCTTTTGGGAACCAACTGTCCCCAGTTGGTCAAAACATTTTTGGTTTACTATTCTTGTGGGGACTTCTGGTCCACACACACAGAAGAATGGCCTAACTGAAGAGCTCAGTGACCTTCAACGTGGCACAGTCATAGGATGCCACCTTTCCAACAAAGCAGTTTGTCAAATCTCTGCCCTGATAGAGCTGCCCCATTCAACTGTAAGTGCTGTTATTGTGAAGTGGGAACGTCTAGGAGCAACAACACGCAAAGTGGTAGGCCACACAAGCTCACAGAACGGGACCTCCGAGTGCTGAAGCGCGTAAAACCATCTGTCCTCGGTTGCAACACTCACTACCGAGTTCCAAACTGCCACTGGAAGCAACGTCAGCACAATAATTGTTTGTCGGGAGCTTCATGAACTGGGTTTCCATGGCCAAGCAGCCGCTCACAAGCCTAAAATCGACAAGCATCGGCTGGATTTGTGTAAAGCTCACCGCCATTGAACTCTGGAGAAGTGGAAACGCGTTCTCTGGAGTGTTGAATCACACTTTACCACCTGCCAGTCCAACAGACAAATTTGGGTTTGGTGGATGCCAGGAGAACGCTGGTTGAGAGAATGCCAAGAGTGTGCCAAGCTGTCATCAAAAATATTTGTTTAACACTTTTTTGGTTACTACATGATTCCATGTGTTATTTCATAGTTTTGATACCTTCCCTATTATTCTACAATATAGAAAATAATAAAGAACCCTGGAATGAGTAGGTATGTCCAAACTTTAGACTGGTACTGTATACATGGAAGGCGGGAAAGCCACTAATGAGGACATCTTTCACTAAGTTAGTTCTCAGCGTCAGACAATATTGTACTTCTAGTGTTATGACAAGTTTGTGTGTGTGTGTGTGTGTGTGACAGAGAGAGGCTGGGAATTGTCAACAACCTCACGATACGATATTGCAATACTTAGGTGGCGATATGATATGTATTGCGATTCTCAAGATTCCATACGTCTTGCGATTAGATACTGTGATTTTATTACGATTCAATGTCCCAAACATATTGCAGAGGGACGCCAGAGCCATGAGAAAACGAATGTTGATCAGTCAAATCAAAGTGCTGAAAACAAATTTGCTCCCATTTAAAAAGATGGAAAACAAGCTATGAAGGAGTTTTCGTGCAGGTTCAGCCAACTAGTGCAAAAATATTATTGCGATTTTGTCAAAAGGGAGTGTTTCTACATTCATGTGGATGCTACCATGACTACGGAAAATCCTGAATGAATCGTGAATAATGACGAGTGAAACAATTAAGACGCACAGTGCTAACCTCCCGTTATTGTATCATTCTTCACAATTCATTCAGGATTATCCATATAATCAAGGTAGCATCCACATTAATGTAAACGTGTTTAAAAACATATTCTTGGCCTCCCGGGTGGCGTAGTGGTTAAGGGCGCTGTACTGCAGCGCCAGCTGTGCCATCAGAGACTGAGTTCGCGCCCAGGCTCTGTCGTAACCGGCCGCGAGTCCGTGGGGCGACGCACAATTGGCCTAGCGTCGTCCGGGTTAGGGAGGGCTTGGCCGGTAGGGATGTCCTTGTCTCATCGCGCACCAGGGATACCCGTGGCGGGCCGGGCGCAGTGCGCGCTAACCAAAGTTGCCAGGTGCACGGTGTTTCCTCCGACACATTGGTGCGGCTGGCTTCCGGGTTGGATGCGCGCCGTGTTAAGAAGCAGCGCGGCTTGTGTATCGGAGGACGCATGACTTTCAACCGTCGTCTCTCCCGAGCCCGTACAGGAGTTGTAGCGATGAGACAACAATTGGATACCACGAAATTGGGGAGAAAAAGGGGTAAAACTAAAAAAACATTCTTATTTATAATAAAAGTGACTCCGAAATGACACAATACATTATTTACCATTCATTTCTATGACATTGTATCATTTCAAATCCAAAACAACAAAAATGTTCACTATCCCAATACTTTTGTAGCTCACTGTAAAATTAGATTAGGATTGTGCCAAGCAGTATCAAAATGGACTGTACCTTGGTTTGTGGTTTTCTTTGAAGCAGTGGTAGTAGCTGTTGTGGTAGTAGCAGTGGTAGTAGTGGTAGTAGTAGTAGTAGTAGTAGTAGTAGGGGGCTTTGTTGTCGTCGGAAGGGCTATAAAGGCATGCAATGCAATTAGGCCAATAACTATTCTTGTCCAGTCTGTCACATCAATGTACTGTTGTTATCCCTCCACATACCATATTGTCATATCAAAATATTCTCTATATGTTTATATGATATCAATTCAATTCAGAAAGTCAGTTTGCTGACACATTGGTCATCTGGCACTAAATACCAAATGACACACAAAATATCTGATCCAAAATACAGGATAAAGTATGTTAAGTAACACACTGAAACAAGTCTTACCTTTGCATGTGGGAGTAGGAGCTGACCAGCCTTCTATTTCACATGTCAGACTGGCCTCTCCAATCATCTCATATCCATTGTTGCACTTATACGTCACAAAAGACTTGTGCTTGTAGGGGGGCAGACGACCTTCAATCCTAACGCCATTCTCAACAACAGGAGCAGGACATGAAACCACTGCAGATGTAAACAAAAGAGATGTTTATTCTCTATGGTTGTGAAGTAAAGGTGGCCCAAGTCTCTTATTTGTTGGTTTTAGGCTACTTGAAGCAATATAAACACAATGTTGTTATAACCACCTATTTATGTATATCATGCAACTAATCTTTTCAATAAAATAGGCTATATTTTTTTAACTAATTTCCCCTGGGCTCAATGTTGCATCATGGTTTTAAGTGTATAGTACACATTAGGGCAGGGCTGCACATAACTCTTCCTGGAGATCTACTGTCCAGTAGGTCTTCAGTCCAACCCTAATTTAGCATATCTGATTCAGCTAGTTAAGATCTTGTTGCGCAGCTAAGAAGTAGAATCGGGTGTGTTAAATTAGGGTTGGACTGAAAACCCACAGGACTGTAGAGCTCCAGGAAGAGGGTTGGGCAGCCCTGCATTAGGGTGTCCACTGTTCAGACCGCTCCTTAGGCTGTCTCATATACATCTGTATTATCAGGCTAGATACTGTGATATTTCTAATCTTTTTTTAAATCTTTTTTATTTATTTATTTTTAACACCTTTATTTAATCTTTATAAAACTAGGCTAACTAATAACACATTCTTATTTTCAATGACGGCCTAGGAACGGTGGGTTAATCTTATCAGTGTGAACAGGTTCATACGAACAGTTCTATGTCTTGTCAACAACAATAATTATGACTGTTTAAAACAGAAGGGGGGAAAAAGGCAAGCTTTCAACGTACTTTTACACTCCGGTGGAGCTGGCTGGAATTCTCCTTCCTTTTCACAGACTATGGATTTAGTTCCAACCAGAGTGAATTCCTTCTCACAGCTATATTCCACAACACTTCTATAGTGGTACACTTCATCAGGTGGGATAACAAGTCCACCGTTGACAATGGTGGGGGGCTTTCCACACTTCACCACTGCAGAGTAGAACACAACAGCAGTTATGAACAGTTTTGATCTTGGCACAAGCATAGAACTGTTTCAAGATAGTTATTTTCACTTGACTAACCTTCACATACAGGAACTCTGCCATCCCAGCCTTCGACCATACAGTTCCTTACACCGCTGCCCACAAGCAAATAGCTGAAAAAGAGAAAGATTAGACAGTATTTGGAGTATTGCTTTAAGGATAACAAGGGTTACAACAGAGACGGCTCTGACCTTAAGCAAGATAGTAAAGGAAGATCATAGGATAAACATTAAACATTTCCTTCAGCTTTTAGGGAGGGGAAGTTTGATTAGGGCCAATCTGGAAATCATAAAATTAGGCCTACAAATGGACAGTTGGCATGTTAAAGAACTCAGTTCAGCCCATGAAGACAGACTCATCATGGACATTGCCAATAAGGGCTTCCAGCATTTTAAAATAGCCAACTGGGTGGGGATTCCTATGAGTTGGGAGCCCAGTGAAGAAGAATAAAAATGGACAACTTTAAAACGTAGTGGTCACAGATGCTATAATGGCACAGATACAAAGATGAGTGCTCTCTCTATGGTTCAGCCCTATGAGAGACAGAGAGAGAGAGAGACACAGAGACAGAGACAGAGAGAGATATGAGGCAAATAGCCTTGCACTGACCCAGTGTCACAGAAAGCAACAGCCCTGGCGCCAAACAGAACCCCTGAGAGATTATATCGGCCGTTCATCACTTCTCCTGGTGAGCCACAAGACCTTACTGAAACAACCATAAAGAAAAAGAGTCATGTACGGAGCAAATGTAGGCTAGCCTGACCTGTTTTGTGCCGACATTCCACTCCTTGCCACTCTGTGTCATATGCCAAACATGACATGGAGTGGCAAGGAGTGGAATGTTGAAAGAAAACAGGTCCAGATTCCAGGTTAGCCTACTTTTTCAGTGAGTTTTATGAATGGGCAATGAATATATCAAGTTGTGAGTGGGTGGGTAAAAACTGTTTAGTGAAAAGCATGAGCTGGTGCATACCCAAAAGAGTTAGGAGGTGCGGACTAACGGCGAGTAAACTATAGGCTATAAAAATAAATAAAATAGTTGCACACTGTATACACAAGCTCCCAGCAATATATTGGGTAAACCGACATTTCTAGATCACTGTGCCTTCTTCAGGGTAATGTCATGAATGCTTGAACAGGTTATATAAACAGCCAGTGCAATTAATGCAACCAATGACTAGTGAGGGGTATGTCATAGTAATTAGGGTGCTGAGGATGAAAAAGTTACTGTTAAAAGACAATAGTTTACAACATGTTAAATATAGTAGGCTATTGTTTTCATCATATTACAACATGATTAGATATTGTACATAGTATTAACATGAAAATGCATTTTACTATTTCATATATAGATTTAATTGTTTCCAATTAATTTAATCTTAGTCACATGCAATCCTTTGGTTCAAACGCAATGCATAATAAGCATCTCTACCAGGGAACATCTTGGGTGCACGCTGATAAGCTGTGGAAAGAATACGTTCATTTAGCAGACCTGGTCATAAAAAAAGGGGGACTTGTTTATTAAAAAGGGCCCGAGGTCCAAGTCAACATTCAGACCACTAGTATTTTTTGTATAGGAGATCCAGTAGGCCTTTCCTCTGTAGTAGTAGGGTCTCAATGTTATCTCCTCTCCTTGGTAGGGGAACATGCTCGATACCTCTTTTGTATTTGAGGGAAGAAATAGGATGGTTAGCTCAAACAAAGTGAGCGGCTACTGGGTAGTCAGTGTTCTTGCACCTGATTGAGCTGCGGTGTTCAGCTATGCGTTGTTTACCCTGAAGAAGGCACAGTGATACTGAAACATTGGTGGTTTACCCAATAAATTACTGGGAGCTTATATAGAGTGGGCGACTATTTATTTTTAGAACTAAAAACATTTACAGGAATATGGCCTAACTTTTTAGCACAATAAAAAATAAAATTATTGGAATTACATTCGCATGTCAGTGTCACTGTACTCCACACGCCAGCAGTACAGATGACTGATCGAGACCCTCCAGCACTGGCATATCCAGTTGAACACTCAAAACTTGCTTTTGTTCCATCTCCAAATGTCTCTTGAGTTGATGTAAAAACCATGTTTGACCCTTCTAACAGTATGGGTTTGGAGCACTCTTGACCTGAAAACAAAGGAGACAAAATTGAATGACCAAGGTGGACAAATACTGGAGACAACACCTTCAAAACCCACATTGTCTCATGTCAGATGGGGTCATTCTAACCCGACACGCAGTTGCCAGGAGCCATGTGTCTAACTAAACGTGGAACTCATGGTGCTTTCAAGACAACTCATACACTCGAAGGGTTAACATTTACGTACGTGTTTTGCGTAGAGCTTCCTTCCTATTGGTTGATTATTCCAAGTAGGAAGCTCTGAGCTCATTTTTTTACAGTGGGTTTCCAAGTCAAAAATGTTGAGATTTTGCTCATTTTCCAAACACTAGTTCTTAGTTTTGAAAATCACGCAGATATAACACACTGGTTACCAGAGACGGAAGTGGAAGCGAGACACCCCACTGTTTTTTTCTGGTTCAATTAAAGGCAAATGAACTAAGTAGATCAGACTCAGTTACTATTGCATTGGTGTCTATAGGAGACCCACCCCGTTAAGTAGACCAGAATTTCTCTCTTTGCTGGCTCCTACAGAAAGACATGCTTGATCAGCTCCTCTTGCCCCAGCTAGCAGCCTTGTGCTAGCTTGTTTGAATGGCCATTACGGTAGCTAGTTTGCCAGCTTGTTGATGAAGTTGTATGCCACTAAAGATACGGGACTGTTCTTAGAAATCATCATGCATCTGACTGACAACTGGCACTGTCTCACTGCTTTGTAACGTTTGGCCAACGCGATGACGTCGCAGCTAGAACCGTTATCTGTGCTGCAGAATTCGGCACACTAATCAGAAAATTAACTATAACGAAAACTAATTTGTGTTATTGGATAGAATTTCAGTACACTATCAGTGCAGACGGCTGTCACGCAATCTGACGTGAGACAATGATTCAAACCATAGACGGTATAAGCAAAGACAGTATGAAGATATCCAGGCTGCATCACAACTGGCCGGGATTGGGAGTTCCATAAGGCGGCGCACAATTGGCCCAGCGTCGTCCGTCATTGTAAATTGTTAACTGACTTGCCTAGTTAAATAAAAAGGTTAAAATTTTTTTTTTAAAATTAAGCAATGTCATGGCAACGTTAGCTAGCATCGCTCACGCGAAGAAACGCCTCGTCAGGTCTACCAGTGCAGGCCGTCAAATGAAAAGGCACTGCTATTCCATATAAAGTTGTTCTTAACAAAAATTTTACGTGTCAGTGTCACTTTCACACGGTTGTAGTTAATGACAGGCTCAGCTATATAAAAGACATTGGCTTGAATCTAGGTTGCCTTTCGAATGTTTCACTTCAGACTTGCCAAATTTCTAACCCGGTCGAGAAGGGCGTAATTGCGGCTCGTAAGTAAGGGCGTTCCTGCATGTGGGCATCTCTGTACGGAACTCCTCCTTATGCTTCTATTGGGGGTGCTCCAGTACATAACGTTGGATGCCAACCACTGATAAACCCTGCAGAAGAAGCTAGCTAGGACACCAGTAGACACCGGCTGTGTCTGAATACCCATATTTGCGTCCTAAAATAGGCCACTTGATTATGCGAAAGAAGAAAGTTTAATTTTATTAAAAAATATATATTTTATATTCTTCAAAGTAGCCACTCTTTGCCTTGATGACAGCTTTGCACCCACTTGGCATCCTCTCAACAAGCTTCACCTGGAATGCTTTTCCAACAGTCTTGAAGGAGTTCCCACATATGCTGAGCACTTGTTGGCTGCTTTTCCTTCACTCTGCAGTCCAACTCATCCCAAACCATCTCCATTGGGTTGAGGCCAGGTCATCTGATACGGTCTCCATCACTCTCCTTGGTCAAAAGGTCAAATAACCCTTATACGGCCAGGAGGTGTGTTGTGGGTCATTGTCCTGTTGGTGTCCTTTAACAGTGGTTTCTTTGCAGCAATTCGACCATGAAGGACTGATTCACGCAGTCTCCTCTGAACAGTTGATGTTCAGATGTGTCTGTTACTTGAACTCTGAAGCATTTATTTGGGCTGCAATTTGAGGCTGGTAACTAATGAACTTAACCTCTGTAGCAGAGGTAACTCTGGGTCTTCCTTTCCTGTGGCGGTCCTCATGAGAGCCAGTTTCATCATAGCAATTGATGGTTTTTACGACTGCACTTGAAGAAACTTTCAAAGTTCTTGACATTTTGCAGATGGACTGACCTTAATGTTTTAAAGTAATGATGGACTGTCATTTCTCTTTGCTTATCGGAGCTGTTCTTGCCATAACATGGACTTGGTCTTTTAGCAAATAGGGCCATCTTCTGTATACCACCCCTACCTTGTCACAACACAACTGATTGGCTCAAATGCATTAAGAAAATACATTTCACAAAATGAACAAGACACACCTGTTAATTGAAATGCATTTCAGGTGACTACCCCATGAAGCTGGTTGAGAGAATGCCAAGAGTGTGCAAAGCTGTCATCAAGGCAAAGGGTGGCTATTTGAAGAATATAAAATATATTTTTATTTAAAACATTTGGTTACATGATTCCATATGTGTTATTTCATAGTTTTGATGTCTTCACTATTAATTTACAATGTGGAAAATAATACAAATAAAGAAAAACCATTGAATGGGTAGGTGTTCTAAAACTTGACTGGTACTGTACACCTAAAATAACATTGCAGGACTGTGGTTGGGTTCGGGACCAGTTCTTGTGGTAGCGTGTGGGAGTCGGACAGAAAGCCAGGAGTGAAACTGGGCTGACATTCTGCACATTTTCTCATCAATGAAACATCTGATCAATACATTTTTATGTTACCAAAACTATAATCAGTTACGAACACAATGTACTAAGTTTCATAGACTTTGCCAAAGTTGACATTGTTTAGAAATAGTGCAAGGTTAAATTGAGTTTGTGCACAGATGCAGGATGGACAACAATCTCTGCAGCACTCCACCAATCAGGCATTTATGGTAGTGGCCAGACGGAAGCCACTCCTCAGTAAAAGTCCATGGAGAATAAGAACGCCACCCAGCTGCCCACTGCACTGAGGATAGGAAACACTGTCACCACCGATAAATCCACTATAATTGAGAATTTCAATAAGCATTTTTCTACGGCTGGCCATGCTTTCCACCTGGCTACCCCTACCCCGGTCAACAGCACTGCACAGCCCACAGCAACTCGCCCAAGCCTTCCCCATTTATCCTTCTCCCAAATCCAGTCAGCTGATGTTCTAAAAGAGCTGCAAAATCTGGACCCCTACAAATCAGCCGGGCTAAACAATCTGGACACTTTCTTTCTAAAATTATCTGCCGAAATTGTTGCAACCCCTATTACTAGCCTGTTCAACCTCTCCTGTCGTCTGAGATTCCCAAAGATTAGAAAGCAGCTGTGGTCATCCCCCTCTTCAAAGGGGGGACTCTTGACCCAAACTGCTACAGACCTATATCTATTCTACCCTGCCTTTCCAAGGTCTTCAAAAGCCAAGTCAACAAACAGATTACCTACCATTTTGAATCCCACCATACCTTCTCCGCTATGCAATCTGGTTTCAGAGATGGTCATGGGTGCACCTCAGCCACGCTCAAGGTTCCTCAACGATATCTTAACCGCCATAGATAAGAAACAATACTGTGCAGCCGTATTCATTGATCTGGCCAAGGCTTTCGACTCTGTCAATCACCACATCCTCATCGGCAGACTCGATAGCCTTGGTTTCTCAAATGATTGCCTCGCCTGGTTCACCAACTACTTCTCTGATAGAGTTCAGTGTGTCAAATCAGAGGGCCTGTTGTCCAGGCCTCTGGCAGTCTCTATTGGACCGACTTCTCTGTAAACATAAGGGATTTTTTTTTTTATCAATAATGACCAATTATGTATACATTTCAATCAGGACTGACTAATCAGAATACTATTATGTTACTGTATAGATGTATGAATTTTCTTTGATTCCTAGTACTGAATATCATGTGTGTAATTGTAATCAAGAATTAGAACAATGACTGTCTGTTCCTTGGTAGAAACTAATGAACTTATCGTCAGACATTGCTAGAATGCTTATCTACACAGGAAGACCTTGGCTTGGTCATAAATTATCTAAATTGGTGGGAGACGATGTAGGAAGGCTTAAGAACTATACTGCCATTGTACCGCAGTGGCAGAGAGATGGGACAGTTCGAAACCTAATGATGTCATTTTCAGTTTATAACCGGTTGTAAAATGTATCATGTTTAGTACTCTCGAGAATAAACGCTAGTGCTTGATTTTGAGACTGGTCTCCGCCCATTTTATGCAAATAAGTTTCTTACAAATCCTTAGAAATGGGCTGAGTATTAATTTAATTGGGTATTAAACATATAGGAATTTAATTTCTCTAACAACAATGATGTCGCTCTTGCTGCTGATCCACCTCTACGCAGACGATACCATTCTGTATATTATCCTTCTTTGGACACTGTTAACAAACCACCAAACGAGCTTCAATGCCATACAACACTCATTCCATGGCCTCCAATTGCTCTTAAATACAAGTCAAACTAAATACATGCTCTTCAACCGATCGCTGCCTGCATCTGCCCGCCCGTCCAACATCACTACTCTGGACGGTTCTGACTTAGAATATGTGGACAACTACAAAAACCTAGGTGCCTGGTTAGACTGTAAGCTCTCCTTCCAGACTCACATCAAACATCTCCAATCCAAAGTTAAATCTAGAATTGGCTTCCTATTTCGCAACAAAGCATTCTTCACTCATGCTGCCAAACACACCCTTCTAAAACTGACCAGTCTACCAATCCTTGACTTCGGCGATGTCATTTACAAAATAGCCTCCAATACCCTACTCAATAAATTGGATGCAGTCTATCACAGTGCCATCCGTTTTGTCACCAAAGCCCCATATACTACCCACCACTGCGACCTGTATGGTCTCGTTGGCTGGCCCTCGCTTCATACTCGTCGCCAAACCTACTGGCTCCAGGTCATCTACAAGACCCTGCTAGGTAAAGCCACCCCTTATCTCAGCTCGCTGGTCACCGTGGCAGCACCCACCTGTAGCACGTGCTCCAGCAGGTATATCTCTCTGGTCACCCCCCAAAACCAATTCTTCCTTTGGCCAGCTCTCTTTCCAGTTCTCTGCTGCCAATGACTGGAACGAACTACAAAAATCTCTGAAACTGGAAACACTTATCTCCCTCACTAGCTTTACGCACCATTTGTGAGAGCAGCTCACAGATTACTGCACATAGCTCATCTATAATTTTGCACAAACAACTACCTCTCCCCCTACTGTATTTATTTATTTAGCTCCTTTGCACCCCATTATTTCCACTGCAAATCTACCATTCCAGTGTTTTACTTGCTATATTGTATTTACTTCGCCACCATGGCCTTTTTTTTGCCTTTACCTCCCTTCTCACCTCATTTGCTCACATTGTATACAGACTTATTTTTCTACTGTATGTTTGATTTACTCCATGTGTAACTCTGTTGTTGTATGTCGAACTGTTTTGCTTCATCTTGGCAGGTCGCAATTGTACATGAGAACTTGTTCTCAACTTGCCTACCTGGTTAAAGGTTAAATATTTTTTTTTATATATATTTTTTTTATTGTAAATACGAGTTTTTTTCTTAACTGACTTGCGTAGTTAAAGGTTAAATATATATTTTTAAATACATTATGGGGTACTGTGTGTAGATTGGGGGGGGGCGGGGGGGGGGGTAATGGGGATTTGCACTGTTTGTGTATTCTACTTGAACACAGCGTCCCCACATTTCCCACTCCAAATAGCCTGAAGCCACAGGCTTCTTTTCACACAGAGGTAAAGTTGGTTTTATAAATTGCACATTCGGACATTCAACGGATCTTCTCCAAAAGCCATTTGAAAATCAATAACTAATTCACCGTTTGTCACAAAATCAAACCAGATATGACATTCTATAAATGTCTAGCATAGTTTTACATTTTTTTTGTAGAAATTCCAGTTGACTTGATAGAAATACATAACTATGGCATCTATAAAATGCCATTTAAAACAGTATAAATCAATAGCGTTTTCACTGACATAATCAAACTAGGTATGATTTATTCTATAAATGTCTAGTGTACTTTTACAACCTTTGCTTAGAGTAGAAATTCCAGTTTTGATAAATACATAAAATCTCAAATATTGCATTTAAAGACAGAAAAAATATCAATAACTAATTCAGTGATTTCACAGAAATGTGAAAATATGCACATTCTGTGGCAGTCCGCCAATAGCGTCGAATAGTCCCCGCGATATGCAACTGTTCAGGGAAGTCAGGAACCAATACACGCAGTCAGTGAGGAAAGCAAAGGCTAGCTTTTTCAAGCAGAAATTCACATCCTGTAACTCTAACTGCAAAAAGTTTTGGGACACTAAAGTCCATGGAGAACAAGAGCAACTCCTCCCAGCTGCCCACTGCACTGAGGCTAGGTAACACGGCCACAACTGATAAATCCATGATAATCGAAAATTTCAATAAGCATTTCTCAACGGCTGGCCATGCCTTCCTCCTGGCTACTCCAACCCCGGCGAACAGGTTTTCTGAGTTACAAAAGACCATCAGACTGTGCTGTCATTTTGCACATTCTACAGTTCTAACAAACAGTAACATAATACCTGAATACTTCTCTGCATGCTTTAGTGTCTAGCAAGCCAAGACCACGGGACTTGGTGTATGTAGGTGCAATTTATTATCGTGAATAGGGTGGTGAACCTAGTAAAGTGGCGAGTCTACATATCACAGACAACTCCTTTTGAGCAGTGTCTGTCTGTTATACATTTGATCAATGGGTATAATGGTAAATCTGATCCCCAAGGGCTCACTTGGATATTTAGAGTTGGAGGTAAAGAAAAAAATATAAAACTAGGACATTAAAAAGCTGGCAGAATTATTTCATCCACATAAAGTATGTCTTTTAAAAGTATAAATACCTTTCTAAGACCACTGTCTTTCTGGATGTTTTAAAAGGTTTGCAAATAGTTATTTCTGCAAGGAATGTGAATTGAAAGGGATACCCACTAGTATAATGGGTATAAATGTATGGTAGTTGCACACCTCCCTGCTGAATTATGTAGTGCTGATTTGGGCCAGTAGATTTATTTTTTGGGTCAGTTTGCGCTGTTCTGTGAGGGAGTAGTACACGGTGTGTACGAGATCTTCAGTTTCTTGGCAATTTCTCGCATGGAATAGCCTTCATTTCTCAGAACAAGAATAGACTGACGAGTTTCAGAAGAAGTGCTTCGTTTCTGGCCATTTTGAGCCTGTAATCGAACCCACAAACGCTGACGCTCCAGATACTAGTCTAAAGGCCAGTTTTATTGCTTCTTTAAAATCAGAACAGTTTAACTGTGCTAACATAATTGCAAAGGGTTTTCTCATGATCAATGAGCCTTTTAAAATGGTAAACTCGGGTTAGCTAACAACATGCCATTGGAACACAGGAGTGATGGTTGCTGATAATGGGCCTCTGTACACCTATGTAGACATTCCATTAAAACTCAGCTTTATCCAGCTACAATAGTCATTTACAACATTAACAATGTCTACACTGTATTACTGATCAATTTGATGTTATTTTAAGGGACAATGTTTTTGCTTTTCTTTCACAAACAAGGACATTTCTAAGTGACCCCAAATCTAATTTGACTTAAGATGCACATTTTATGCCAGGCCCCTTCTAATAGGGTATAACAGACTTCTTAGAACTTTGACCACATGCCCTCTAGACGGACTACATGCCCTCTATCAAAAACTGAAATGTTTACACAAAACAAAGGTTGTAAAAGTATGCTAAACCTTTATAGAATAAATCATACATAGTTTGATGTTTGTGACAAACGGTGAATTAGTTAATGTTTTATACAGCTTTAAATTGCATTTTAAAGATTTACATTTCCAACAGATCAAAACTGGAATTTGTATTCAAAACAGGTTGTAAAAAGTCATTTATAGAATAAACCATGTCTATTTTTATGTTTGTGACAATCAATGAATTAGTTATTGATTTTTACAATTTTAAATGGCTTTTGGCTAATGTATGTTGAATGTCCGAATATAAAACGAACTTTACCTCGGGTCTTTTCATTGGCTCTATTTCCCTGCATGGAAGCATTGCAAACCATCGGTTGGGATTTTTGACCTGGCTTCATGTACTCCTCCTGAACAACACTGCAGCCTATCGGTATGTTGTGCTATTTCTGTATAACAAAAATAATCGATGACGACCAAGGTGACGATTTTACAATGGGGGTCAATATGAAATTAATGTTGGTATTCCCCAACTATTCTCAAACCCTGGTCTATATGAAAAGCGTTCCCGGAAGTCTCGGAGTGTTGCGCCCCTGGGTTTAGAAACTATGTGGTACACGCTTCAAACCAATGGATGAAAACATGCAGTCATAGAAATAGAGTTCTGCTTGTAGATGACCCTACCTTGAACAGTGAGAACCATGAGGGCAAGGTGGACCATCCATATTGTCAAGAACCAACAGACGTCTTTAGAGGGCTGCATGATGTCTTCGTTTCCTGTAACGAGCAGCAGCACACAATCTCCTGAATTGGTTTGCTTGATAATCTGTACTGTAAAGTTTGATCCCCTCTTATACGGATGAATTTCTCAATATCCACTTGACGTAATCACACTGTGTTCACAATAAAATACAGGCACAACTAAGTTAGCTAGCTGGTACTGGAGACTGCGAGCTAGCTAGCATGGCTAATTAACGTTAGCTAGCTACTGTGTTTGCGTACATCGCATTTTCTTCTATAACAATGTCCAATAATGATCAGTTATAGTATTAGGAAAACTCATAGTCTTACCTTATTGTACAAGTAGTCTAGCTACGACTTCTTCAACTGACAGCTCTGTCTGCCTGTTTCGCAACAGCAAATGAACGTTTATTTCGCGAATTTCCTGGTTGGCGGCGGTTTTGTAGCTCGTGAGAATAGTGGAATTTGCGGTTGGCCTTCAAAATAAAAGTTCCCCATGTAAACTAATCCAAAGAGTGGAATAATGCCATATTTTGACTAAAACATGCTAAACAGGGTTGTAATGGTGTTACATAACTTAAAAATAAAATACAATTATGATTTATATTTACAATAAATATAAACAGTCGAAATCCACTGTGGATATATTAGATCAGGGGCCTCAATTTGTCTATCACTGTGTGTCGCCAATTGATGTGATAACCATCTTGAGGGATGACAGAAATACTTTCCCCGAAACCTTCTCAATTAAACGTTGACTACAAAGTAGGCTTACATGGCAGAAGTAGTGTATATCATGAGTAAGTATGTTATTTTTTATATATTATTTGTCATTTGCTAATTTAGCCATTAAATGAGCAATGGTTCTGTACTACTGCTGCTATCAACACATTAGATAGCACATTCCTCACTAGCTAGATTCCCAATTAAAGGGGAATTATACAATATATATATATATATATATATATATATATATATATATATATATATATATATATATATATATATATATATATATATATATTTCATCCCCCCCATCCCTGAAAAAGGTATTCAGATTTAAGCATTGACATGGATCCTCTGAGTTGGTTTAACCATTATTCTACCAGGTATATTGCCAGAAAATATAGTGCACGACTTTCTATTGTACACTAAGTACCTGGGGAAGAGTTACAGGGAAGAGAATAATGTGCCTATTTGAAAGCTAGTTTTGTAGCTCACAACATGTAAAAAAAAATATCTTTAAGTATCTCATTCTAGAAAAGTTTGGAGACCGCTGTATTAGACAGACTGGACTTCATAATTGCTGCATAATTGCATTGGGAGCATACATATGCACCGTTACTCAATTTCCAGTGGTGGAAAAAGTACCCAACTATCATACTCGAGTAAAAGTAAAGATACCTTAATAGAAAATGTCTCAAATAAGAGTAACCCAGTAAAATTATACTTGAGTAAAAGTGTAAGGTTTAAAAAATAAATAAAAATATGTCTATGTTTGCTTCAGATTTGGTCCAGTCTGGACCAGCCTTGATTTGGCCCAAACATAGATACCTATAAATGACATATTTTCAACTTTCATTGAGAAATTAACATTTACCTGATTTCAATGTCCGGAAAATACATATTTTCACCTTTCATTCAGAACCTAAATCGAACTTCAACGTCTGGAAAAATACATATTTTAGACGTCTTTTCAGCGTAATTTTTTCTGCTTACTGGGACTATTCTAGTAGGCAGTGGCGGATTTAGGAACAGGCGACGTGGGCACAGGGCGACCGCACAATTTATTTTGTAATGGTGACATTTGCGTGATTTGTTTTCTATCGCTCATTTGCACGTCACGTCAATGATATCATGTCACCGTGTGGGACTGTGGGTCAATTAACCTTGTCGGAGTGGGCGCCCTGATTCTAGTTTTTGAGCTAGGCAGGCTACTGCCTGGGATGGTCTCCCATTCAGAAGTATGAGATGGGGAGGGGGGCTGGGGTAGGTTGACCTCAGGTCTCCCCACTGGAAGCCCGAGTCAGGGGGAGCGGGGGAATCTATCAAATAGCGCACCTCTAACTTTGTTCAGTACTAATGCAATTAGTAAAATTAGTCACACTACGAAATGCTACCAAACAAACCACAATTCATTCATAATACTGTGAATATTAGTTTCACAGACATATTGTTGCATTTTTTTCTGGTGTGTGCAAAATCGTTAAGAATAATATAAAACCAGTTTGCACACCACCAAGGTGAATTGGTTTAGTCTTGACTTGGTTGACAGTGTTGGGGGATGGGTAATGTATTGATGCTCGAGTGCCAAATCAACACAAATGAATAAGAAAAGGTCTAAGCCATCAGGTACCCAGTTTAGGAAAAAGAGGAAAGAAGAAAAGGAGAAACGTGCAAAAGATATGCAGCTATGTCATCTCTTTATGAGTATAATATTATGGATGTAATGAAATGGGCTAGTATAACACTTATGTGTGTTAGCCTATGTTGCTATTATACTATTACACATAGGGCCACAGTATTCCGTTTTCTGTCCAACATGCTACATAACATTGGATATAATTTCACCGTTTCATCACGATAATGCGTGTAGCCTGCAGCAAAACGATTACAACCTAACTAGCACAATATTGTTTTGGTTAACTTTTATTGAGGTGACAAAGGTTTTCTGTGATTTGTATTGACTCGCACACTGAACGACACACCGAATGACGACTTTCGGTGTATTGATGTGGCATTTCGCTTAGTCTCTATCTCAGTATTTCCCAACCTACGTTTTTGTGGGTATGTATATGGTTGTCCTTGTTCGGAAGAGTCTTTCAGTGATGTTCCGAATCAGCTGATTCGTTGCTAAATATACGAACTGACACAGTAAATCTCTGGTAGGTAGAAACTATGAAAGATAACACATTTTCGCGCTTGATGACAAAAGTGAGTGAAAAACAGACCATAAAAAAATATGTGCCTTGAGAAGTTCTGATATTAGTGCTTGTTGGTAAACAACACCACCAGGCAAGTTTGTGGGGACGCCCCTCCTACGTAGTGGGGCGGTGGCTGCATGAATGCCTGACTTTGTGACTCACTATGAGCAGACGAATACACAGGAAGTCGAGACTTTCCAATGAAAATATGTCAAATGAAAAGGTGCTCGTTCTAGCTTGTGGTTTGGATAATGTTTATAACGTTTATGACAAACGCAGTGGTAGGAAAAGTACCCAATTTCATACTTGAGTAAAAGTAAAGATACCTTAATAGAAAATGACTCAAGTTAAAGTGAGTCACCCAGTAAAATCCTACTTGAGTAAAAGTGTAAAAGTATTTGGTTTTAAATATATATATATAATAAGTATCAAAAGTAAATGTAATTGCTAAAATATACAAAAGTATCAAAAATAAAAGTATAAATAATTTCAAATTCCTTGAAATGGCACCATTTTATAGTTTCACGGATAGCCAGGGGAACGCTCTCACCCTCAGAGAGAATTTATAAATTAAACATGTGTTTAGTGAGTCTGCCAGATAAGAGGCAGTAGGGATGTTCTCTTGATAAGTGTGTGAATTATACCATTTTCAAAATGTAAGGAGTACTTTTGGGTTTCAGAGAAAATGTATGGACTACATCACTTTCATTAGGAATGTATTAAAGTAAAAGTATAAAGTTGTCAAAAATATAAATAGTAAAGTACAGATACCTAAAAAAAAAACTACTTAAGTAGTACTTTCAAGTATTTTTACTTAAGTACTTTACATCACTGCAAAAATGTAATGTTGTTAATATAGTAGTGACTATATTCCGTGGGAGATTCAGGGTGAAATTCCCTTTTAAAACCAAGATATGGTCGCTATGCAGGGTGTCTCCCCAAATAAGAGGGGCGTTGCACTACCTTGTCGGCTTGGCTGCGCCACTATGTAAAGATTTCAGAGTAAGTTACACAGATACTTAGTAATGATAGAGTAACTACACAATATATAAAAAATAATGTGGACACCCCTTCAAATTAGTGGATTTGGCTACTTCAGCCACACCTGTTGCTGACCGGTGTATAAAATTGCCATGCAATCTCCACAGACAAACATTGTCAGTAGAATTGCCTTACTGAAGAGCTCACAGAACGGGACCGCCGAGTGCTGAAGCACGTAGCGCTTCTGGAAGCAACGTCAGCACAATAACTGTTTGTTGGGGACTTCATGAAATGGTTTTCCATGGCCGAGCAGCCACTCACAAGCCTAAGATCACCGATGCCAAGCATCATCTGGAATGGTGTAAAGATTGCCACCATTGAATTCTGGAGCGTTGGAAACATGTTCTCTGGAGTAATGAATCACACTTCACCATCTGGCAGTCCGACGGATGAATCTGGGTTTGGCGGATGCCAGGAGAACGCTACCTGCTCCAATGCATAGTGGCAACTGTAAAATTTGGTGGAGGAGGAATAATGGTCTGGGGCTGTTTTTCATGGTTCGGGCTAGGCCTCTTAAGTCTACGGCATACAATTACATTCTAGACAATACTGTGCTACCAACTTTGTGACAAGAGTTTGGGGAAGGCCCTTTCCTGGTTCAGCATGACAATGCCCCCGTGCACAAAGCGAGGTCCATACAGATGTGGCTTGTCGAGACCGGTGTGGAAGAACTTCTGTTCTTGGCCTCCCGAGTGGCGTAGCGGTCTAAGGCACTGCGTCTCAGTGCAAGTGCTTTTGTTCTCCGAGTTATAAATGCAAGCAGAGCAGAAACTGGCTACTCTTTGGTTGTGATCTAGCTGGCAAGGTAACTGCTGTTTGACAACAACAAACAAGTGTATTCCCAGTGCTGAGCTAGTAGTGTAACTGACATGTTACATTAGCTAATATTTAATCCCCTCTTGACTTAGGTGAATGACCTGCAGTGGCGATTCTTGCTTGTATGGCTCCCTGGGCGAATCCCGCCACCCCCCTTTAGCCGCCCCCAACAAAAAAAGCACCATTCTGCACTAACTGTAATTTTTATTCCGACATTTGGAGCAACACAAATAAATAATCATAACATTTAAAACTATATAAATATATACAAAAATAAGACTCATAAATATAAAAAAGAAGTAACAAAGACAAATAGAAACAAATTGTAGTATACAAATACAAATAAAAAAGATAATCGAATTATTACCCTATTGCTAACAAAAACACACAAATAAAACTAAATTGCACAAATCCTATATCACACAAATAGAATAACACACTTATAAAGAAGAGAACCTGATTATTACACTATTGCACTTCAAACAAAAAACACACAAACTAAATAATAAAGGTGAAATAAAAATAAAATAAATAAATAGGAAGACCTGGAAGACACTGTTGATGATGATGAATGGATAAAGATATGTTAGAATGCCCAGTCGTGTTCATAGAATCAGACATAAATGACTCCATACTATATGCCAGTGAAACTGAATATCATACACACAGAAATGTAATTATTCTGTTGGAAGTGTAAAACACAAAAGGGGACATATTTTCATATGTTGTGGTCTTGTGATGGCTGGCTAAATTATGTCAAAGAGTATGTTCTTCTATCTCAGTATGTGTACAGATTCTCCCTGTTTTTGTTTGCTTGGAAATGTTGATACTGGAGACTTATCAGAAGAAACTGTGTAACCTAGCATTTATAGCGGCTAAGAAATGCATTGCCATTCATTGGAAGGTTGGCTATCCTCCCACTGTCACGCCCTGATCTGTTTCACCTGTCTTGGTGATTGTCTCCACCAACCTCCAGGTGTCTCCTGTTTCCCCCATTAATCCCCAGTGTATTTCCTGTCTCTCTGTGCCAGTTTGTCTTGCCAAGTCAACCAGTGTTTCTTCTAGCTCCTAGTTTTCCCATTCTGTTTTTTCCTAGCCCTCCTGGTTTTGAACCTTGCCTGTCCTGTTGCCATATCCACCTGCCTGACCACTCTGCCTGTTCTGACCTCGAGCCTGCCTATCCCCTTGTACTGTATGGACTCGGAGCTGTTCACTGAACCCCTGCCTGTCCTGACCTTGAGCCTGCCTATCGCCTGATACTGTTTGGACTCTGACCTGGTTTATAAACTCTCGCCTGTCCCCGACCTGCCTTTTGCCTACCCCCTTTTGGTGTAATAAATATCGGAGCTCAACCATCTGCCTCCTGTGTCTGCATTTGGGTCTCGCCTTGTGCCGTTACACCCACAATGGATGGAAGAAATGTCAAGTTATGTATCACTAGATTGTACTTATTACAAGACTAAGGGTATACTGTGGAACTTTCATAAGGTCTGGATGCCATATGGAATACAGTCGACAAAAGGAGTCTGTATTGAAAACATGCCCACGTCATGGGAGATACCTATTAGGCAATCCCTAGCTGCTGTGCTGCTCAGTCCTAGTCTTGGGGGTCTGCCGTACTGTTGGTTGACACTCTGGTCTTGGCCTTACACACCTGAAACCAACATTGAATGTTGGTTTGGTGTGTTGGGTTGGTGCGCTGCGTTGGTGTGTTGGGTTGGTGCGCTGCGTTGGTGTGTTGGGTTGGTGCGCTGCAGGGACGTAGACCCTTAGGGGCAGGACAATGGGACCCAGCTACATTGTGTGCAAGCAAAACATATATGAATTATATGGAGGGTGTACTGTTTCTGTGTGTTAATGTGTATGTGTTTTTTTATTAAAAAAACTTTTTTTCCAAACCTTTCCTTGAGAAAAAAAGAAAAAGATAAAAGGAAGTTGTGTTGGGGCGTGCAGTCGGCTCGGGCTGGTTTAATAAAGAATCTTTATACTTCATTTGTAAGAGTTGTTCATTTGTTAAGCTATTGGTTAAAGGTGCAACACAATATTGGTTAGTTAATTATCATTGATCTAGTTCGGTCTTAACACTTAAACATAATGATATCTTACCTAGTTTTGGCATTTTTGCTTACTTTATGTTCTAAATAGAGACTGTGAAAGGGCCATGGGTCATATTTAGATTGTGTAGAAATGCAGGAAATGAGCTTCACATGCCCCCAAAACTGGGAGGTACCCCAGACCCACCCAAGTTACGTCCCCCTCACTTCTTAAACCAAAGTTGCGCCCCTGAAAATATCCATCTACTCTCATACCATTTGTTGATCACACATTCTCAACCGAAGCTCTCAGATGGGCAGCATGTACCAGACAGCACAAAGAAGCGGGGGAAATATTATTAGCGGTATTTTGACATCCATAAGTGAGAGAAGTGCTTTGATAAAGCAACCTATGGATTACAGAATAAAGTTAGGAATTTTCATGCGAGACAGGAGTCAGGAATGTGTGTTTCAGTGAGATTGGGACTGAATAGGAAAATAGCCTATAGGGTCCAGGACAGGAGAAAATATAATTTCCCCTCATGCCTCTCGGAATTGTGAACAGATCATGGCTGTGACAGCGATGCCTATGTAATGAATTGGGCATAGGCCTATCAAATTGGTAACTGTCTGAAGACACAATGAAAGCTCAAAGAGGCACACATTATTTTACAGGTTATAGTGGTTTTCTCTAGGGTTAATTAACTGCATTCAAATCGCAATGTTAATTGTAAGTGTGCTTTGAATTTATGCTGTGTATTTTTGCATTAGTGTGACTAAAAAAAGGTTGTAATTTCCTAGGTCTTATCAACAACAATAAAAAAATACAAAAACAAGTTTCTATTGAATAAATTAAGGTAGGTCCCCCGTTTCATTCCTATCAGGAATCATGGTACGACCCAAGTGCAGACTGTGAAGTAACCATGTTTATTGTAACCACGGGCAGGCGAACGACAGGTCAAGGCAGGCAGGGGTTGATAATCCAGAGCAGAGGCCAAGGTACAGGACGGCAGGCAGGGTCAGACAGGGTCAGGACAAGTAAAAGTTTTTAAAAAAACAGGAGGACGAGAAAAAGAGAGACTAGGGAAAAACAAGAGCTGAGACAAAACGCAGGTAGGCTTGAACAAACAAGACGAACTGGCAACCGACAGACAAGAAATCACATGTATAAATACACAGGGGATAATGGACGACACCTGGAGGAGGATGGAGACAAGCACAAAGACGGGTGAAACAGATCAGGTCGTGACAGTTCTGTTTGGTTTTTAAATGGTAAACGGTTTCCGTTGCGAGACGTATTGAATACACCCCAGAATGTCCAAAAAAACCTCTTGTTTTTGTTGAAAAACATTTTCTGTTTTGAGTAAACAGTTTATTACAAAACACCCCAGCTAGGAACCAACCAGATCAAGTCAGTAGTGAACCTGGGTGTATTCCTACTACACCGGCTCTGACACTCGTCGGATGTGGCAGGGCTTGAAAATTGTTACGGATTACAAAAGGAAACCCAGCCACGAGCTGCCCAGTGACGTGAGCCTACCAGACGAGCTAAATGCCTTTTATGCTCACTTCGAGGCAAGCAAAACTGAAGCATGCATGAGAGCACCAGCAGTTCCGGATGACTGTGTGATCATGCTCTCTGAAGCCGATGTGAGCAAGACCTTTAAACAGGTCAACATTCACAAAGCCGCGGGCCAGACGGATTATCAGGATGTGTACTCAAAGCATGCGCAGACCAACTGGCAAGTATCTTGACTAACATTTTCAACCTCTCACTGACCGAGTCTGTAATACCTACATGTTTCAAGCAGACCACCACAGTCCCTGTGCCCAAGGAAGCGAAGGTAACCTACCTAAATGATTACCGCACCGTAGCACTCAGGTCGGTAGCCATGAAGTGCTTTGAAAGGCTGGTCATGGCTTACATCAACACCATCATCCTGGAAAACCTAGACCCACTCCAATTCACATACCACCCCAACAGATCCACAGACGGCGCAATCGCACTCCACACTGCCCTTTCCCACCTGGACAAAAGGAACACCTATGTGAGAATGCAGTTGACTACAGCTCAGCGTTCAACACCATAGTGCCCTCAAAGCTCATCACTAAGCTAAGGACATTGGGACTAAACACCTCCCTCTGCAACTGGATCCTGGACTTCCTGACGGGCCGCCCCCAGCTGGTAAGGGTAGGCAACAACATATCTGCCACGCTGATCCTTAACACGTGGGCCCCTCAGGGGTGCGTGCTTAGTCCCCTCCTGTACTCCCTGTTCACCCACAACTGCGTGGCCAAACACGACTCCAACACCATCATTAAGTTTACTGATGGCAACGGTGGTAGGCCTAATTCACCAACAACTTTGAGACAGCCTATAGGGAGGTCAGAGAGCTGGCAGTGTGGTGCCAGGACTATAAACTCTCCCTCAATGTGAGCAAGACAGAGGAGCTGATCGTGGACTACAGGAAAATGCGGCCCGAACACGACCCCATTGACATCGACGGGGCTATAGTGGAGCAGGTCGAGAGTTTCAAGTTCCTTGGTGTCCACATCACCAGCAAACTACCATGGTCCAAACACATCAAGACAGTTGTGAAGAGGGCATGACAACACCTTTTTCCCCTCAGGAGACTGAAAAGATTTGTTATGGGTCCCCAGATCCTCAAATAGTTCTACAGCTGCACCATCGAGAGCATCCTGACCGGTTGCATCACTGCCTGGTATGGAAACTGCTCGGCATCTGACCCCAGTACATTACTGGGGCCAAGCTTCCTGCCGTACAGGGCCTATATACTAGGCGGTGTCAGAGGAAGGCCCAAAAAATGGTCAAAGACTCCAGTCATAGACTGTTCTCTCTGCTACCGCACGGCAAAAGGTACCAGAGCGCCAAGTCTTGGACCAAAAGTCTTCTTAACAACTTATACCCTCAAGCCATAAGACTGCTGAACAATTAATCAAATGGCCACAGGACTATTTACATTGACACCCCTCCATTTAGTTTTCACTGCTGCTACGCGCCGTCTATTATCTATACATAGTCGCTTTACCCATACCTACATGTACAAATTACCTCGACTAACCTGTACCCTTGCACATTGACTCGGCACCGGTACCCCCTGTATTTAGCCCTATTTTTGTTATTTTATTGTGTTAATTTTTATTATTTTTTTTACTTTAGTTTATTTAGTAAATATTTTCTTAACTCTTTCTTGAACTGCATTGTTGGTTAAGGGATTGTAAGTAAGCATTTCACGGTAAGGTGAAATGTTGTATTCTACGCATGTGACAAATAACATATGATTTGATTTATTACACCGATTCTGTTGCAAAACATTTCTTAAATGGAAGCCAACGGAACGAAATGGGGAGGGACCTACCTGAATTTGTCAAGGAGACTCATCTTAGTTGAGAAACGGAACATTTGCAACTGTTTGGACTAATGATTACACCCCTGAAGGAGTGGCACGCTGAGCTGGATGGATTGTTTTATTTTTAAATAATCACCACTTTGGTATTTAAAGTATCAGAACCACTCCATGTAAATGTGCTACGTAGAACAATTCTAAGTGTGACTCATGTAGAGTAACTGAGGAAACGGCACACCCTTTCATCATTTCCTGCCACTCCTCCCAGCTCTGACATAATATTTGTCAAAGCTGTAGATATCTGCATATTTTATGCATGGTTTCTAAGCAGTAAGATACTGTAAGTATTCTTGTGTGTTTGTGGTTAACACAATATCATCCCAGCTTCCTCACAAACAGTTCTGCTGTAACCATGTTCTGAAAGTGATGACAGTAAAGACATTCCTTACATGTTTTACCAACTTTATGGACACATATCTGATCTCTTAATATACAGTAATCTATCACATATCATGATGGAAAACTTTTATGAGGTTATTAGTTTAAAGGAGGCTACAACCGGAAGTAGTTTGTCATTTCTGGACAAGATCTGAAAGGTTTGGCTCTCCATTATGTTGAGTGTCTACAGTGAAAAGTGACTCTCACGCTGTGCAACATTGTCTCATTGTATGACAGAGTTCCTGGGAGGGATAGAATAACAATCACCATGAGATTATAAATGGATCATGAAATCATTTTGTCAAACAACTCAGTATTCTCCCCTTCTAACAAACATTTGTGCCACAATGGAATCTTTTATTTATTACAACATACAGACGTTTATTTTTGAGCTCTCAACTCCATTTATGTTAAGCTTCTTTTTTCCTGTCTCCAACCAAAATCAATAGACAAGACTTGTTCTATACAGGGCAATCACAGGAAGAACACACATGAATTCCTGACAAACGCAATGAAAGTCACCGGACTCATTAAGCAACATTTGTTTATTGCATGATATCATTCACTTCCTCTTTTACTGTCACACTAGATCGGGTTTAGATTATTAGTACACACAAGAATAGGCCTACAGTAAGTCAGTATTCAGACCCCTTCACTTTTTCAACATTTTGTTACCTTAGTCTTATTCTAAACTGGATTAAATAAATTAAAAAGTCCTGCGCAATCTGCACACAATACCCCATAAATGACAAAGCGCAAAAAGTTTAGAAATGTTTGCAAATTTATTTTAAAAATTAATGAGTTAGTTGTACATACATTGTTTGTGTGTTCGTGAAACACATACAGTTGGCTCCTAAATAATGATGCATCTGGTACTATCGTCTTAATGTTTAAAGGGATACGTCAGGATTTTGGCAATGTAGCCCTTCACCTTCTTCCCCAGGGTCATATGAACTTGTGGATACCATGTGTGTTTCTGCGTGCAGTTTGGAGGTAGTTGCTAACTAGCGTTAGCGCAATGACTGGAAGTCTATGGTAACTGTTAGTAGATACCATGAACTTCGTCATTGCGAAAATGCTGATTAGCATTGGCTTTCGAAACTACCTCAAACATCCTTAATACAGATTTGTTTTTCTCATGAGCTCATCACTCTAAATGAAAAGGGCAGATCATTTCCAAAATCCTTAAGTATTCCTTTAAATTACATCAGAGGCCCAGAGCAGTTTCGGCAAGATAACAGACCCATCTGAGATGTGTACATATTAGGTAAAGAACCAAGGACTGCCATGACCCAAACACAGTATACTGTAACAGTAACTATGGATACTAGTTCAGTATCAAAAGTAATCAATGGACAGACAAATGACACCGGTTCATGTTTAAATGAGCGCTGTTTAATTGATTGGTAAATCAAAACGTGAAGAAAAAAAACATTCATAATTGGCTGACCACAACTTACTATCTTAAGTGGTTCCACACTGACAATAAAACTGGTAATAGACAGATGTAAAGTAGAGCATTTAGAGTCAGTGGTGAGAGCTACATTATACTTAAACACACATTAACACTTCATTTTATTCATTAAAAGTGCTCCTGTTAGATAGTCGTCTTAGATATAATGAAACAACCTTTTGGAACATGTATTTTCATTCCATTTTGAAAACATGCTGTTTTACATTTAACACTGCTCTGTTTATTTAGTAGGGTACATTGATCAGAATAAATTAAAGTCAAACCTACTTTTATATTCACCTAACATTGTGCTCTACTAAATAACAACATGGGTTCATATGAAGCAAACACTTGATTAGATCCCATGAAACATTTTCCATTGATAAGGCAAAGTAAAGAATCTAACACTAACAAATAAACGGATTCATTTTAGCCTTCTATATTAGTGAGAGCTGCAGGCTTCCTCCTAGAACACCATGGCCCAGTGGTCTTATTGCAAGAGACTTTGCATTTACTGAAGGCAGCAATTCAGCTGTCAGGTATGGTGCATGTTAAATTAGAAGTGGTTGAATAGCAGATCTCCAATACATTTGCTCAATATGCTTCAGCCAGTTGCCATAATGAATCTCACACATTCAATGTAACACATTCAAGAACAGTTTACAGGGGGAAAAGTCTCAAACATGATTCATCTCTGGAAATAAGACATAGGAACATTACAGGCATTTATTTCCCCTTTATATTAAAACAAAATGTCTTCACTTTAAAAAAAAATATACATCTTTCCTTGGCTTATCTACAGTAGAACAATACAAAATAGGCTATAAGTTCAAATAAAGATTCCAAAGCTGGATCATGAGCCAGAGCTAAACCCACTCAAAAGTATACTCTGGTGTTTCAAGCATGGTCTCCTTGTAAAACCAAGCTTTTCGAATTCACATCACAATACTTGTCTAAGGCCAATGACTAGAGCTAAACTTGGTGAAAGCAATTGATTCACATTGAACCATCTTTGCTCTTGAGCTCCAGGATATGAGTGTTTCAACACACCTGCAACCTGCTCTAGCAAACCAATCATGTTGACCTTCGGTGGCATGACTTATATTAAGACGTTGCGTCAAACACATTCCCCTATGTATTTATTTTGTCTTAGTTAAAATACATGAGCATTTTAACTAAGGTGGTTGGCAATGAGAAAGCAGGCTCAGAATAAGAAATTTATTTGTGAAGTACACTGGAAACATTAATAGTTATTGAATAATCAGGTTAGGTCACTCATTAAGCACAAGCTTCCAAATTGGAATGAACCAATTCATTCTTCATCGTGAGGTTTCTAAAACATCACATGATCGAGCTTCCTTTGAAAGGAAATGAACCCGGTGTTTGGGAGGGGCTGGTGCATTCATAAGCAGGAGGGTAGTGTATTAAATCACAGCAGCCTGTTCACTTTGACTCCCTTATCAACGAAGCAAGAGGAAACTAAGGCAAGTAAGACGACCTGGCACTGAAAAATAAATACCAAAAATGCAGTTAGAAAAATCACAAAAATACATTTCAAATTTTTTTCTACACCTGTCCTGCTAAAAGAATGAACATAAACATGATACATTTGTCTTCAGAGTTAGTGGGCACATTTCCTAAGTAGCCAAATCGATAGCTGTAACCCAAAAGTTGAGCAATGTATTTCATGACTGCATTTCTGGATGACCAGGAGGCCAAACCTAGCCTGGAACCCAGACCTTTTTTGTGCTAACAATCCACTCCTTGCCATGTGTCATGGCAAACTGTTTGTTATATGACAGAGTGGTAAGGGGTGGAATGTTAGCAAAACAAGTCTGGATCCCAGGCTAGGCCAAACCCATTGCCCCAACAATCTGTCACCCTTGCCCGACACGTGAGTGGCAACACGTCTGGACATCATCAATGACACCCACCAACCAGTTTAATGTTTAAGAACACTAGAAGATTTGACAAAAGGGCCATTGCGTTTACTTTGCAGCTTCACTACTGTGGCTGGTGTGTGTATATTGATGTTAAACACCAGAAAGCTTTGCAAATATAAAGCATGCAGCATTTAGCTGAAGCAGCATAGGTGGCAATAACAGCAGCAAAAACCCAAAAGAACACATGAAACTGAACAACAGCTGTTTTAGTGAGCGCAAAGAAAAGAGGGAGGAGCCATGACAGGAAACAAGCCTTGATTAGATGTTAATGAAATGAGAATGACTTACCGTGCTTTATATTTGTAGACTATAAATCCTATAACACAAACAAAACCTGCAAAGAAAAAAGGAGAAGTTTGAATCCATGAGGTATTATTTAGGTAATTCTTACTTGGCATAGAGTTTAAAACATCAACATTCCTTCTCCTTACTGTGAACAACATTAATAAAAAATAATGGGATGTCAACAGAAAGGGGTATTGTTATAGGTTTGTATACCAGTAACAATAGAAAAGTATTACAAATAACTTTGTCTGTCCTGCAAGAAAAGGCTTGAACAGAATACTACCTAGGTAATAAAAATACACTTAGAAAAAAAAGAAACGTTCCTTTCTCAGGACCCTGTCTTTCAAAGATCATTTGTAAAAATCCAAATAACTTCAGATCATCATTGTAAAGGGTTTAAACACTGTTTCCCTTGCTTGTTCAATGACCCATAAACAATTAATGAGCATGCACCTGTGGAACGATCGTTAAGACACTAACAGCTTACAGACGGTAGGCAATTAAGGTCTCAGTTATGAAAACTTAGGACACTAAAGAGGCCTTTCTACTGACTCTGAAAAACACCAAAAGAAAGGTGCCCAGGGTCCCTGCGTGAACGTGCCTTAGGCATGCTGCAAGGAGGCATGAGGACTGCAGATGTGGCCAGGGAAATAAATTGCAATGTCCATACTGTGAGACGCATAAGACAGCGCTACAGAGAGACAGGACGGACAGCTGATTGTCCTCGCAGTGGCAGACCACGTGTAACAACACCTGCACAGGATCGGTACATCCGAACATCACACCTGCGGGACAGGTACAGGATGGCAACAACAACTGCCAGAGTAACACCAGGAATGCGCAATCCTTCCATCAGTGCTCAGACTGTCAGCAATAGACCGAGAGAGGCTGGACTGAGGGCTTGTAGGCCTGTTGTCTGGTGAGGACCCGCCTTACATCACCGGCAACAACGTCACCTATGGGCACAAACCCACCGTCGCTGGACCAGACAGGACTGGCAAAAAGTGATCTTCACTGACAAGTTGCGGTTTTGTCTCACCAGGGGTGATGGTCGAATTCGCATTTATCATCGAAGGAATGAGCGTTACACCGAGGCCTGTACTCTGGAGCGGGATCGATTTGAAGGTGGAGGGTCCGTTGTGGTCTAGGGCGGTGTGTCACAGCATCATCGGACTGAGCTTGTTGTCATTGTAGGCAATCAACACTGTGCGTTACAGGGAAGACATCCTCCTTTCTCATATGGTACCCTTCCTGTAGGCTCATCCTGACATGACGCTCCAGCATGACAATGCCACCAGCCATACTGCTTGTTCTGTGTCTGATTTCCTGCAAGACAGGAATGTCAGTGTTCTGCCATGGCCAGCGAGGACCCCAGATCTCAATACAATCGAGCACGTCTGGGACCTGTTGGACCGGAGGGTGAGGGTTAGGGCCATTCCCCCCAGAAATGTCCGGGAACTTGCAGGTGCCTTGGTGGAAGAGTGGGGTAACATCTCACTGCAAGAACTGGCAAATCTAGTGCAGTCCATGAGGAGGAGATGCACTGCAGTACTTAAAGCAGCTGGTGGCTACACCAGATACTGACTGTTACTTTTGATTTTGATCCCCCCCTTTGTTCAGGGACACATTATTCAATTTCTGTTAGTCACATGTCTGTGGAACTTGTTAAGTTTATGTCTCAGTTGTTGAATCTTTTATTGTTCATACACATATTTACACATGTTAAGTTTGCTGAAAATAAACTCAGTTGACAGTGAGAGGACGTTTCTTTTTTTGCTGAGTATGTTAAAAAAATAAATTATTGGTACAGCAACATTGTTGCATGATGACTAGATTTGAAAACGTTCAACATAAAACCAAACAAATACTGCTTATCCCGTTCGTCTTTATAAGATGGAATATAGTACAATTCTTGTTTTATTTAACAGGTCACCATGTTGGACGGTTACTGTCATTATCCACACAAATTCTATAGCAACTTACCAAGTCCACCTAGAACACCCCCTACTATTTTCCATGTGTGGTCTGTAAGAGAAACAAACGAGGGAAGGAATATGCCATCATGAATTTGCAGTAATAATTAAATCATCACTTAATAGCCTAAATAATGCTTGAACCATCAAAGAGATCATATACAACACCAATAGATAGCTACTGGGAGACAGCTTACTGTTGTAACAACATATACACGGAGTGTAATTCATATTGAGTTGCCGCCCAATTGAGTTGCCGCACCAATGCTTCCCGCAGTTGTGTCAAGTTGGCTGGATGTCCTTTGGGTGGTGGACCATTTTTGATACATACTAAACTATTGAGCATGTAAAACCCAGCAGCATTGCAGTTCTTGACACAAACCGGTGCGCCTGGCACCATTCCCCGTTCAAAAGGCACCTACATTTTTTTGTCGTGCCTATTCACCTTCTGAATGGCACACACACAATCCATGTCTCAATTGTCTCAAGGCTTAAAAATCCTTCTTCAACCCGTCTCCTCCCCTTCATCTACACTGATTGAATTAACAAGACTTAACAAGTGATATCAATAAGGGATCATAGCTTTCACCTGGCCAGTCTATGTCATGGAAAGAGCATGTAAAACATCAATAGGTAGCTTACTGTTGGCCGCTGGGGGACTAGTGGGACCAGGTGCACCATCTGTTGTCAAAAGAGGTGATATTAGGGTTCACACACACACACTTAACACCAACAATTACAGCTTACTGAAGTTTGATAAATCAAATAAATTAAAAAGAATTAGATGTTAGAGGCATGGCATGCACAAACTAGTGTTCAATTTCAACACAGCCAATACTTTCTGTGTTCGAGGTAGTCTATGTGAAACATAACTCAAGGTAGGGTTCAGCCCTATGTGAATACAGATTGACTACTTGATAGGTACATTGGTACATTGTTACATACTGTATATTCAGATCACAAATCAATCCTTTGTCGTATCAGGAGAAGGAGAAAAGCCACCATAAACTACCACTTGTTGGCAGCCTGGTTCAATTTGAATCTATAATTCAAGTGTCAATTCAAGTTGAGACAAGAATATATCTTTGGACACAAATAAGTAGGGGAATTTAGCGAGGATAATAGGCTGTGTACTTCACAGTACCAATGACGATTCTCCACCTCAGCCAGACTGACATGCAACTTTGTGTGGAGGTAATTTGAAAGCCTCACCACAAACACACCACTGGCTTATTCTATTACCATAAAGGATCAAAGGTTAGGCTAATTAAGTCAGTTGAGGTGTTAGTAGGGCTGTGACGGTCCTGTAGCCAAATGACTGCAGGTCACTAATAACCATTCAAAATGTTATTGGGAAACACATTATCGCCTAGTAAGGGGCTTTGGTTTTGTCAAAAGGGCTACAAAGTAATGCAATACAATTAAGCCGGTACTTATTTTTGTCTAGTCTGTCACAACACTTTCCCGTTGTGATCCCTCAAATGCTTTAGTCAGCCAGTGTGGTCTGAGGAGTAGAATGGTCTTGGACAAGATGGCTAATCATTCACAAATAAAGTGTTACTCAGCAGACCCTCAATGGAAGGTAAGCAGCTCACTAGACCATGGGAATGTTTGAATGGATCAAAAGGTCGAATTTGAACACCATTTTGTTTTAAATAGTAACCAACTTTGCTACTAAAAGCATTAGGGCTGTTCAGAGAAAAAAAAAAAAAAAAAAACCTTGGTCTGTTCTTTCAACCATTGATTTTAAAACATGTATTTTTCCATATATAACCACACCTTGTGTTTTAATAAAATCAACTATGCATTGAGATTTTCTGATGCTTTAAACTAGAGGTCGACCGGTTAATCGGAATGGCCGATTAATCACGGCCAATTTCAAGTTCTCATAACAAAATCGGTAATCTGCATTTTTGGACACCGATTATGGCCGATTACATTGCACTCCACGAGGAGACTTCGTGGCAGGCAACTAACTACCTGTTATGCAATTGCAGCAAGGAACCAAGGTAAGGTGCAAGCTAGCATAAAATGTATATTATAAAAAAGAAATCAATCTTAACATAATCACTAGTTAAACTAGTAATATTGTGTAGTTATCTAGCTTGTCCTGCGTTGCATATAATCAATGCGGTGCCTGTTAATTTATCATTGAATCACAGCCTACTTGGCCAAATGGGTGATTTAACAAGCGCATTCGCGAAAAAAAACACTGTCGTTGCACCAATGTGTACCTAACCATAAACATCAATGCCTTTCTTAAAATCATCACCCAAGTATATATTTTTAAACCTGCATATTTTGTTAATATTGCCAGCTAACATGAATCTCTTTTAACTAGGGAAATTGTGTCACTTCTCTTGCGTTCTGTGCAAGCCGAGTCAGGGTATATGCAGCAGTTTGGGCCGGCTGGCTCGTTGTGAACTGTGTGAAGACCATGTCTTCCTAACAAAGACCGTAATTAATTTGCCAGAATTTTACACAATTATGACATAACATTGAAGGTTGTGCAATGTAACAGCAATATTTAGACTTATGGATGCCATCTGATCACTGAAAGAAAAAACATTTTGTTTTAGAAATTATAGTTTCCGGATTTGACCATATAAATGACCTAAGGCTCGTATTTCTGTGTGTTATTATATTATAATTATGTCTATGATTTGATATTTGATAGAGCAGTCTGACTGAGCGGTGGTAGGCAGCAGCAGGCTCCTAAGCATTCTTTCAAACAGCACTTTCATGCATTTGCCAGCAGCTCTTCACTGTGCTTTAAGCATTGCGCTGTTTATGACTATCAACTCCCGAGATTAGGCTTGCAATAAATACTATAGTGCCTATAAAAACATCCAAAAGTCAAAAGGTATATGAAATACAAATGGTACAGAGAGAAATTGTCCTATAATAACTACAACCTAAAACTTCGTACCTGGGAATATTGAAGACTCAGGTTAAAAAGGAACCACCAGCTTTCATATGTTCTGAGCAAGGAACTTAAACGTTAGCTTTTTTACATGGCACATATTGCACTTTTACTTTCTTCTCCAACACTTTGTTTTTGCATTATTTAAACCAAATTTAACATGTTTCATCATTTATTTGAGACCAAATTGATTTTATTGATGTATTATTTTAAGTTAAAGCGTTCATTCAATATTGCTGTAATTGTCATTATTACAAATATATATATTTTAAAAAAAATACATACATATACATACATACATACATACATACATACATACATACATATACACACACACATACATATACACACACACATACATATACACACACACAACAAATATTTATTAATTATAATTTTTTTGTATTTTTTTATTTGGCCGATTAATCGGTATCAGCTTTTTTTTGGTCCTCCCAATAATTGGTATTGAAAAATCATAAATCGGTCGACCTCTACTTTAAACTCACGGTGATGAAAAAACACAAATGACTTAAGAGTGAGCCAGAGATCAAGATAACCATAAGGGAAAAAAGGTAACCTGTCCGACCATCCTCCTTTCCACTCCTACTGACATTCAGAAATTCTGCAGTTACTCTCCTGAAGTTGCCAGTAATAGGCTACACGAGGAGTCTGCAAACTTTCACATGTGGAATTCCAATTTATTTGACCATTTCTACTGATCTGCGTGCCAAGTTATTGTTTTCATATGCACTATTTGCGTGGTACAGTTTAATTTAATTTATAATAACGTCTTCGTATCTCAATCTTTGTCATGTTATTAAACAAAATTCTATCCAAATGAAAATTCTACAACCCTAAAAAGTAACATCTATTGCCAACTACGTAAAAGCATTGCATTCTGCCGGTAGAAAATATCCTGATGAAAAATAAATATCCTATAAATTACAGGCTAAGCATGGCCAGTCTGCAACAAACTTGAAACATTGTATCAACTATTAACTTGGGTCCAGACTGACATTGTATAAAATATTTTGGGCCCCTCAAGAGTTTGCTGCACCAGTGAGCTCAGGACAGACACAGCTCTAGGGAATTTGCGCAAGGGATAAAAATGATTCAGGTAGGCCTATTTTATGAAATTTCCACTGGATCAGAGCATACATTTTCCCCTTTCACGCTAAGTGGTTCTCGAAAGGGAGAGAGCTGGAAAGATATTTAAAATGCATTGAGGAACTATTGTCATGCTCAATGGATGTAAAAACATACTTTGTTTTCTTGCTGTTTGAGGTGAAGAGAGAGTGCGCATTCTGGAGGGAGACGTGCATTGTGCAGCCACACTCCCCTTCTTGGACTGTGCCATCCCTGCGGCCTCCGCAATGGATTTGCCTCGGCCTCCGCAATAGATTCGTTCACTGAGATGGTCGTGAATAAGACCGGTGTCGTGTGCCGTATAAATAAATACATTTATTTTACTGCTCGACTAAATTTTAAAAAATAATCTTGGTCGACCAACAGCCCATTATTGACCAGACAATCAACCAGTCAAATAATTGGGGTCAGCCCTAAAAAAAACATGCAGGTGAGTAGCAAGGAATGGACTAGAAGGAAATAATAGATGGAAATCAAAATGACCAAATCCAAACTAATGCATACTGGGAAAATAATTACCTGAGGTTGCTATGCACAGCCATGCATATGGTGAAAAATAATGATTAGCATGAAGACTAGGCCTACCACACATACTATTTTGTGTTATCAAAATAGTCTCAACATGTTTACATAAGATAGGGTCAATTCAGAAAGTCAGTTTGCTGACATATTTGTCTTCTGGTCCTAAACACCAAATGACGCACAAAATGTCTAAGTTCAAATATAGGTTAAAGTGTGTTAAATAACAAACACCGAAACAAGTCTTACCTTTGCATGTGGGAATAGAAGCTGACCAGCCTTCTATTTCACATGTCAGACTGGCCTCTCCAATCATCTTATATCCATCGTTGCACTTATACGTCACAAAAGACTTGTGCTTGTAGGGGGGCAGACGACCTTCAATCCTAACGCCATTCTCAACAACAGGAGCAGGACATGAAACCACTGCAGATGTAAACAAAGAGCAATTTCGTTAGCTACTGTTGTGAACAAGGTGGGCCCAAGTCTCTCATTAGTTTTAGGCTATTTGAAGGCAATATCACAATTTTGCTATAGACACTTATTTATGAATTCTGGAACTTGGCCTTCAAAAATAAGCTAGAGTTTTTGTTTTACTCTTCGTCTGAGCTTAATGTTGCATCATGGTTTTTAGAGTAGGCCAACAGTACACATAAACCATGTTTTAGACTGCTCTATTGTTAAGGGAATTTTTATCAATGATGACTAATTATGTATACATTTCAATCAGGACTGACTAATCCGAATACTATTATGTTACTATACATGTACTAATCAGAATACTAAATGTTACTGTATATGTATGAGTTTTCATTCTTGATCCCAGTACTGAAAATAATGTGTGTGTGTGAACGTGGGCAAAAGTTAGAACAATGACGGTCTGTTCCTTGGTACAAATGAATGAACTATCTCCAGACTGTCTAGAATGCTTATCTACACTGACTGACCTTGGCTCTAGGCGAGGAGGGAAGGCTTGAGAGCTATAGGGCCTTTCTACCAGTGTCAAGAAGAGACGGAACATTTAGAAAACGCTGACGTCATTTTCAGTTTATAACCTGTGGTAAAATGTGTATGAACTCAGTACTCTTGATTAAAGGCTGTTACTTGACTTAAGACTGGGGCTCTGTCCATTCCTATAAAATAAGGTCTTACAAATCCTTCTGAATTGACTGAGTGTTTAATTTAATTGGGTATTAAAACAGAGGAATTAAATTCCTTCAACATCTATTAGCCTGTGTTGTATGTTAATACAACGGGTGGGTCTAATCCTGAATGGATAAAACTACATTCCGGCCTGTGTATTTCACAAGATACCACCTGCTAATCTATTTACTATGTTCCATCGCACTGTGCAATCCACTGTCTCATCAACCCTGCCAGGAAATGTATAACTAATGGCGCGGAAGGAGATGGCTGCCGTTTTAAGATCCCGTAACCAATTGTGCATGTTTTTGCGTTATTTGTAAGTTATTTTGTTGATGATGTTTCTGCCACCGTGTCTTATGACCGAAAAGAGCTTCAAGATATCAGGACAGTGATTACTCACCCCGTACTGGGGGAATACTTTTCTTCAATTTACTTCAGACGCCAGACAAGGCCCTCATCCCTGTAATTCGCAGGAGAAAGAGACAGAGGTATCGTGGACGAAGATCCGGGTGCCTTGTTAGGATCCGTCGCCGAAAGGGTATTCTACCTTTACCATCGTTCCTATTAGACAACGTGCAATCAATCGATAATAAAATAGAGACAAACTACGATCACGTATATCCTACCAACGGGACATTAAAAACTGTAATATCTTACGTTTCACCGAGTTGTGGCTGAACGACGACATTAATATACATACAGCTGGTGGGTTTGAAGCTTTTTCAGGAGGATAGAACAGCGGCCTCTGATAAGACAAGGGGTGGCGGTCCATGTATATTTGTAAACAACAGCTGATGCACGAAATCTAAGGAAGTCTCAAGGGTTTGCTCGCCTGAGGTAGAGTCTCTCATAAGCTGTAGACCACACTATTTGCCAAGAGAGTTTGTGTATTTATCAAAGCTGTCTAAATACCACCGCAAACCAATACTGGCACTAAGACCGCACTGAATGAGCTATACACAGCCATTAGCAAACAGGAAAACACTCATCCAGGGAAGGCGCTCCTAGTGGCCGGGGACTTCAATGCAGGGAAACTTAAATCCATTTTACCTAATTTCTAATCAGCATGTTAAATGTGTAACCAGAGGAATGAATGAATGAATGAATGAATATATATATATATATATATATATATATATATATATATATATATATATACATACATATACACACACATACATACATATATAGACCACCTTTACTCCACACACAGAAGCGTACAAGCTCTCCCTCGCCCTCCATTTGGCGGGGGATATCTGACCAAAATTCTATCCTTCTGATTCCTGCTTACAAACAAAAACTAAAGCAGAAAGCACCAGTGACTCAGTCAATAAGGAAGTGGTCAGATGAAGCAGATGCTAAGCTACAGGACTGTTTTGATAGCACAGACTGGAATATGTTCCGGAATTCTTCTGATGGCATTGGGGAGGACACCATATCAGTCACTGGCTTCATCAATAAGTGCATCGATGATGTCATCCCCACAGTGACAGTACGTACATACCCCAACCAGAAGCCATGGATTACAGGCAACATCCGTACTGAATTAAGCGCGAGCATGCGCTGACCAACTGGCAAGTTGCTCCCGAATGGTGCAGTGGCCTAAGGCACTGCATCCCAGTGCTTGAGACGTCACTACAGACACCCTGGTTTGAATCCAGGCTGTATCACAACCGGCCGTGATTGAGATAGGGCGGCGCCTAACTTGCCCAGCGTTGTCCGGGTTTGGCCAGTGTAGGCCGTCATTGTAACTAAAAATTTGTTCCTAACCGACTTGCCTAGTTAAATAAATAAGTGTCCTAACTGACATATTCAACCTATCCCTGACAGAGTCTGTAATACCAACATGTTTCAAGCTGACCACCATAGTCCCTGTGCCCAAGAACACTAAGAACTTGCATAAATGACTACCAACCCATAGCACTCACATCTGTAGCCATGAAGTGCTCTGAAAAGGCTGATCATGTCTCACATCAACAATATCCCAGAAACCCACTCCAATTGGCATACCGCCCCAGCAGATCCACAGACAACGCAATCTCTATTGCACTCCACACTGCCCTTTCCCACCTGGACAAAAGGAACACCTATGTGAGAATGCTATTCATTGACTACAGCTCAGCATTCAGACCCATAGTGCCCTCAAAGCTCATCTCTAAGCTAAGGACCTGGGACTAAACACCTCCCTCCGCAACTGGATCCCGGACTTCCTGACAGGCCTCCCCCAGGTGGTAAGGGTAGGTAACACCACATCCGCCATGCTGATCCTCAACACAGGGCCCCTCAGGGGTGCGCGCTCAGTCCCCTCCGTACTCCCTGTTCACTCATGACTGCATGGCCAGGCATGACTCCAACACCATCGTCAAGTTTGCTGATGGCGCCGACAGAGATGGCCGCCTCGCTTCATGTTCCTAGGAAACTATGCAGTTTTTTGTTTTTTACGTGTTATTTCTTACATTAGTACCCCAGGTCATCTTAGGTTTCATTACATACAGTCGAGAAGAACTACTGAATATAAGATCAGCGTCAACTCACCATCAGTACAACCAAGAATATGATTTTCGCGAAGCGGATCCTGTGTTCTGCCTTTCAACCAGGACAACGGAATGGATCCCAGCCGGCGACCCCAAAAAAATGAGGCGGTCTTCAGGTCAGACTCCGGAGACGGGCACATCGTGCACCACTCCCTAGCATTCTTCTCGCCAATGTCCAGTCTCTTGACAACAAGGTTGATGAAATCCGAGCAAGGGTAGCATTCCAGAGGGACATCAGAGACTATAACGTTCTTTGCTTCACGGAAACATGGCTCACTGGAGAGACGCTATCGGAGGCGGTGCAGCCAGCGGGTTTCTCCACGCATCGCACCGATAGAAACAAACATCTTTCTGGTAAGAAGAGGGGCGGGGGCGTATGCCTTATGGCTAACGAGACGTGGTGTGATCACAGAAACATACAGGAACTCAAATCCTTTTGTTCACCTGATTTAGAATTCCTCACAATCAAATGTCGACCGCATTATCTACCAAGAGAATTCTCTTCGATTATAATCACAGCCGTATATATTCCCCCTCAAGCAGACACATCGATGGCTCTGAACAAACTTTATTTGACTCTTTGCAAACTGGAATCCATACATCCTGAGGCTGCATTCATTCTAGCTGGGGATTTTAACAAGGCTAATCTGAAAACAAGACTCCCTAAATTGTATCAACATATCGATTGCGCAACCAGGGCTGGAAAAACCTTGGATCATTGTTATTCTAACTTCCGCGACACATATAAGGCACTGCCCCGCCCTCCTTTCGGAAAAGCTGACCACTACTCCATTTTGCTGATCCCTGCCTACAGACAGAAACTAAAACAAGAAGCTCCCACGCTGAGGTCTGTCCAACGCTGGTCCGACCAAGCTGATTCCACACTCCAAGACTGCTTCCATCACGTGGACTGGGATATGTTTCGTATTGCGTCAGATAACAACATTGACGAATACGCTGATTCGGTGTGCGAGTTCATTAGAACATGCGTTGAAGATGTCGTTCCCATAGCAACGATTAAAACATTCCCTAACCAGAAACCGTGGATTGATGGCAGCATTCGCGTGAAACTGAAAGCGCGAACCACTGCTTTTAATCAGGGCAAGGTGACTGGTAACATGACCGAATACAAACAGTGCAGCTATTCCCTCCGCAAGGCTATCAAACAAGCTAAGCGTCAGTATAGAGACAAAGTAGAATCTCAATTCAACGGCTCAGACACAAGAGGTATGTGGCAGGGTCTACAGTCAATCACGGACTACAAGAAGAAAACCAGCCCAGTCACGGACCAGGATGTCTTGCTCCCAGGCAGACTAAATAACTTTTTTGCCCGCTTTGAGGACAATACAGTGCCACTGACACGGCCTGCAACGAAAACATGCGGACTCTCCTTCACTGCAGCCGAGGTGAGTAAAACATTTAAACGTGTTAACCCTCGCAAGGCTGCAGGCCCAGACGGCATCCCCAGCCGCGCCCTCAGAGCATGCGCAGACCAGCTGGCCGATGTGTTTACGGACATATTCAATCAATCCCTATACCAGTCTGCTGTTCCCACATGCTTCAAGAGGGCCACTATTGTTCCTGTTCCCAAGAACGCTAAGGTAACTGAGCTAAACGACTACCGCCCCGTAGCACTCACTTCCGTCATCATGAAGTGCTTTGAGAGACCATATCACCTCCACCCTACCCGACACCCTAGACCCACTCCAATTTGCTTACCGCCCAAATAGGTCCACAGACGATGCAATCTCAACCACACTGCTCTAACCCATCTGGACAAGAGGAATACCTATGTGAGAATGCTGTTCATCGACTACAGCTCGGCATTCAACACCATAGTACCCTCCAAGCTCGTCATTAAGCTCGAGACCCTGGGTCTCGACCCCGCCCTGTGCAACTGGGTACTGGACTTCCTGACGGGCCGCCCCCAGGTGGTGAGAGTAGGCAACAACATCTCCACCCCGCTGATCCTCAACACTGGGGCCCCACAAGGGTGCGTTCTGAGCCCTCTCCTGTACTCCCTGTTCACCCACGACTGCGTGGCCACGCACGCCTCCAACTCAATCATCAAGTTTGCGGACGACACAACAGTGGTAGGCTTGATTACCAACAACGACGAGACGGCCTACAGGGAGGAGGTGAGGGCCCTCGGAGTGTGGTGTCAGGAAAATAACCTCACACTCAACGTCAACAAAACTAAGGAGATGATTGTGGACTTCAGGAAACAGCAGAGGGAACACCCCCCTATCCACATCGATGGAACAGTAGTGGAGAGGGTAGTAAGTTAAGTTCCTCGGCATACACATCACAGACAAACTGAATTGGTCCACTCACACAGACAGCATCGTGAAGAAGGCGCAGCAGCGCCTCTTCAACCTCAGGAGGCTGAAGAAATTTGGCTTGTCACCAAAAGCACTCACAAACTTCTACAGATGCACAATCGAGAGCATCCTGGCGGGCTGTATCACCGCCTGGTACGGCAACTGCTCCGCCCACAACCGTAAGGCTCTCCAGAGGGTAGTGAGGTCTGCACAACACATCACCGGGGGCAAATTACTGCCCTCCAGGACACCTACACCATCCGATGTTACAGGAAGGCCATAAAGATCATCAAGGACAACAACCACCCGAGCCACTGCCTGTTCACCCCGCTATCATCCAGAAGGCGAGGTCAGTCCAGGTGCATCAAAGCTGGGACCGAGAGACTGAAAAACAGCTTCTATCTCAAGGCCATCAGACTGTTAAACAGCCACCACTAACATTGAGTGGCTGCTACCAACACACTGACCCTGACACTGACTCAACTCCAGCCACTTTAATAATGGGAATTGATGGGAAATGATGTAAAATATATCACTAGCCACTTTAAACAATGCTACCTAATATAATGTTTACATACCCTACATTATTCATCTCATATGTATACGTATATACTGTACTCTATATCATCTACTGCATCCTTATGTAATACATGTATCACTAGCCACTTTAACTATGCCACTTTGTTTACATACTCATCTCATATGTATATACTATACTCGATACCATCTACTGTATCTTGCCTATGCTGCTCTGTACCATCACTCATCCATATATCTTTATGTACATATTCTTTATCCCCCGTGTATAAGACAGTAGTTTTGGAATTGTTAGTTAGATTACTTGTTGGTTATTACTGCATTGTCGGAACTAGAAGCACAAGCATTTCGCTACACTCGCATTAACATCTGCTAACCATGTGTATGTGACAAATAAAATTTGATTTGACAACCACGATGAGACAGCCTATAGGGAGAAGGTCAGAGACCTGGCTGTGTGGTGCCAGGACAACAACCTCTCCCTCAACGTGATCAAGACCAAGGAGATGATTGTGGACTACAGGAAAAGGAGGACCATGCACGCCCCCATTCTCATCAACGGGGCTGCAGTGGAGCAGGTTGAGAGCTTCAAGTTCCTTGGTGTCCACATCACCAACAAACTAACAGGTTCCAAGCACACAAAGACAGTCGTGAAGAGGACTAAATAAAGCTAACTAGAAAACAGCTTAAACAAATGCAAATGCAGCTACTTTGCTGTTATTCTGGCTGCACTTTGACGTGACTAAGTTAGCCGTAGTTGGCTAGCAAGCAAGCAAGCAAGGGATAAGACCATTGCCAGCCAGTATGGCATTTAGAACTAACAACTGGGTCGCGTCCATAGACACAGAACAAAAGACTGAATGACTGGTTTGCGTATCTAGCAATCCTACATTTGTGTCAGGAATATGTCTTGTGGAAGGATGACATAGTATGAAGAAATGAATCAAAATAACGGTTTTTATTTTTTTTATATGTCAATCACTATTTGAATATGTTGGTAACTCGTTGTATAAAAGTGATAATGTCCTCGACGCCGGTGTTTGGAGGATATATTGGCACGGTTTGCCGGCACTCGACGAAAACGAACAACATTCGTGCCAATACATTCTTCAAACACCGGCTTCTCGGGCATTATCACTTAAATGTCTCACGCACATCTCCGCTTATGTTATTTCTTTGTATCAGGCTAGATAGTGATATTTTTGTAATTAAGAAAAATATGTTCAGATGAGGTCATCTGGACCCTGACATTGCTCATGATTGTGTGGTAGAAGGGGGGAAAAAGGCAAGCTTTCAACGTACTTTTACACTCCGGTGGAGCTGGCTGGAATTCTCCTTCCTTTTCACAGACTATGGATTTAGTTCCAACCAGAGTGAATTCCTTCTCACAGCTATATTCCACAACACTTCTATAGTGGTACACGTCATCAGGTGGGATAACAAGTCCACCGTTGACAATGGTGGGGGGCTTTCCACACTTCACCACTGCAGAGTAGAACACAACAGCAGTTATGAACAGTTTTGATCTTGGCACAAGCATAGAACTGTTTAAGATATTGTTATTTTGACTTGACTAACCTTCACATACAGGAACTCTGCCATCCCAGCCTTCGACCATACAGTTCCTTACACCGCTGCCCACAAGCATATAGCTGAAAAAGATTACACAATATGAGACAGTATTTGGACCATTGGTTTTGGGATAGCAAGGGGTTACAACATACTGTTCACTGATCATGATATCATAAGCTTTACAAACATTTCCTTTAGCTTTTAGGGACAAAAAGTATTAGGCCTGCAAATTGTGAACTTTGTGAAACATGACATGTTAAAGTACTCAGTTGAGCCCTATTAAAGAATGAGAGTGTGCACGCACAAGAGAGAGCGAGAGAGGGGAGGCAAATAGCCTTGCACTGACCCAGTGTCACAGGTAACAGCAGCTCTGGCACCGAACAGAATGCCTTCATCGAGAATATAGTTGCCATTCATCACTTCTCCTGGGTGGCCACATGACTTTCCTGAAAACCATGAAGAAAACTAGTCACTCATGTACAGAGGAAATATAGGCTAGCTTGGAATATACTTGTTTTGTGCAAACATGCCACTCCATGTCATATGCCAAACATATTGGCATATGACATGGAGTGTCAAGGAGTGGAATTTTTTGCACAAAACAAGTCTGGATTCCAGGCTAGGCTTAGGCTAGTATTTCACTGAGTTTTATGGATGGGCAATGAATATATCAACTTTTTACCACAACAATAAATACAATTATTGGAATTACTTGTGCATGTCAGTGTCACTGTACTCCACACGCCAGCAGTACAGGTGACTGATCGAGACCCTCCTGCACGGGCATATCCAATTTCACACTCAAAACTTGCGATTGTTCCCTCTCCAAATGTCTCTTTGGTGATGAAGGCTTCTGTCAAAACCATGTTGGGCTTTCCTATGGGTTTGGAGCATTCTTGAGCTGAAAGATGTGGAAGAAAGAGTTCATGTTAATGACCAAGGCAGCCAAATGCAGGAGTCAAAACCTTTAAACCATAGACTGTAGACAGGGTGAGTTGCATAGAAATATAACTGATTCTAGTTGACCCTACCTTGAACAGGAAGAACCATGAAGGCAAGTTGTACCATCCCTATTATCAAGGACCAACAGACGTATTTAGAAGGCAGCATGACGTCTTCTTTTCCCGTAACAAGCAGCAACACACGATTTCCTGGATTGGTTTGTTTGTTCGAGTAAAGTTCCCCACCTAAACGGATGATCTTCTCGCAATATCCACTTTTCGTAATCAGACTGTGTTGACATGGAAAGAGACACCATTATGTTAATGTTAGCCGGGGGTGGGTATAATTTCTGGAACGTTCCAACAGGAATCCGTTCCAAAAACGTCGTAAATAACAAGGTTGCCAACAAACAACGCATACAAAGTTGTATAGCGGCAGTGTAAAATACCAGGTAGAGAGCGGGCAATTTTGTTGAGTTTTTCACTCACCACGTTTATTCCGAAAAATGTCTGTCCTCACTCTGGTAGCCTATGGACAAACAATAATAAGCTACGTGGTGAGTTGATGCCTATTCGGCAGCTAGTTAGCTAGGTGAATTGATCATGCTACTTTGTATGCGTTTGTTGGCATCTTTGTTATTCACGAAGATTTTGGAACAGTTTCCTGTTGGAACGTTCCACATTATACCCACCCGTTAGCTGGCACTGGGTGGAACCTGCGAGATATCTAGCCTGGCTAATTAGCTAACGTTAACTGGATCAGTTAACTACCGTGTTTGCGTACATGGCACTGTCTATAACAAATAAGTCATAATGCCAAATAGACCGTTGTTTGTAGGATATTGGCACGGGTGTTAAGACCTGAGAAGAAGTCTATACAAATCTCCTCAGATGAAAACTCAATGTTAGTTTAAAATAAAATGTGAGATAATGTCTAGATGCTTTTTATAGTGGAGAACAAGTTTAGAATTTGCCTGGCAGGGTTGATGATGAGGCATTTTAACGTGGAAAAGACACCGTCTGGAATGCGCTTTTAACCAAACAGCATTCAGGATTAGACCCACCCGTTGTATAATATCCAATAATTATCAGCTATGGTATTTGGAAAAGTCTTACCTTTATTGTTCAAAGTCTGTATGCTTTCTTCAAAATCCAACTGTCAGTCTGTCTAGCAGTAGCAAATGTACGTTTGTGTTGCGCATTTTCTTCTTCTTTGGTGAGGTTTAACGACGGTTGGCATCCAATATGTTGCATTAACGCCACGGACTGGAGTAAAAATCCTTTATACTTTGCTCTACAACAACGGAAAAGGGGGGGAATGCGCTACAACAACGGAAAAGGAGGGGGAATGCGCTACAACAACGGAAAAGGAGGGGGAATGCCCAACCTACTAACCCTACACCCCAATCCACTATTGTGACCCTATTTGATCCTACACCAGGCCACCTGCCTGGGAGGACAGGAGACTACCATTTAATATCCCCTGTGGCTCTTCTGCAGTTAAATCACAGACAGAACAATGAGACAGCTGTACAATGAGACGGCTGTATAAATGTGAAGCAGTGGCCGGCAGTAGGAGATGGAACCAGATGGATTTTGGCCGACATTCTGCTAATTTACTCATCAACTAAACATTTGATTTCAATACAGTTTTCTCTTCCCAAACCTACAATCTGTTATGAATAGAGTGGACACATGTTTGTAGACTTTACCCTTTGCCAAAGTTTTAAAAAGTGTTGTTGTTTAGGAGTACAAAGGCGAATTGACTTATTGCACACGCTCTCTTCACCGAGTATGCGTCCCCAGCGGAAATGCGCCAATAGGATCTCGCTAGCTCGTTCTTGGCTCTGCCCACCTCCTTGCTTGTTCTGCCCACTATGACTCATTTGTTCCCAATTGAAAGGACAGACTGTTGTCTAGCTTGATTTTGTTATAAAAAAAATATTCGATTAAATGTTGTAATAGCAAGTACTTCTCTGCAGCTGTCACCACAACACCTATTTTCTGTGACTTAAGGTCCATTCCTACGGTACAGTTGATAACCATGACCGCTTCAAAGCCAACCTTACTGAAGTACATTTCATTCATTATCTTATCACTCTGTGCAGTTTCACCACGTTCTCCACCGGGGTCAGTGTCGCACCAGACGGCGGGCATCATCGGTCCCGGGAATCTTCCGTTTCACCCCTGCCTTTACACAGGTAATCACTCCTTTCAATGGTGCACTTTTCTTCATCACAAGACCACTTCTTGACCACCACATATATATATTATTATACCTTTATTTAACTAGGCAAGTCAGTTAACAAATTCTTGTTTTCAATGACGGCCTAGGAACAGTGGGTTAACTGCCTTGTTCAGGGGCAGAACGACAGATTTGTACCTTGTCAGCTCAGGATTCGATCTTGCAACCTTTCGGTAACTAGTCCAATAAGGTAAGATTTTTCATGAAGTGCTTTGAGAGGCTAGTTAAGGATCATATTATCTCCACCTTACCCAACACCTTAGACCAGTGGGGTGGGGGGATACATTTGGGGATAGAAAAATGCATTTTGTGTAAACTTAAACCGCTAAAACCGATTTTAAAAATATATATATATTTTGTAATATAATGGACATTTTCCAATAACAGCCCATCATTTTTCAGAATTTACAATCAACACAATAAAAGCTAGACAATAAGGCCCCCATTGATTTTGTTAAAATGTTTGAGAATAACACAGCATTCGACATGTCAAAATGCGTAGAATGCTGCCAAATGTTCTCTACCTCAAGGCAAAATGTATAGAATTGCAGAAAATTGGCTTTAACAGTTTTAAACTTTATTACAGCTCCATGGCAGGATGTGTGGAATTGCAGGAGACTAGCTTTGAAACTGCAAAAATGTATCTTCGCTGCCAAGATAACTTTTTTTTACTTATTCTTTGGTCTGAATGTTTTTTCACCACTCAACCCTTATGGTGGGTCACGACTCAAAATACCCCTCCCCTACACTAATTACAATTTGCATACCGCCCCAAAAGATCCATGGATAATGCGATCGCCATTGCACTGCACACTGCCCTATCCCATCTGGACAAGAAGAATACCTGTGTAAGAATGCTGTTCATCGGCTACAGCTCAGGCTTCTACGCCATAATGCCCTCCAAGCTCATCACTAAGCTTGGGAATCTTCGTCTGAAACCCGCCCTGTGCAACTGGGTCCTGGACTTGCTGACCCTCAACTGATCCACAACACAGGAGCCCCACAAGGGGACGTGCTCAGCTCCCTCCTGTACTCAGCATAGAGAGCACACCCCCATCCACATCGATGAGGCCTTAGTGGAGAGGTTGAAAAGCTTCATGTTCCTCAGCATGCACATCCCTGACAATCTGAAATGGTCCATCCACACAGACAGTGTAGTGAAGAAAGTGCAACAGCGCTTGGCCCCTCAGACCCTGCACCGTTGAGAGCATCTTGTCAGGCTGTATCACCGCCTGGTACAGCAATTGTACATTCCTCAACCGTAGGGCTCTCCAGAGGGTGGTGCGGTCAGCCCAACGCATCACCAGGGGCACACTTCCTACCCACCAGGACATACAGTATACAGCACCCAGTGTCACAGGAAGGCCAAGAAGAGTATCAAGGACCTCCGCCACCAGAGCCACGGCCTGTTCACCACACTACCATCTAGAAGGCAGAGACAGTACAGGTGCATCAAAGCTTGGACCGATAGACTGAATAACAGTTTCTATCTCAAGGCCATCAGACTGTTAAATAGTCAACACTAGCTGGCCTCTGACAAGTCTACTACCCTGAACTTAGTCACTGTTACTAGCCGGTTACCACCTGGTACTCAACCCTGCACCTTAGAGACTGCTGTCCTATGTACATAGTCATTGAACACTGGTCACTTTAATCATCTTTACATACTTTTTTTTACGCACATCATATGTATATACTGTATTCTAGTCGAGGCTCATCTTATATAACTGCTGCTGTAAACATATTTTCTATTCATATATTGTCCATAATGTCTATACACACCATCATATACAATATGTGTGTATGCGACCAATACATTTGATATGATTTGAATTGAAAACGCACATAATCTAACGCCTGCCTCAGACCACTCGTAGAACAGCTAAGTGCATCGTTTGATGCTTCGTTTTTTTTGCCCTCCCTTGTCACTTTTATACACAGAAGAGCTCTGCCAAACACAGAATCAATCACATGGTTTATCCACCTCTCTCTGACCTCCAATAACTTCAAAACAAAGTTGCCAATGTCTTTGCAATAGATACAAACCAGCAACGTATAAAATGATGGTTCATGCAAGACAACGTGAGTTAGCAATAGCATCACCTGCCCATGTGGGAAAGCCTACATAAGATAAATGACAAGACAATTAAAACAACGCATAGCTGAACACCGCAGCTCAATCAGGTGTAAGAACACTGACTATCCAGTAGCAGCTCACATCCTATCTCTTCCCTCAAATACACAGGTATCGAGCATGTTCCCCTACCAAGGAGAGGAGGTAACATTGAGACCCTACTACTACAGAGGGAGGCCTCCTGGTTATCCTAACCAACATTGACCCCTAGTGGTCTGAATATTGCCTTTGATCTCAGGCCCTTCTTATGAATAATTATCTTTTATTAACAAGTCTTATAAATGAATATATTATTTCTACAGCTTATCAGCGTACACCCAATATGTTCCCCCTGTTGATGAGGCTTATAATGCATTATGGTTGAACCAAAACGATACAAATTAAATATATATGTGAAATTAAATTAAACAATAATGTATGTAGATGCTAATATTATGTACAATATCTAATTATGTTGCCATTTGATAACAATAGCCTAGTATATTCCACATGCTGTAAATTACTGTCTTGTAACAGTTTCACTTGATAGCCTTCAATATTGACTGTTCTAGAGAATTTGAAACCGTTTTTTGTAAGAACATAGTATATGGGATTGATTTTAAGAAATTTAGTGGAGATTCAGTGAAAATAAAAATCTCATTCATTTGTCAAGACCTGTCCCCATGCTTGTCTCAGAGCAGCACGGAACGGTGCTGAAATAGTTGACCACAGTGGGTAGGCTATCGCTTCAAATCCTATTGCTTCTAACTTCAATATGTTTTATAAATAAATAAGACTGTTAACAGCACATTACTCAAAACTAGTGAGACTCATGTCGCCAACAGTATATCTTTTTTAAAAAAATGTTATGACGTGACTCTTAGCCAATAATTAGGTTTAGAGGATTCTAAATGAATATCTAAGTGACATATCTAAGGGCAAATCTGATCTGTGAGAATATCTAAGTGGCTTTTATATAATTATTAATTAATTAATAATAATAATCGCTTTGTTTTAAAAATAATATTTTGGAGATTTCATTTTCAAATAACCTAATGTGAGCGAGAAAATGGCCATTCTTGAAAATGGGGTGAGACATTGTTACTAATTTGTAAATAAAGCCAGTTTATTTATTTATGTTTTTAGAGGGAGAGAGCCCACTGTCAATTCATGAATCTCCCGGTCACGGCCGGCACGGGTATCGAACCAGCAACTGTAGCAACGTCAGTGAGTGTCTTAGACCGCAGCGCCACTCGGGAGGTCCCATCCACAAATGTTTAATGCTGATCAATTGCCTTGCACAAAGTATCTATTGTCCTGCTAATAGCCCATAATTGCGCTGTAAATCGTGACTGGTCGGGAGTAGGCTACAGTACTACAGTAAGAGCAAAATAATCCTAACATTTCCACACCCTATTTGTAGATTAACCAATACCCAAATGGAGATTCAGTGAAAATAAAAATCTTATTGATTTATCAAGACCAGTCCCCATGCTTGTCTCCCCATGTCTGACCTCTGAATGCTGTCTAAGCTCTATGTTTTGAAGAGTATTTTCCAGTAAGCAACAATTTGTTTACCTTCATTAGCCTACTTTGTTCCATTATTTCTGTCATTCAGTGATATTTATTCCCATAGTAATTTGTTATGAATTTCTAAGGAAATTAACATCTGCATTTTGAAAGAGTATTTTTATAATTATTTATAAACTAAAGCACAAAGATGTTGATGAAGAAATATAGTACTGTACAGTATATGCTTTATCCGACATTTTTGCGGTTGCATGAGGTCGCCTGCACACACTTTAAACATTTGGATAATAAAGCATTTAAAGCATTTTGAAAATAGAAGCCGCCTGCATTTGTTTATTAGGCTACTGTGCAGTCTGACAAGTACACATCCTTGGAATAGCAGAACAGCATTAAAGGTCCAGACGTCCCTTGCTGTGCCTGGTGAGCAGTTGGTCAAGTTCTGTTGTCAGAAGAGGCATGGAAATGTCAGGGTGAACCGACGACCTGACGAACCCGCCAGGTATGTTGACTCTTCCTGTTGGAAGTGGAGTTCCAGTGCTCACATGTGTGCCTGGCATGGATTGTGACATCTCATTCCTCGCCATGTTCAACACGTCATTCTCCACCTGACTCTCCGCCAATGACGTGTGACTCTCCGCCAATACCGCCTGGCTCTGGACCAATGCATCAGCTGTCGCCCGTATCTCTGCCCTCAGATAATGTTTTTCTTTCTGCTGGTCTGCCTTCAATGACTCTGTCTCGGTCTTCAAAGTTTGAATCTGAGCCATGTTCATCTTCATCAGATGAGCAGAATGGTACCACCCTGAGCCCCCATCGATTACAGTGGCCTATGATAAAAATGGTAGATCAATTAAGAATCAAAAGTGACTCCAACACATAAATGCTGCATACACATGAAAAATAATAAGACCTACACCAGTTTTAAAAGCCCATTACTCAACACTAGTGAGACTCATGTCGCCTATGTTAGGCCTACAGTATATCTAACAACAACAACAAAAATGTCTGACGTGACTCCCTGCCAATAATTACATTTAGAGGATTGGATGATTCTAAATTTATATAAGGGGCATTTTATCAATGAGTATATTATGGACCACAATAGTTGTTGTATTATTTGTTCTATCTTTTCTGGTGGATTAAACTGAAATTACAACCAACTTTCTATGGTTTAAAAAATAACTATATTTTGGAGATGATTTCGTTTCAAATAACCTAAAGTGAGCGAGAAAAAGGCTATTCTTGAACATGGGGTGAGACATACAGTAGTTACTAATTTGTAAATAAAGCCAGTTTGTTATTTAGAATGATTTATTTCTGTTTTTAGAGGGAGAGAAACCAAAAGCCCACCATTCCCTCATGGGTCTCCCTGTTGCAGCCGGCACAGGTACTGAACCAGCATCTGTAGCAACACAGTTTGCAATGCACTGTCTTAGACCACTGCGCCACAACATAGTAGAGTAGGCTACAGTACCACAGTACTGTTTCTCTTAGAATAAAAACCTTAGTGGAACAACAGTTTTAGTAGGTAAGTGCACAATTATCAGTTTCTATTTGGTTTATGTCGCCCATTCATTGTTAGTTAGAGACAAAGTAGCACCTTTTAAAACATTTTTACATCAGCTGATATTTCAAAGTGCTGTACAGAAACCCAGCCTAAAACCCCAAACAGCAAGAAATGCAGGTGTAGAAGCACGGTGCCTAGGAAAAACTGCCTAGAAAAGGCCAAAACCTAGGAAGAAACCTAGAGAGGAACCAGGCTATGAGGGGTGGCCAGTCCTCTTCTGGCTGTCCCAGGTGGAGATTATAACAGAACATGGCCAAGATGTTCAAATGTTCATAAATGACCAGCATGGTCAAATAATAATAATCACAGTAGTTGTCGAGAGTGCAGCAAGTCAGCACCTCAGGAGTAAATGTCAGTTGGCTTTTCATAGCCCATCATTAAGAGTAACTATACCACTCCTGCTGTCTCTAGAGAGTTGAAAACAGCAGGTCTGGGACAGGTAGCACGTCCGGTGAACAGGTCAGGATTCCATAGCCGCAGGCAGAACAGTTGAAACTGGAGCAGCAGCACGGCCAAGTGGACTGGGGACAGCAAGGAGTTATCATGCCAGGTAGTCCTGAGGCATGGTCTTAGGGCTCAGGTCCTCCGAGAGAGAGAAAGAAAGAGAGAATTAGAGAGAGCATACTTAAATTCACACAGGACACCGGATAAGACAGGAGAAGTACTCCAGATATAACAAACTGACCCTACTCCCCCGACACATAAACTACTGCAGCATAAATACTGGAGGCTGAGACAGGAGGGGTCAGGAGACACTGTGGCCCCATCCAATGATACCCCCGAACAGGGCCAAACAGGAAGGACATAACCACACCCACTTTGCCAAACCACAGCCCCCACACCACTAGAGGGATATCTTCAACCACCAACTTACCATCCTGAGACAAGGCCGAGTATAGCCCACAAAGATCTCCACCACGGCACAACCCACCTTGGGACCTAAAAGTATAATCAGTGCTCTAACTCTCCTTGCACTGGTCTGGAGCAATGAAGTGGTGACGCAGTGTACCGTACTAAACCATAAATTACCTGTAAGTCCCACAGCATAATCGCAAAACTTTTTGTTGAGCAACCACTGAATGTTTGTGCTTTTCTAATAACCGTTTTCTGTGTTCATGCAAGTGACTGATTGAACAAATCCTCACTATCAGTATCTGCAATTTGGCAGTACGCCCATATGCTTGTTTTGAGAATGAAAGATCTCTCTGTTTCAAGGTCTCAGCTTAGAGACAAGAATCCTTGTGAGGTATTGGTCTGTCACACGCATGACCCAGTATTGGTCGGTCACATGAATGAAGCAAACGTTAATGATGAATTAATAAGCTAAATCATGCAACTATAACTTGTCTCTATATAAGAGATCTAACGGGACTGCCCCTCGATGGAGCTCCTTACAGATGTTCACTATGGTGCATCAAGTTTGTTGGAACCTCTCCAGTTAACTGATAATAAACAATGATTCCTTTAAGATTGACTTTGAGTGTCCCTGAGTAAGATTTTCCACAACAGATGTGACAAATCTTGATTTAGTGGTTTATGATAGGGTAAGCATTAGAATAGAATAGAACAAGACTCCCCAATATTTGCAGCCATAGGTGATATCTTCCTAGGAGCTTAGCCGTCATCAGTATTGTGAAATAATTATCATGTTATCAAGGTAAGATCTGAATGGGATTTGCTGATCCAAGAGCAGCGTTGCCTTTCTTTTGATCCCATCAGGATCGACACGTGCCTCAACGAAACACTTAGTGAACGTTCTCTCTGCGTGGTGTTTTGGGAAACATATGTTACATCTTCGTCTGTTGTAGGAAAGATGCATCGTAAAACACTCGTAGGCCTAAGTTCCATTGCTATCGGGAAACAAGGTTCTGGTCTGTTTGGTTGCTAGGTGAAGACAGGTTCCTGGGTCCAGAGTGATGTGTCAGTAAATTGGCCAGTACTTGTCTTCAGAGGTGTGGCTATGCTTGTCCTTAGTCTGTCACTACAGTCATAGCTTCTCTGGCCTGAAGCAGACGCAAGACGACAAGACTGTTTTCCTAGTACAGACTGGAGTTTACTACAACGGTCACAGGCTTCATCAATAAGTGCATGGATGATGTTGTCCCCACAGTGACTATAAGAATGTATCCCAACCAAAAACCATGGATTATAGGCAATATCCGTGCTGGGCTATAAGCTAGAGCTACCACTTACAACCTGTTTAAACAAGGTCACCGGGCCAAACGGAATACCAGGGCGCTTTCTCAAAGTATAACCAGACCAGCTGGCAAGTGTCTTCACGAACAGTTGTAATCTCTCGTTGTCCCAGTCCTTAATCCCAACATGTTTCAAGCTGATCACCATTGTCCCTTTTCCCATAAACTCCAAGGTAACCTGCCTAAACGACTATCGCCTTGTAGACACTCACATCTGTAATTATGAAGTGCTTTGAAAGGCTGGTCATGACACATAAACACTATCATCCCGAACACCCTGGACCCACTCCAATTCGCGTACCGCCCCAACATATCCACAGATGATGCAATCTCAACTGCAATCCACACTGCCCTATCCCACCTGGAGAAGAGGGGAAATAACTACAGTTGAAGTCGGAAGTTTACATACACTTAGGTTGAGTCATTAAAACTCATTTTTCAACCACTCCACAAATTTCTTGTTAACAAACTATAGTTTTGACAAGTCAGTTAGGACATCTACTTTGTGCATGACACAAGTCATTTTTCCAACAATTGTTTACAGACAGGTTTATTACACTTATAATTCACTGTATAACAATTCCAGTGGGTCATAAATGTACATACACTAAGTTGACTGTGCCTTTAAACAGCTTGGAAAATTTCAGAAAATGATGTCATGGCTTTAGAAGCTTCTGATAGGCTAATTGACATCATTTGAGTCAATTGGATGTGTACCTGTGGATGTATTTCAAGGCCTACCAAACTCAGTGCCTTTTTGCTTGACATTATGGGAAAATCAAAAGAAATAAGCCAAGACCTCAGAAAGGCCTCCACAAGTCTGGTTTATCCTTGGGAACAATTTCCAAACACCTGAAGGTACCACGTTCATCTGTACAAACAATAGTACGCAAGTATAAACACCATGGGACCATGCAGCCGTCATATCGCTCAGGAAGGAGACGCGTTCTGTCTCCTAGAGATGAACGTACTTTGGTGCGAAAAGTGCAAATCAATCCCAGAACAACAGTAAAGGACCTTGTGAAGATGCTGGAGGAAACAGGTATAAAAGTATCTATATCCACAGTAAAACGAGTCCTATATCGACATAACCTGAAAGGCCGCTCAGCAAGGAAGAAGCCACTGCTCCAAAACCTCCATAAAAAAGCCAGACTACGGGTTGCAACTGCACATGGGAACAAAGATCATACTTTTGGGAGAAATGTCCTCTGGTCTAATGAAACAAAAATAGAACTGTTTGACCATAATGACCATCGTTAAGTTTGGAGGAAAAAGGGGGAGGCTTGCAAGCCGAAGAATATCATCCCAACCGTGAAGCACGGGGGTGGCAGCATCATGTTGTGGGGGTGCTTTGCTGCAGGAGGGACTGGTGCACTTCACAAAATATATGGCATCACGAGGAGGACAATTATGTGGATATATTGAAGCAACATCTCAAGATGGGTCTTGGGTCTTCCAAATGGACAATGACCCCAAGCATACTTCCAAAGTATGGACAACAAAGTCAAGGTATTGGAGTGGCCATCACAATGCCCTGACCTCAATCCTATAGAAAATGTGTGGGCAGAACAGAAAAAGTGTGTGCGAGCAAGGAGGCCTACAAACCTGACTCAGTTACACCAGCTCTGTCAGGAGGAATGGGCCAAAATCCACCCAACTTATTGTGGGAAGCTTGTGGAAGGCTACCCGAAATGTTTGACCCAAGTTAAACAATTTAAAGGCAATGCTACAAAGTACTAATTGAGTGTATATACACATCTGACCCACTGGGAATGTGATGAAATAAATAAAAAGTGAAATAAATCATTCTCGTAACTATTATTCAGACATTTCACATTCTTAAAAGAAAGCGGTGATCCTAACTGCCCTAAGACAGGAGATTTTTACTAGGATTAAATGTCAGGAATTGTGAAAAACCGAGTTTAAATGTATTTGGCTAAGGTGTATGTCAACTGTATGTAAGAATGCTGTTCACAGACTATAGCTCACCGTTCAACACCATAGTCCCTTCCAAGCTCATCACCAAACTGAGGATCCTGGGACTGAACACCTGCCTCTGCAATTGGATCCTGGACTTCCCGACGGTCCTGCCCCAGGTGGACTACCCGCCCCCTCCCCCTTCACCACTCCTCTCTTCCCCATGCTGAGCAGCAACTAACCAACACTTTTATCCTTCCCCTTACCCTGAACTGGATTTATATCCTAACCTCAATCCCTCCCCTTACCCTAAACCGGTTTCATATCTAAATCCCAGCCCTACCTTCCCTATACACTGATCCAACACATTCTTTCCCTTTGACCCCTCTGTTTATTCATGTTTTTGTTTGGTCTGATGTTTTCTTTAAAATCCTCTTTTTGTTTTTCTTTTAATTTCTACAATCGCAAAGCGACTTTGAGTCCTTGAAAAGCGCTATATACTGTACGTCCCATGTATCATTACGATTACAGAGAGGAGGTCAGAGACTTAGCAGTGTGGTGCCAGGACAGCAACTCCCCCCCCCCCCCCCTCTCAACCTCCACTGTCACAGTAAGGGTGAGAGGTTAGCATGTCTTGGGGATATGTTATTTGTGAAACTGTAGCTTTCTCACTCATCATTATTCACGATTCATTCAGGGTTATCTGTAATCATGGTAGCATCCACATTCATGTAGAAATGTTCAGAAATACAATCTACTCTTATCGACTCCAAAAGGCCACAATACATTATTTACTATTAATTCCTATTGGCCACAAAATAATCTGAAACCAAAACAAAGAGCAAATGCATTCAAGAAATTTGTAGAGTCACAAACTTGATGTCCTGATTGCGTGCTAAGAACGTGGGACCGACCAACATTTTTTTGTCTTGTACTGATTGTATGTGGGTGTTTTGATGTGCAGGGTATTGCATTCCTCATTTTGTTTATAGTGTGCAAGTGGAATTCAGCAGATGAGAATGCAACAGGGTTGGGTATGTTTCCACTTGACACTGCAGAAATACAGTGGGGCAAAAAAGTATTTAGTCAGCCACCAATTGTGCAAGTTCTCCCACTTAAAAAGATGACAGAGGCCTGTAATTTTCATCATAGGTACACTTCAACTAAAAATTCCAGAAGATCACATTGTAGGATTTTTAATGAATTTATTTGCAAATTATGGTGGAAAATAAGTATTTGGTCACCTACAAACAAGCAAGATTTCTGGCTCTCACAGACCTGTAACTTCTTCTTTAAGAGGCTCCTCTGTCCTCCACTTGTTACCTGTATTAATGGCACCTGTTTGAACTTGTTATCAGTATAAAAGACACCTGTTCACAACCTCAAACAGTCACACTCCAAACTCCACTATGGCCAAGACCAAAGAGCTGTCAAAGGACACCAGAAACAAAATTGTAGACTTGCACCAGGCTGGGAAGACTGAATCTGCAATAGGTAAGCAGCTTGGTTTGAAGAAATCAACTGTGGGAGCCATTATTAGGAAACGGAAGACGTACAAGACCACTGATAATCTCCCTCGATCTGGGGCTCCATGCAAGATCTCACCCCGTGGGGTCAAAATGATCACAAGAACGGTGAGCAAAAATCCCAGAACCACACGGGGGGACCTAGTGAATGACCTGCAGAGAGCTGGGACCAAAGTAACAAAGCCTACCATCAGTAACACACTACGCCGCCAGGGACTCAAATCCTGCAGTGCCAGACGTGTCCCCCTGCTTAAGCCAGTACATGTCCAGGCCCGTCTGAAGTTTGCTGGAGAGCATTTGGATGATCCAGAAGAAGATTGGGAGAATGTCATATGGTCAGATGAAACCAAAATAGAACATTTTAGTAAAAACTCAACTCGTCGTGTTTGGAGGACAAAGAATGCTGAGTTGCATCCAAAGAACGCCATACCTACTGTGAAGCATGGGGGTGGAAACATCATGCTTTGGGGCTGTTTTTCTGCAAAGGGACCAGGACGACTGATCCGTGTAAAGGAAAGAATGAATGGGGCCATGTATTGTGAGATTTTGAAAACGTTTGACCTCTGTCATTGCCAACAAAGGGTATATAACAAAGTATTAAGATACACTTTTGTTATTGACCAAATACTTATTTTCCACCATCATTTGCAAATAAATTAATTAAAAATCCTACAATGTGATTTTCTAGATTTATATTCTCATTTTGTCTGTCATAGTTGAAGTGTACCTATGATGAAAATTACAGGCGTCTCTCATCTTTTTAAGTGGGAGAACTTGCACAATTGGTGGCTGACTAAATACTTTTTTGCCCCACTGTATGTATTAGATGTTATGTGTTCCGATTGGTTGGTTGAATTTTCATATCAATAAGGTGTTATGCCATTGGTCATTCTTGCAGATAGGTGGATATCACAAACGTAAATCTAAGCTTGACATGCAAGCATTTGGTCTGAAATATTGTTTTCTATTTTCATATTTGCAATATGTATGCTACCATTCAAAAGTTTGGGGTCACTTAGAAATGTCCTTGTTATTGAAAGAAAAGCACATTTTTTTGTCCATTAAAATAACATCAAATTGATCAGAAATACAGTGTAGACATTGTTAATGTTGCAAATGGCTACTGTAGCTGGAAACGGCAGATTTTTAATGGAATATCTACATAGGCGTACAGAGGCCCATTATTAGCAACCATCGCTCCTGTGTTCCAATGGCACGTTGTGTTAGCTAATCCAAGTTCATCATTTTAAAAGGCTAATTGATCATTAGAAAACCCTTTTGAAATTATGTTAGCACAGCTGAACACTTGCACTGATTAAAGAAGCAATAAAACTGGCCTTCTTTAGACTAGTCGAGTATCTGGAGCATCAGCATTTGTGGGTTCGATTACAGGCTCAAAACGGCCAGAAACAAAGGCTTTCTTCTGAAACTCATCAGTCTATTCTTGTTCTGAGAAATGAAGGCTATTCCATGCGAGAAATTACCAAGAAACTGAAGATCTCGTACAACTCTGTGTACTACTCCCTTCATAGAACAGCGCAAACTGGCTCTAACCAGAATAGAAAGAGGAGTGGGAGGCCCCGGTGCACAACCGAGCAAGCGGACAAGTACATTAGAGTGTCTAGATTGAGAAACAGATGTCTCACAAGTCCTTAACTGGCAGCTTCAATAAATTGTCCCCGCAAAACACCAGCCTCAACGTCAACAGTGAAGAGGCAACTCCGGGATGCTGGCCTTCTAGGCAGAATTCCTCTGTCCAGGGTCTGTGTTCTTTTGCCCATCTTAATCTTTCACATAGACAAGGCTGTTGGAACCAAAAATCTCAAATTTGGACTCATCAGACCAAAGGACAGATTTCAACCGGTCTAATGTCCATTGCTACTTTTTCTTGGCCCAAGCAAGTCTCTTCTTCTTATTGGTGTCCTTTAGTCGTGGTTTCTTGCAGCAATTCGACCATGAAGGCCTGATTCACGCAGTCTCCTCTGAATAGTTGATGTGTGTCTGTTACTTGAACTCTGAGAACCATTTACCTCGGCTGCAATTTTTTGGGCTGGTGACTCTAATGAACTTATCCTCTGCAACAGAGGTAACTCTGGGTCTTCCTTGCCTGTGTCGGTCCCCATGAGAACCAGTTTCATCATAGCGCTTGATAGTTTTTGCAACAGCACTTGAAGAAACTTTCAAAGTTATTTTCCTGTGCTTTCTAAAAGTATTCAGACCCCTTAACTTTCTCGCCATTTTGTTACGTTAGAGTCTTATTCTAAAACATTTTTTTATTTTTTATTAAACAGAAATATCACTTTTACATATGTTTTCAGACCCTTTACTCGGTACTTTGTTGACGCACCTTTGGCTGCGATTACAGCTTCAGGTCTTCTTGGGTATGACACTACAAGCTTGGCACACCTGTATTTGGGGAGTTTCTCCCATTCTTCTCTGCAGATCCTCTCAAGCTCTGTCAGGTTGGATGGGGAGTGTCCCTGCACAGCTATTTTCAGGTCTCTCCAGAGATGTTCGATTGGGTTCCTAATGTTTGGTGTGCTGTAGTGTAGTCATGACAGTAGACATGACCCGTGTCAGCTGTGCAGTTAAGCTTCTTCTGACAGTTGTCTCTCTATCTGGTGGCAACACACATAGAGATCACAGGCGGTATGTGGTACCTTAATTGCGGAGGACGGGCTCATTTTAATTGCTAGAATGGAATACATGTAATGGTATCAAAAACGCCAAACGAGTGGTTTCCATGGGTTGGATACCATTCCATTTACTCCATCCCAGCCATTATTAAGAGCCGGCCTCCTCTCACAGCCTACTGTGATAGGTTACACCCAAGCACCAAAATAGAATAGGCATGATGCAGATGTTTTAACAACTGTTAAGACAAGCTATCTCAGAGGAGAGAAAGTGAATGTACCAAGTAAGTCATTGTACTAAGGTATTTTTTTTTATAGAAGACATGATACTGCCAGTATGAGTACAACTGGTTCTGGAACTTTGATGCCAGCTCTTTCTCTCTCTCTCTTACAGTAGTCCCAATCGGAACTGTTTAGACAGCTTTATCCTTGCACCATATCATCTCTACAATTCTGCCTGATAGTTCAATGGTATTGTATGGGATTAACATGGATTGAGTGCTCTTTCAGGAGTTCTGAATCCTAAATGGTGATGCGCTGTCCCTGTGCTCAGTGCCTGAAGGTCAGTGGACCAGCTGGACTGTGAAGGGGAATGCCAGAGAGAAAGAGGGAGGGAGTTAACCGTCATACATGATCTGAGCCAACCTCCACCCCGCCCCGCCCCGCCCCTCCCTCCTGGCCCTCCCTCTCTACTCTTAACTGTGTGTTCTGAATGTGGTTCAACAGGCTGGACCGCCTCCAGCACACTCTAGGGCTGGGCTGGAACAGCTGTTCAAGCATGTGTGTGCGTACATGTGTCAGTACATCTATGTCTATCTTCGTTTCTATCTCTCTGTGTCTATGTCTGCCTCTCTCTCTTTCCCTCACACACACCGTGCTGAGGTGCTTCCTGAACAGGGCTCGCTCTAGGACCCAGTGAGAGAGAGACTAGGGGGCGCGGTGATATTTTTAATCTGACCACAGAGCCTGTTAACTCGCTGCTGCTGCTGTTTCCTCGAAACTGAAGACAGCTCTGACAGAAGTGCCTTGTGCCTTTTAGCATAGTTCTTCATCCTCAGTGTGATACTAACCGCTGTAGGGTAGTACCCCAGCCCCTTGGAGCAGAGACACCCCCAGGTCCCAGACAGCGGCCCCCCCCTTCATGGCCCCGTGGCCCTGTGTGTCCTGACATGCCAGGCAGCAGCAGCAGCACATGCCAAGCCCCAACAGGCCAGCCATGGAGCAGCAAGCCTGGATACTGAGGGGCTTCCTGGCTCAAGTGGAGAGCAAGGAGGCTGAGGTGGAGGAGGCGGAGAGTGGCTTCACCGGGGAGTTCTTGGTGAGTTATTCTCTTTATTTGATCATTCTGTTACAGGGGGGCTCCTCTCTCAGACACGGGACGGGTTCCGAGCTGTCTCACTTCATCAACAAGTGGATTAACTCTGTTGGCGTTGGAGTGGTGCGGTCTTTACCTCTGCTGTGATGTCTAAGCTTAGAGAGCACTGTGTGTGTGTATTTGTTTGGATGTGAGTGTGGGCGGACATAGAGAGCTGTTGTGTGAAGCCAAACTGTTTCATTCCACTGGACAGAACTCTGTCAATGTCCCAAGAAGAATTGTACAAAAGAATGTCATGCTCAGAGGAGAGACATACTATTTACTGTATGTTGTGCTATTTCTGTATGGGTTGTCAGTCAATCCCCAACGACTGCTTATTAGCTTCCTCTTACTGCACTGCTGCCTGTTTCTAAAGGCCCCCATACAAGGAAGGAGATCTACAGGCAAATGTAATGTTATTGATGTAGAACGAGCCCCCCACCACCACCCACCCTGCACACATACACACACGCGCGCTTAAACACACACACGCAGACAAATACACATATACGCGAACACACGCGCGCACAGACACACACACACACAGACACGCACACACACAGTGACTGACGGACTCTTGCGCTACAAATGCAAATGGATATGACAGAAGCCTGTTAATAAGGCCAAGTGAAGCAGCGTATACACGGTGACATCAATCACCGGTGCACTTCAACTAAAACTCTGTGGTAAAACTGTTTGGATAGTCCATCTGTGGACGCTCGACCCGCTATTAGTAACATTTCAACTAACTACTAACCCTAGCTCTAACCCGAACCCTTACCCTTATTCTAAACCTAACCGTAATCTTAGCAAGCAGTTTCCTATCAACAGATAGTTTGTTGACAGAATGTAAGTAAGTAAGTCTGACCAACGCCGCCTCGGGACACCCCATGGTCCTGTTCCCATGGATGGCATCACCTGTGGACCATCGCCATGGTGAGGAGTGACACCTCTGTGACTGAGGGTGTTGGGCCTACTCTCCTCTCCTCTCTCTCCGCACGCCGCCCTGCTTGTGTCATGCCCCTGCCGTCCTGACCACCCGGGGGAACAGAGCTCACATCACTTCCTTGTGGAACAAAAAGAGCTCTATGGTCTGCAGGGTGCAGATGTCTGCTCCCGGCCTGCTCTGCATCAGCCTTGTGTTCGGGCCGTCTGTGAGAACTGGGCCTGAACAAAAAGACCAGTGTGTTTGAGATACAGAGGACCAGGAAGGGGCACTCTGGGGCTTTATTTGGAGTGCCACTCATTCACTACTAATTGGAATGGAGTCACTGATGACTGGAAGTTCTCTCTTAGTCTATGGCTAGGGCTGTTTCCAGTAAGCTAATGTCTGTACGTTTGAGCCATGCCAGAGCTGATAAAAAGCTTTGGACGTAGTAGTGGTGTCACAGTGTTACCCACAGAGTGTACAGGGTGTGACTATAACACTGAATTTAGCTCTGGGGAGGAGTGACAACTTATTGCAGTTCAACTGTCTCTCCTCTCAATTAACACTGAAGAGAACTGTAAATGCAAACCATGGTGGGCAGGTACTAGACTCAGACATGGGAACTGTGACAACGGCAACCTCATTGTCTATGGCTACTTGCTTCCAGTTCCCCAGAGGAACAAGGTAATTAGACACCCTCACATTTAGCCACATAGATCGAAGCGTTAGCCAGACTGGGATAAACCCTTCCCTCCTTCACATGCAAACATACGTGTTGGGTTCTCTAATATTTGCCTCACTTCCCTCTGTTGCAGAGGCTCAAACGCCAGTCCACCAAGTACCGCACTGACAAAACCTACCCCACAAAGATAGCAGATAAGCAGGAGAACGTGAAGAAGAACCGATACAAGGACATTGTTCCCTGTAAGTCAGCTTTTACCGTTACAGTCTAATGCAGTGGTTTGAAGTGGTATATTTATGCAGTCCTCACTATAACCTTTCACTACTACATCTCACTACAATAGCGTCCTCATTTCCCTTCAGTTGACCACAGCAGAGTGAAACTGTCCCTCACCACCTCCAAGAACGATAATGACTACATCAATGCCAGCTTCATCAAGGTAGGGTGATGGGACTTTGTCCTGGTATACTAGACTGTACAATAGAAGAGTATTTGCAGCAGAGTCCCAGGTGGACAAGTGTGTGACACTGTGCTCTGCGTACCCCCAGGGAGTGTCAGGGGCCAGGGCCTACATTGCCACCCAGGGCCCTCTTCCCCACACCGTGCTGGACTTCTGGAGGATGCTCTGGGAGTACGACACAGAGGTACAACTCTGTCTCTGTGTGTGTCTCTCTCTCTCTCTCCCCCTGTCTCTCTTTCTCTGGTGGGGTTGGTATACTGATGGACTGATGGTGATCTTGTCTTCTAACAGGTCATAGTGATGGTTTGCAGGGAGTTTGAGATGGGCAGGGTAAGTCACTCTCTATGCTCATGTACACTATACACTTCTGTATTATTACACTCAGTGGTGGAAAAAGTACTCAATTGTCATACTTGAGTAAAAGATACCTTAATAGAAAATGACTAAAGTAAAAGTGAAAGTCACCCAGTAAAATTCTACTGGCGTAAAAGTCTAACAGTATTTGGTTTTAATATACCTAAAAATCAAAAGTACATGTGATTGCTAAAATATACTTCAGTATCAAAAGTAAAAGTATGAATAATAAAAAAAATCCTTACATTAAGCAAACGACACAATTTTCTTGTGTTTTTTTTATTTACGGATAGCCTGGGACACACTCCAATACTCAGACATCATTTACAAACTAAGCATTTGTGTTTAGTGAGTGAACCAGATCAGAGGCAGTAGGATGACCAGGGATGTTGTCTTGATAAGTGTGTGAATTTAACAATTTTCTGTCCTGCTAAGCGTTCAACATGTAATGAGTACATTTGGGTGTCAGGGAAACTGTATGGGGTAAAAAAAAAGTACATTATTTTCTTTAGGAATGTCGTGAAGTAAAAGTAAAAGTTGTCAAAAATATAAATAGTAAAGTAAAGTACAGATACCCCAAAAACTACTTAAGTAGTACTTTAAAGTATTTTTACTTAAGTACTTTACACCACTGCTTACACTGCATTTCATAGTCAAATACTGTGTTATTAAAATGGTCGGTGTTGTGGCTTTATGCGCATTGAAGACTGTTTGTGTTACTCTTTTGTAGAAAAAGTGTGAGCGCTACTGGCCAAAGAAACAAGAGGAACCTTTTGTGTGTGACCCGTTTACTATTTACTGCGTGAGTAGTAGGCTACTTCCTCTCTCTTTCTCGCTCTCTGACCACTTCCTGATTTGGTTGGTCAAATGGCCTCTTAACCATAACTAGGTTATCTACACTGCAGTGATCAGTTGTCAAGAATGGTAGATGAATGCAACCTTTGAAAATCCAGATACAGGCCCTTAAAAAATATGTTGATGTGCTTAGTCATTTTTGCTATGGGATTCTAATTTCTGGGGTTCTCCTCAAACATGCCTGAAATATGCCTAAACATTGATAATCACTTGTGTCAAGTAAATGTAGTATACTAATGTCATTCTCAGGTTAAAAAGACTAGCCTCTGCAGGTTTTCTGTGTGAAAATAATGCTAAACTGCCAACTCTGTGTGTTTGTGTACAGGACTCAGAGGAGAGTAAAGGAGACTATGTGAGCAGGAACCTAAGAGTGACCTACCGCAATGTAAGTACTGTTTATACCCTTACTATAAACTGAAATGCAGCTTTAATTAGAAACTATCATGGATAGAATCTGAGGACATAAATGCTTAACGCAAAGTTGTGATGGAATATTTTGTGGGTGGAATTGTAGTATACTTTGGTGCCGAGCATGTCAGCAATAAATCCCCTCAAAACTAACATCACATGAGGTAGGGGTAAACAGGAAGCCCCGTGTGAGTACACAGGTCTCCTGGTGTGTCTCCCTGTCTGTGTTAACATTGAACTTTGTTGTTTGTCCCTTAGTGGAGTCGTACCCTGAGACAGCTGCACTATATCAACTGGCCGGACCACGGGGTCCCAGACACCATCCCTCCCATCCTGGAGCTCCTGCAGGAGATGAGAGCTTACCAGGCCCATGAGGATGTACCCATCTGTATCCACTGCAGGTCAGCTCTCCAACCCCCCTACTTTAAGTTAACTGTGTACTGTGTGTATGAATCATTGTCTGATACGGAGAGTCAATAAACCATCGCAAAGCACGGAAAGTTAGGTTCCCTTTGCATCTAATGCTAGGCAGTCATATATCTCTATCTATGATGCTGTGGGGTCCTTTCTCATGAAATGGTAATTGTTACGTAGGTGGAACACATTCTTGTGGGCCTCCTGTTGTAGACCCCTTTATGCTCAGGCACCTCCCTCTTCTCTTAGAAACACAGACAGGAAGTGTTTGTGGGCGGATGGCCGTCAGGCGACAGTGGGTGTTACAACAAACACTCGTATATCTTTTCCTTTTCTCTGACTGTCTCTGGCCATGGTTACAGCTAACACATGAACTCAAAAGTACTTAGCACTGCATGCTAAGCCAGTGAAAAGGTAACCGAGTGTAAGTCCGTTGCTTATCTGAGGGCCTAGTGGTGGTGATGTGTTTTTCAACCCTGTCCTCCTTTAATAACTCTGTTGACTGACTTTCGTGAGTAAGACACGAGAGAGAGAACAGCGCTTTTTTCCATACTATGACCACAGTGACACACGGAAATTCCATCGGTGGTGACAGGCCTCCTCTTTGAAAGTTGCACAACGTGTTTGTCATAGGCTTGAGTCAAGTGTTGCATGACACTCCAGAAAGAAGACTCAACAGATAAATCCTCAAATGCATCAAGAGTTTTCCACAAGACATGTTATCCCCTCTCTCTGTTCTCTATAATAAGACTATGATTGACCCTCTTTAGCAACCCGTATTAGGGCCAATTGCGAGAGATGATTTACCCCAGTCAGATGGCATTACACTTCAGTAGTCAGTGTATAGAAGTGTCCGTGTGCCAGGCTGACATCCAGGCGTGGTTTACAGGAGGCATCACAGATAGATGAACCACCAGGAACGGAATGTTCAGTCATAGGCATCAGGCATGCCCGTGCCATAAGACCCACGCTCTCCTCTCTACTCAGTCAGTTAACCCACAGGCAGGATTGAGGATAGGAAAGTATTACCGTATGAAATGACAGATCTGCTTACACACGTTTTCCTTGGAACAGTTCACTCTCCACGGGAGACTGGGCTGCCCTCATATCACCTACAGTTGAAGTCGGAAGTTTACATACACCTTAGCCAAGTACATTTAAACTCAGTTTTTCCACAATTCCTGACATTTAATCCTAGTAAAAATTCCCTGTCTTAGGTCAGTTAGGATCACCACTTTATTTTAAGAACGTGAAATGTCAGAATAATAGTAACGAGAATTATTTATTTCAGCTTTTATTTCTTTCATCACATTCCCAGAGGGTCAGAAGTTTAAGTACACTCAATTAGTATTTGGTAGCATTGCCTTTAAATTGTTTAACTTGGGTCAAACATTCCGGGTAGCCTTCCACAAGCTTCCCACAATAAGTTGGGTGAATTTTGGCCCATTCTTCCTGATAGAGCTGGTGTAACTGAGTCAGGTTTTTCAGTTCTGCCCACAAATTTTCTATAGGATTGAGGTCAGGGCTTTGTGATGGCCACTCCAATACCTTGACTTTGTTGTCCTTAAGCCATTTTGCTACAACTTTGGAAGTATGCTTGGGGTCATTGTCCATTTGTAAGACCCATTTGCAACCAAGCTTTAACTTCCTGACCGATGTCTTGAGATGTTGCTTCAATACAACCACACAATTTCCTGCCTCATGATGCCATCTATTTTGTGAAGTGCACCAGTCCCTCCTGCAGCAAAGCACCCCCACAACATGATGCTGACATGATGCTGCCACCCCCGTGCTTCACGGTCGGGATGGTGTTCTTTGGCTTGCAAGCCTCCCCCTTTTTCGTCCAAAAATAACAATGGTCATTATGGCAAAACAATTCTATTTTTGTTTCATCAGACCAGAGGACATTTCTCAAAGTACGATCTTTGTCCCCATTGTGCAGTTGCAAACCGTAGTCTGGCTTTTTTTATGGCAGTTTTGGAGCAGTGGCTTCTTCCTTGCTGAGGGGCCTTTCAGGTTATGTCGATATAGACTCGTTTTACTGTGGATATAGATACTTTTGTACCCGTTTCCTCCAGCATCTTCACAAGGTCATTTGCTGTTGTTCTGGGATTGATTTTCACTTTTCGCATCAAAGAACGTTCATCTCTAGGAGACAGAACGTGTCTCCTTCCTGAGCGGTATGACAGCTGCGTGGTCCCATGGTATTTATACTTGCGTACTATTGTTTGTACAAATGAACGTGGTACTTTCAGGCGTTTGGAAATTGTTCCCAAGGATGAACCAGACTTGTGGAGGTCTACAATTTGTTTTCTGAGGTCTTGGCTGATTTCTTTTGATTTTCCCATGATGTCAAGCAAAGAGGCACTGAGTTTGAAGGTAGGCCTTGAAGTACATCCACAAGTACACCTCCAATTGACTCAAATTATGTCAATTAGCCTATCAGAAGCTTCTAAAGCCATGACAACATTTTCTGGAATTTTCCAAGCTGTTTAAAGTCACAGTCAACTTAGTGTATGTAAACTTCTGACCGACTGGAATTGTGATACAGTGAATTATAAGTGAACTATTCTGTCTGTAAACAATTGTTGGAAAAATGACTTGTGTCATGCACAAAGTAGATGTCCTAACCAACTTGCCAAAACTATAGTTTGTTAACAAGAAATTTGTGGAGTGGTTGAAAAACGAGTTTTAATGACTCCAACCTAAGTGTATGTAAACTGACGACTTCAACTGTGCCTGGGCTGTTGAGTAGAGTCTGACAGTCTATCTGTCAGTTAGGCTATGTGGGCCAGGAGCAGGAAGGACCAGGCCTGCAGGGACAGGCAGCAGAATGTATGTGCCAGATCAGAGCTGACAGAGTTGACAGCCAGGGCGTTAATAGCAGCCTGCAGTGCAGTGACTGCTCACACTGTGTACACTCACACACACTGCAGTTTGCAGGCTGGGGTGCTAAAGCGCTGTTACACATTAATAGCTCAGCAAGGCTTTTCATCACGCTAGTTGGTACTGTCAACAACGAATGTATAGTGTACTTGTTTGTGGTTCTTAATTAATGTACTGTGTTTTACGTTAACCTTGTTTTCTTCCTGTTTGTCACCGCAGTGCTGGCTGTGGAAGAACAGGAGCACTGTGTGCCATCGACTACACCTGGAACCTGGTGAAAACACAGGTGAGATAATGGTACCTGCCCTACCCTATACAGTAACATCTTCTCCGAACCAGAGTGTGAGCAGAGGACCAAAAGACTACTGTGTCGATGTCGTGCTGTACTGAAAGATACCATTTCTGTAACTGTGTGTGTCACCTTACCGATCGCTACCGACGCCTTTTGTGTTCATTTCCAGCTGCTCACAGAAGAATTCAACATCTATGACCTGGTCAAAGACATGAGAACACAGAGGCCTTCTGTGGTTCAGACCAAGGTAGTGTTCTCGCTTCGAGTTCTTCGTAGGGTTTTTACGTATAACCACGTGTATAAACACATCCGTTGTGACAGGCTTCTTTTAGTGTGTGTTTTCACTTCATAGTGCTATTTTAGCGTAATCACATACAGCACATACAAACAGTGTGACATGCCTCTATCTGAGCTATTATCGCAAGGCTGTAGCTCAACATTATCTGATGCCAACCCACTCGAAGCCTTAATCTGTAACAAGTAGAGCCACATATTTAGAGCAATCTCTAACGTTGCATCTCCCCACGTGCAATCTCTCATTACTATTTTGTTGGAAGGCTTCACAATAGTATCTTGCCGTGGTAACTGATAAGGGATCGATTGAACACTAACAGAACTGGTTTTGTGTTTAACTACAGGAACAGTACGAGCTACTATACAGAACCATCAAGTTCCTGTTTGAGAAGTACCTGCAGTCCATGGCACCAGTCCCCCCTTCCTGTACAGAGGAGGTGAGACAGACAGCGTGTTTGAGCAAGGCGAGGTGCAGAATCACTGATTTTGTTCGTAGTAGTTATAGTGGGATGAAAGGTGATTTGTAGATCCAAGATTCTGCGCACAATGACTCTTGCTAGGGGAACCAGACTGGCTGTTTGGTCATGTGGTAGCAACAGTTAAACCACAGGCAGAGGAACACAGCAAAACAGACACAGACTATGACCAGTGATCTGTATTTTATGTAAATACTTTCTCAGAGGGGGAGTGATTAAGCGTGCAATTTTGTTAAACTGTTTAGGTGCCAGCGGCCCCCTCACCCCCTACAGCCAGTGACAGTGAGCTCTCTGACCTCAGTGAGGAGTCTGAAGCTGAACAGGAACCAGAACCCGATCCCCAGCCTAAAATGGAACCACAGGCAGAACACAGGTACCGCACAGTAAAGACTTTTCCCCCATCAACCATAGATCTGACAATTCAAGTTTTTTTCATGGTGCATTACTGTAAACCTTGAAGCATATCTCTATAGCAAAATACACTACATGACCAAAAGTATGTGCTCACTTGCTCGACGAACAACTTGGTTGAGGTCAGGGCTCTGTGCAGGCCAGTCATGTTCTTCCACACTGATCGCGACAAACCATTTCTGTATGGACCTTGCTTTGTGCACAAGGGCATTGTCATTCTGGAACAGGAGAAAGGCCTTCATCAAACTGTTTCCACAAAGATGGAAGCAAAGAATCATATAGAATGTAATAGTATGATATAACGTTAAAATTTCCCTTTACTGGAACTTCCTCCTCCACCAAACCTTACAGGTAGCATTCTCCTGGCATCCGCCAGATGGTGTTTCCACTGCTCATGAGCCCAATGGCGGCCAGCTTCACACCACTCTAGCCAATGCTTGTCATTGCACATGGTGATCTTCGGAAACCCATTTCATGAAGCTCCCGACGAACAGTTATTGTGCTAACTTTGCTTCCAGAGGCAGTTTGGATCTTGGTAGTGAGTGTTGCAACTGAGGACAGAGCATTTTTACACGCTACCCGCTTCAGCACTCGCTGGTCCCGTTCTGTGAGCTTGTGTGGCCTACCACTTCACAGCTGAGCCGTTGTTTCTCCGAGATGTTTCCATTTCACAATAACAGCACTTACAGTTGACCGGAACAGCTCTAGCTGGGCAGAAATTTTTAAACTGACTTATTGGAAAGGTGGCATCCTATGACAGTACCACTTTGAAATTCACTGAGCTCTTCAGTAAGGCCATTCTAGTGCCAATGTTATGCTATGGAGATTGCGTGGTTGTGTGCTCGATTTTATACTCCTGTCAGCAACGGGTGTGGCTGAAATAGTCAAATCCACTCATTTGAAAGGGGTGTCCACATACTTTTGTATGTACAGTGCATTCAGAAAATATTCAGACCCCTTGACCTTTTCCACATTTTGTTAAGTTACAGCAATATCCTAAAATGGATTAAATAAAAAATGTCTTCATCAATCTACACAAAATACCCCATAATGACAAAGCAACAACAGGTTGTTAGAAAGTTTGCAAAAAAAAAAAAAAAAAACGTATTTACATACAGTTGAAGTCGTCAGATTACATACACTTAGGTTGGAGTCATTAAAACCGTTTTTTCAGCCACTCCACAAATGTCTTGCTAACAAACTATAGTTTTAGCAAGTCAGTTAGGACTTCTACTTTGTGCATGACACAAGTAATTTTTTCCAACAATTATTTACAGACAGATTATTTCACTTATAATTCACTGTATCACAATTCCAGTGGGTCAAAAGTTTACATACACTAAGTTGACTGTGCCTTTAAACAGCTTGGAAAATTCCAGAAAATGTCATAGCTTTAGAAGCTTCTGATAGGCTAATTGACATAATTTGAGTCAAATGGAGGTTTACCTGTGGATGTACTTCAAGGCCTGCCTTCAAACTCAGTGCCTCCTTGCTTGACATCATGGGAAAATCTAAATAAATCAACCAAGACCTCAGAAAACAAATTGTAGACCTCCACAAGTCTGGTTCATCCTTGGGAACAATTTCCAAACTCCTGAAGGTACCACGTTCATCTGTACAAACAATAGTACGCAAGTATAAACACCATGGGACCACGCAGCTGTCATACCGCTCAGGAAGGAGACGCGTTCTGTCTCCTAGAGATGAATGTACTTTGGTGCGAAAAGTGCAAATCTATCCCAGAACAACAGCAAATGACCTTGTGAAGATGCTGGAGGAAACAGGTACAAAAGTATCTATATCCACTGTAAAACGAGTCCTATATCGACATAACCTGAAAGGCCCCTCAGCAAGGAAGAAGCCACTGCTCCAAAACCTCCATAAAAAAGCCAGACTACGGTTTGCAACTGCACATGGGGACAAAGGTCGTACTTTTGGGAGAAATGTCCTCTGGTCTAATGAAACAAAAATAGAACTGTTTGGCCATAATGACCATCGCTATGTTTGGATGAAAAAGGGGGAGGCTTGCAAGCCAAAGAACACCATCCCAACCGTGAAGCACGGGGGTGGCAGCATCATGTTGTGGGGGTGCTTTGCTGCAGGAGGGACTGGTGCACTTCACAAAATAGACAGCATCATGAGGGAGGAAATTGTGTGGATGTATTGAAGCAACATCTCAAGACATCAGTCAGGAAGTTAAAGCTTGGTCGCTAATGGGTCTTCCAAATGGACAATGACCCCCAAGCATACTTCCAAAGTTGTGGCAAAATGGCTTAAGGACAACAAAGTCAAGGTATTGGAGTGGCCATCACAAAGCCCTGACCTCAATCCTATAGAACATTTGTGGGCAGAACTGAAAAAGCATGTGCGAGCAAGGAGGCCTACAAACCTGACTCAGTTATACCTGCTCTGTCTGGAGGAATGAGCCAAAATTCACCCAACTTATTGTGGGAAGCTTGTGGAAGGCTACCCGAAACGTTTGACCAAAGTTAAACAATTTAAAGGCAATGCTACAAAATACTAATGGAGTGTATGTAAACTTCTGACCCACTGGGCATGTGACGAACAAAATAAAAGCTGAAATAAATCATTCTCGTTACTATTATTCTGACATTTTACATTCTTAAAATAAAGTGGTGATCCTAACTGACCTAAGACAGGGAATTTTTACTAGGATTAAATGTCAGGAATTGTGAAAAACTGAGTTTAAATGTAATTGGCTAAGGTGTATGTAAACTTCTGACTTCAACTGTAGGTATTCAGACCCTTTGCTATGAGACTCGATATTGAGCTCAGGTGCATTTTGTTTCCATTGATCATCCCTGAGATGTTTCTACAACTTGATTGGATTCCACCTGTAGTGAATTCAATTGATTGTACATTATTTTGAAACACACACACCTGTCTATATAAGGTCCCACAGTTGACAGTGCATGTCAGTGCAACAACCAAGCCATGAAGTCAAAGGAATTGTCCGTAGAGCTTTGAGACAGGATTGTGTCAAGGCAGCAGCATTTACAGTCCCCAAGACCACAGTAGCTTCCATCATTCTAAAATGGAAGAAGTTTGGATCCACCAAGACTCTTTCTAGAGCTGGCCACAAGGCCAAAATTAGCAATCTGGGGATAAGGGCCATGGTCAGGGAGGTGACCAAGAACCCCACAAGTTCCTCTGTGGAGATGGGAGAACCTTCTAGAAGGACAACCATCTCTGCAGAACTCCACCAATCAGGCCTTTATCGTGGTGGCCAGATGGAAGCCACTCCTCAGTAAAAGGCACATGACAGCCCACTTGGAGTTTGCCAAAAGGCACCTAAAGTACTCTCAGACCATGAGAAACAAGATTCTCTGGTCTGGTGAAACCAAGAATGAATTCTTTGGCCTGAATGCCAAGCTTCTGGAGGAAACCGGGCACAATTCCTACAGTGAATCATGGTGGTGGCAGCATCATGCTGTGGGGATGTTTTTCAGGAGCAGGGACTGGGAGACTAGTCAGGGTCGAGGGAAAGATGAACGGAGCAAAGTACAGAGAGATCCTTGATGAAAACCTGCTCCAGAATGCTCAGAACCTCAGACTGGGGTGAAGGGTATTGGGTATTTGTCATTATGGGGTATTGTGAGGAAGAAAATAAACAATCAATTTTAGAATAAGGCTGTAATGTAACAAAATGTGGAAAAGGTTAAGGGGTCTGAATACTTTCCGAATGCACTGCATATCACAATAGCCAATTAGGGTTCTCACGCATAGAGAAAAATGCCTCCAGTGGCCTTACTTCAATAAAATGTCTGGATAACTCCTATTTTGTTCCAGGCACACAGAGAGCGAGGAGCCTGGTGGGATATCCAATCATGGCATACCAGTGGCCTTCTTTGCCCCAGAAGTGCATGTTGACCCACTGTGTGACGCGGCTAAGTGCTCCCCCTCAGCCATCCTCAATGCTCTGAGAGCTAGGGACAGCCAGAGGGAACAGCAGAGCCCATACTCCCTACAAACACAGACTGTGAACCAGAAACCACAACCCCGCAAGAAACAGCCCAATAACATGGCCGTCAATCAGAGACCACCATACCCGCTACCGACACAGCCTAATTACCAGAGACCTTATTTCCACAACACACAGCCTGCTAACCTGCCCACCAGCCAGGACCTGAGGCAAGAGCCCAGCCCCAGTATCCCCATCATAACCCCTCAGGCACTCAAGCCTCAGGAGTTCTCTCAGATAGCCATGGAGCAAGAGAAGGTGGAGATGGATAGAGAGATCACCCCACTGGAAATACCAGTGCTTCCTGTGAACTTATTCTCCAACTCCCTCTGTCTCACCATGGAGGACCCCTACTTTGGGCCTGACTCACCCCTGGCTGCTCAGGATCGCAAAGGGTCTGATGATGAGGAGGAGCAGGCTCCACTGAGCCAGTGGACAGAGAACCCCTGTTTCAACGGACCCAGCCTGACCCTTAACAGCCAGCGGATGGAGCTGCCAGCCCTCACCACCACCAACGCTGCCCCGGGTGCAGTTTCTTCAGATGAAGACAGTCCACCTCCATTACCCGAGAGAACTGCTGAATCATATGTACTGGCTGCTGGTGCAGGTGACATGCTTCCTGTTTAAAATGTGGGATTAACATATTCCAACAAAATATTTGGAGGGCTAAAAAAAAAGATCTTCCTGTGCCCCTCAGAGCGCTCGGATAACATCTCTAAACCTAAGATGTTAGAAATCATCCTCCCTTTTAATGCTGAAGCTGAGGCCCTCAGGGGGGGGAATGGTGAGTGGAGGAATGGTGAGTGGCGGAATGGTGAGTGGCGGAATGGTGAGTGGAGGAATGGTGAGTGGCGGAATGTTGAGTGGCGGAATGGTGAGCGGAGGAATGGTGAGCGGAGGAATGGTGAGCGGAGGAATGGTGAGTACTCTTGATAAACTCTTCTTGATAAGCACTCCCCCATAGGGAGTCCCCTGTCGCCCATCCCCCCACTGCCAGAGAGAACGCCAGAGTCCTTTGTGTTGGCCAACGATGCCGGTAGGAGCACTCCTGTCTTCCCTCTCCTCTCAGTCCCTGTAGAGAAGATGGTCCAGGACAGGCCAAAGGACAGCAGGATTGGAACATCCTCGGAATGGTGTGGCCGTTTAGGGGACACACCAGCTCTGGTGGAGAAGAGATCTTGGACGAGGAGCAGGAGCTTAAAAGTTAAAATGACAACACTCTCAGGTACATTTGTCAAAGATGTATTTTTTCTCAGAATAATAAAGAGGTCTTTTTTTTATTGATTGTTCATAAAAAATATATATATATATATATTACACGGATAGTCACAAAACGCCATGTGATTTTAATCTATGTCTCTGGCCTTTTCCCATTACAGTATCACCCCAGGTTACAGTGTCACCCCCGGTTACAGTGCCTCCCCTAGTTGTATCTTCGGTTCCTGCTCCCTGTACATCTATAAACCTTCCTCCTCCCCCTCCCCCTCCCCTGGTCCCTACTCTCTCACCTCCAGGTAAGCAAAAGTGACACCCATTTTATGCTTTCAATGTAACTTTTTCCTATAATGAGGGGTCCTCACTGACTTGTTTGCTTTCTTGTGAATGATCAGAGAGACTGACTCCGCCTCTACCTGAGAGAACCCCAGAATCCTTCATGGTGGTCCTTCAGGACGGTGAGCACATCTCTTCATCACCACCACCTTCGCAATCATCACGTGAGTGCTGCTCTCGATGTTAACAATCCGGGCAGAATTCATAAACATGTAAACGGCTCTGTGTGTAAACTCTGTCTCAATCGACGTAATGAATCTACTGTGTACTAATCTGACGTTCTACTGTTTGGGCAGTTGCATTTGATCAAAACAGCGCCCCCTGCCTGCAGAGTCTGAGCAGCCAGACCACAACCACACAGCAGAGGATCGGTACGTCCTCAGAGTGGTCGGGGAACTCCCAACCCAAAAGATTCCTGGATGGAATCATGAATCGGAGCAAGGTAGCGGACATGCTGTAGCTAGAAATAGAAATAATAGAAATAATTCAACTCCAATGGGGGATGGTTCTTGCAATTACATTTCTGTGGTCTCATATACCCATATTTAGAGAGTTGGGCCTTTTATTTTTAGAATTTAGAATATTGTTCTAATTCTAGACATTCAGTTACTTTGCAGAATTTAAATAGTCCCCATAGAATGTTAATGGGGAGCCAACATGGCTGCCATAGAATGTTGTAGTCATGTAAATGCATCATAATGCAGAAACCTCAACGGCCCAACTCTCGAAATATATGGCTCTGGTCACACTACCTGACAGTAGCGACTCACAGTCTCTTACTCTACCAGTCATGTGTATTTAATGGTTACGTCTAGAACAGGATGCTGCCACCTACCCCTTTGTGCCATAGATTAACACATCTTTCCTAAATGCCCCTTAGAGATATAAAAATCACTAAGCATTTTTTGTCTTCCTTGTGATTCATGCTATGACTCAGATGTTCCAGTTGTTGTTTATACTTTAGTACATTAACACAACACTGTAAATTGTTCACTCAGAGTGTCCGGGCAAAGAGTTCACGGCAAGGTAAGCTATTTTCACGGTATTGGCTGAGAAAAGCCATCTGTCTTTTTTGGTGTGGTTTCCTTCTTCTGCAATCGGTCTGTTTGGAGTTGACAAAGACTTAAGTCAACTTCCGTCAACTTAAAGTCGTTGCTCTGGGCTCTACTCCCTTACACAATAAAATGCCCTAATAGGGATCATTGAATAGAGTCATTTATGCAGAAGCTGCACCTACCAAAATAGAAGTCAAGATGATGAGCCATAATGTCAGTGTAAAGATTGGAGGTACTCTTTCAAGCCACTGGAGGGTGGTATTGAGCTATCTGATGTTTGAGACAAAATCTGTTGATTATTCTCTGTCTGTTTCCTGTGCAGAGCACCTGGCGACTGTTCATCTGGTTGCTCCAGCCGTTGTGGCCTTGGCGACAGCAGGAAGTGGTGAGTTGCAATGCTCAGAACGTAGACCCCCCCAATTACAACTATCAACTCTGTCTCACTTAACTACACCACAGGCCCATGTAAATCTGATCTCTCTCCTTGTTAAGAGGATTCAAATCACAGTAATCCAACCATCCGCCCTATTCCCACATAGTGATGACTCTTGATGATATTGAATTGAACTTTTTAAACATTTTTTAAATGGCTCCCTAACTGTGAAACATCTGATGACTGTTTCTTAGCTGAGATGGAGCACCAGCAGCCGGTGGTCAACAGCATCTCAACCAGCTCTGGTACTGCTGACAACAAATCAGACAAGGACAGTGGGAAGGGCATGTCTAGAACAAAGGTAATGGCTATGTACATAGAGTCACAGTAACTGACAGACTTGATCTATTAGTTAAAAAAAATGGAGGATCTGGTGCTTCTATACTGTGATGTTATTTGAGTATGGGGGTAAATTGAGCCATTTTCTACGTTCATCTCTGTCAAGGGAAATATGGTATTCTCTCAAACAAAGAAATGTACATATGTTTCAGGATGTTGCATATCCCTAGAAATAATCCGAATTCATGTCAAAATGACCGTTTTTAAAACATAGCTGGTCCATAAAGTGGTCTCTTGGCACAACTTACCTCGGGTATGGGGTAAGTTGAGACGAGGGACAGGGTAAGTTGAGCCTCCTACACATTTCTGTACTGAATGAAACACCACTACCTTTATAGAACCATGTCTATCTTTGTTTCCCAAACACAATTCAACATAATCACAATCGCTTTTTTGTCTGTTAATCCTTTTAGGCTTAACACTTAGTACTTTTTTTGAAAACCTTAACATATTCCAGGCCTTGTTGTTACCTCGTATCCTAGCAACAATGCCTTGTATTATGCCTGGGAAGAAAACACTTACATTTTCGTAACTTGCCATTGGCTCAACTTACGTCAAGGATTTTTTTTTAGCCCACACAGATAAAATGATGCACTTCCATGCTAGCTTTAAGAACTCATATTGAAGTTTATGGAGACCCCGACTGATATACAGAACAATATTTAAATGATCTCCTTTGGTTGAGATACAAGCATCATGAAGCATTTAACCCCAAATTCCTTTGACTTGGTGAAAATCTGTTTTTTTTCGACATAACTTGCTTGCCACTTTTTCAATGTGGTTTCTTCCTTCGCAGACTTCATTTTGTGTATGGTTTCCTAGAAACATGGGCGGCTCAACTTCCCCCTTTGTCTTAACTTACCCCACTCTCCAGCTATGTCTTATCTAAAGCCAGCAGTCTCGGTTTTTCTTTTTCAGAGCCTGAAGTTCTTCAAGTACAGACAGAAACGTAAGTAACAGATCCCTGTAAATGGATCTGCTGCCTGGAACATACACCCCCCCCCCCCCCCCCCCCACCTCTAGTGTACCTCTGCGAGCTAAAATAGTAACACATTCTTCCCACCCACAGCAAAGACAGCCCCCCCAGCAGCAACAGCCCACTCTGGATCACCTCCTTATGGTGCCTCTGCCTCATCATCAGTGTTTAAATTTGGTAAGCATTCTCAAAGGAGATCCATGCAAATCTCATTAACCATCAATAGTCCTTTTAATTCAAAAGTCTCTCAAAGTATCATAAAGAATCACAGTCTCACAAAGTCTGTTCTCTCTCCAGGATTTGGGAGTCGTTTTGTGAAGCCTAAAGGGCCAAGGACTCACCCCGAGACGTGGTTTTAAGGCGGCCAGTCAACAAAGCTGGACACGTCTGGCCACTGTCCTGAGATCACAGGGCTGGAACCCTGCATGTGGCTAGTCGATACCGGCTACTCAACTGAACCAGTGATAGCCTGGTCCCAGGCCTGCTGGTGCCGTTTTTCCAACTCCTGTGTCATTATCAAGTGAGACCAGTGACCGTTCCCAGACGAATTATCACAGTGTGAAGGAAGAGTATTTCATGAAGACATGGAGGATGACGTACTGTACTGTAGCATTCTCCCTCTGCATCGATTCTGGAAGGACACAAGCACGGTTTCTCAAACTGCTGTTATGGCTCGGTGATCAATCTCTGATGAGATTCCTTTTACAGAACCACCTGCTTGCTATTCATGACAAAATTGATTGTACTGTGGTTGCGAAAAACACAAATCACATGTTGGCAAAAGGATGGATGAGTTGATGAATATGTTTAAGAGAGGGCTACTTTTGACTATATTTTGCCTGGTCAGATACTGTAAGGTACTTTAAATGGTTGTTAACACTTGATACATGTTACATCCAGATAGTTTTACATGCCTTTTGATTTGGTTTGTTAGTGTAGTCTACTTTTGATCCAGACAAAAGCTAGATCTACACCTGCACTGTTCAGTGTGAATGTTACCCACCACGATGGGACAACTGTTTGTAAGGATAAATATATTTGTACCGGTAATATTTTTCATGGATGTGTGAGATAAGACCGATACTGTATGTACATCACGTGTAAGTTGGTGGATGCGTTTTCTTTACAGGCTATAATTTAAAAGCAAATCCAAGACCAATTGCTGTAAATTTACCCATTGATGAGGATCACTGATTTCTTCTCTATAATGCTTACAAAAGTAATGCCACTCAGTTGTTTCATACATAATACAGGCATACAGTTATTTATTTTTTTTAAACACAGGAAAAGTTGATGCATTCCATTGTGTGTTCTCAATTTACATGACTGATCACACTTTTAATAACATAATTCTATTAAAATGTAACTTATTATTTTTACCCAAAAAAATTGTTTTGACTTTTTGTTAGACAACATAGTAAAAAAAATCTCTCATGAATTAAAATACAAACATCAACAACAGTAACAGTATTTGTATTAACACTACACATAGCATGCCTTGGTCAACAGCCACACTCCACACCACAACAGAATATGACTAAGCTCAAAAGAAACCATAGCTGGGTCGTTCCACTAAATATTTTAAGTAGAAAATGTGCACCAATATAGAATTTGTTCAATCCTGTTATATTCAAATAAGTGCCCTTTAATATAGACAATATGGAGAATTCAATAAATCTGTTTTTTAAATTTTAAATATATGAAGAAAGACTTCCTAAAGTGCAGAAATGCAGCATTTTGACATGTCCCTCCATCAACCCTGTGTCACTTTCAGGGACATTTTAACCCTACTTAACCCCAAACTATCTCCAAGTTTTCACCATCATTGTAAAGCCCTTGTTATTTTGTTGCTTTGACAAAGTCATTTCTGACAATTATTATTTACTTCATGTGATTAGAGGTTCCTTTATGTCTGTCCCTCATTTTAAGGTCGACCCTGTTACGTGAACTGAACTCCAGTTTTAATATGATGAAACTATTCCTTTTTAAAACTTTTTTTCAAAAGAAACATTGAACATCTAATAATCAAATCATAGCTTTTAAAGCAGGTGACAACCCTGAATCCATTGATATTACAGGCTAGGATGTTTTCAAATTTGGTGAAACTTGCATTCAATTGCCACTCCCTGTTGTAAACAATACGTTTCCCCTGTCAGAAGGGGATTGATGGCTGCTTTAAGATGAAACGGTCAACGCTGTCCCTTTATTTTGCACTTAATAGGCACTTACTATATATTTTAAAAATTTATTTCACCTTTTGAGATGGGAAAACATGTCTTTTAAAAACGAATTAGGCAGTGTTCATGATATATACCATGGTACTCTATCTTGACTGGTAAAGCGAGTTGCTTCAGTAACTCATGAAAGAAGTTAGGAAACTCCCCAGAGGGATCGAAGTTTCAGTTACTAAAACAAATATGAAACACTTGACACTTTTTCTGACAAATGTTTCTACATTTAAATTACACACTTCGGCTGAGAGAAGGAAAAAAAAAATCTGGGCTTGTCTCAAACTGCATTTACACATACAAATAATACATTATAGTCGGAATAATTTAAAAGGAAAAAGTTCAACAATTTCAAGAAGAAAATTGTGATTGTGTTTTTTTTTTTTTTTACATAGGAATGTCAGTCATAAATGCACACAGTTGCACTCCTTTAAATAAGCTCCTCTACCTCAGAGGGTAAAGGAGTAAAGGGGAGCAGAGGTAATTTGAGGAAGTCAGTGGGGCAGTGACGCTGTACATCATGGTGGGGTCGGGGGGAGTTGTAGTTTAGACCAGGGGGAGGAGGACGGACCAAGGGCTGTGGAAGCCTGGGCTCCAGTGTAGGGGGGTTAGAACCAGAAGCGACAGGTGGCAGGGGGCTGATGCCCGGGTAGGGAGGTCGCAGGTGGGCAGACTTGGCAGGCTGAGGAGGGGCTGGTTGGGGCTCTCTGGGTGGAGTAGCAGGCTTCTGAAACACTGGTTCCTCTGTCTTGGCCACCCCTCCCTGGGTCCTGTCTCTCTGTGTTGGACCAGCGCAGTGGAGCACTTTGGCATCTGACTGGGCCGGGGAGAGGGATGATGAAAACATTTTACCTGATGTTATGCTCTGGTCGTTGGGCTTGTGTTGGGCGTGCTCCCCCCCATCCTTCTCCTCATGGTACTGTCTGAGGCGGATGTGCCAGGCCAGGCTGCAGACTGCCGACACAGTCTTGAACTGGTGGATAACATTCCGGGGGATGAAGTAGATGTCGTCGTCACACAGCTGCACGCGGACATAGCGGATGCCCTCCCGCCTCAGCTGGTTCAGCTTGGCATCATCCACCCACTGGACACACTGCAGGGAGATGAGAATTGGGGGTAGGCCTGCCTGATCCTCCTAATTTCTCCTCATTGTAAAACAAGGATTACTCCCACAAACACCATGTTGTTCACTGTGTCAACATTTTTCGGCCATAGATCTTTAAAAAACATAAAAATCCTGATCCTTCGCAAAACATAAAAAGTAAGCCTGACGTGTCTGGTATCAAGGTCAACACTACGAACTCTCGAAAATGAATATCACACAGGTCGGGTCATTCTCTGTGGCCAAAATTAAGCTTCTCGTCCTGCTAATTAAAGCTTGAAACTAACTCACTAAATGGCACATTATGTCATCTCCGCTGAAGCCTTCTGCATTCAAATCTGACATTTGACCAGCTATCATCCCACACAGAGGAGAATCATGCATCACCCTAACACGTTAAAGGTTCAATGAGAGCTCGGTTCCTACCTGAGACACGGGGGGCTCGTACAGATCCAGCTGCAGCCTCTGGACCACATCGTTAAAGTCCTCCGCGTGGAAACACACCGCATCTTTGGTTATCCTCGGACGCTCACTCCTGTTGACCAAAGAACCGTCACAATCGTTAGCTCACCGGACATATGGATCACACCTAAATAAATGTTGACACACAAATCGGGAAAACTCAAGTGGTTCATAACAAATTGTCATGACAACAGTATCACTGGATGAAGCCGTTTCACCAGTACATTCCTACTGCATTGCAGCTGAGAGCAGAGACGAATGAATGCCAAACACTTCATAAACACTCATCATGCCCCAAACGACACTAACAACCCACCACTCTCCAAACTGCACAGCCTTCAGCACGCCCACTGCTGCCGTACTTTGCCAGTCGAAGCTCTGGCCCACGTGGTCGGCGTGAGCCCTGGTCCGGTCCTCAAACAGAACCTCTCTGGGCTCACTGGTCCTAGGCAGGTAGTGAAGGTTCTTGATCTCATTCATGGACCTGCAAGGTGGAGAGGGAGAGCAGGTAGTACCCCAGTCATCCACCGGCAGTGAGGAATAGCTGAAGTTACCCTGGGTAATGCAGGCTGAAGTGACATCATGGCTAGAAGGGTCAAGTAGAGCTAAGCGAATTAATGATCCTGAACTCTGGGAAAACTACACTGAGTGTACAAAACATTAAGAAAACCCGCTCTTTCCATGACATAGACTGACCGGGTGAATCCAGGTGAACCCTATGATCCCTTATTGATGTCACTTGTTAAATCAACTTTGAATCCAAATCACATTTTATTGGTCACATACACATGGTCGTGCTTCTAGTTCCGACAGTGCAGCAATATCTAACAACTATCTAATGCACACAAATCTAAGTAAAGGGATGGAATAGGAATGTGTACATATAAATATATGGATGAGAAATGACTGAGCGGCATAGGCAAGGTGCAATAGAGGGTATAAAATACAGTATATGCATATGGGGTGAGTAATGCAAGATATGTAAACATCATTATTAAAGTGCTATGAATTAAGTGACTAGTGATCCATTTGTTAGAATCAGTATAGATGAAGGGGGTGAGAAAGTTTAAAGAAAGATTTTGAAGCCTCGAGACGATTGAGACATGGACTGTGTGTGTGTGCCATTCAGAGGGTGGATGGGCAAGACAAAAGAATGAAGTGCCTTTCAACGAGGTACGGTAGTAGGTGCCAGGTGCACCGTTTGGTGTCAAGAACTGCCACACTGCTAGGTTTTTAAGCTCAACAGTTTCCTGTGTGTATCAAGAATGGTCCACAAAGGACATCCGGACAACTTGACAACTGTGGGAAGCATTGGAGTCAACATGGGCCAGCATCCCTGTGGAACACTTTTGACACCTTGTAGAGTCCAAGCCCCAACACATTCAGGCTGTTCTGAAGTCAAAAAGGGGGGGGGGGGGGGGTACAACTCAATATTAGGAAGATGATCTTAATGTTTTGTACACTCAGTGTGTAAATAGGCTTATACTGTATGTATTACTATGATAAAAGTCTTGTCATGGGATCCACCTGCGCCTTTTGAAGGGGGACTTGGGCATGTCAGCGGTTGGCACCATCTGCTCGCCCGGCCGGACCCACATGATGGGTCCATCATCACTCTGGGAACGACAGTCCAGCTTCAGGCTGGAGAGACTGCCCCAAGGCAGGGTCATCTGGATGGACAAGACACAGAGGGTTAGAGCGACAAACTCTAATATATACCGTAATAACCGTAGCAGATTTGGAGTAATTCAAGATGCGCACATTGAGACAGAAATGACAAGTAACAACCATTTCTGTCTCACTTTGTCCATAAATGATATGTACTCTATTCACAAAAACATAAAATGAATCCATGTACACTAAACAAAAATATAAAGTGTTGGTCCCATGTTTAATGAGCTGAAATAAACAGTCACAGAAAAGTTTCATACACACAAATGCATATTACTCAAAAATGTGCACACAAATTTGTTTATATCCCTGTTAGTGAGCATTTCTACTTTGCCAAGATAATCCATCCATCTGACAGGTGTGGCATGTCAAGCAGCTGATTAAACAACATGATCATTACACAGGTGCACCTTGTGCTAGGGACAATAAATGGCCACTCTAAAACGTGTAGTTTTGTCACACAACACAATGCCACAGATGTCATGTTTTGAGGGAGCGTGCAATTGGTATGCTGACTGCAGGAATGTCCACCAGAGCTGTTGCCAGATAATTTAATGTTAATTTCTCTACCACAAGCCACCTCCAACGTTGTTTTTGAGAATTTGGCAGTACGTTGAACCAGCTTCACAACCGCAGACCACATGTATGGCATCGCGTGGGTGAGCGGTTTTCCATGGTGGCAGTGAGGTTATGGTATGGGCAGGCATACAGACAACAGACACAACTCAATTGTATCAATGGCAGTTTGAATGCACAGAGATACCGTGACGAAATCCTGAGGCCCATTGTCGTGCCAGTCATCCGCCATCATCACCTCGTATTTCGGCATGATAATGCACGGCACCATGTCGCAAGGATCTGTACACAATTCCTGGAAGCTGAAAATGTCAACGTTCTTCCATGGCCTGAAGACTCACCAAACATGTCACCCGTTGAACATGTTTGGGATTTTCTGGATCGACGTGTACGACAGCATGTTCCAGTTCCCGCCAATATCCAGCGTCTTCACACAGCCATTGAAGAGGAGTGGTACAACATTCTACAGGCCACAATCAACAGCCTCATCAACTCTATGTGAAGGAGATGTGCCGCGCTGCATGAGGCAAACGGTTGTCACACCAGAAACTGACTGGTTTTCTGATCCACGCCCCAGCTTTTTTTTTTTTAAAGGTATCTGTGACCAACAGATGCTTATCTGTATTCCCAGTTAATAGATTAGGTTCTAAGGAATTGATTTCGATTGACTGATTTCCTTATATGAACTGTAACGCAGTAAAATCTTTAAAATTGTTGCATTTATATTTTTGTTCAAGTATATATGTTCTAAACTACTTACAAGGCCCAGTAGGCCAGTAAAACTGAATCCAACGACACTACATCTGTTAATGAAGGGTGAATTCTAAGCAGAAATCATCCCTGCCTTTTTCCTTTGACTGACCTTTAGAAAGGGGGACTCCTCCAGCATGTCCAGGAACTCTGGGAAGTAGTCCCCCACCTCCTCGGCCATGGCTCCCACCAGACTGATCTGTCTCATAGGTCCGGCCCTGTATGTCCCCGAGCAGTAGGTCCGACCCACCTGCAAACACACACAGAGGGAGAGGTCATGTTGATTTGGCTAAACCTGAAATGAATGCAATGCCAACATGAATTTGTTTTAGAATATATAATTAGGATATCGGATTAACACTGACCCGGCTGGATGGTTAGTTGAGCATGGAGCCGTGCAAGGCTTTCCAACATTTAGATAACGCTAGTTAGTGCAGTATAATCAAGCAGTGGCCTAAAGACAACATTCACCATGCATTAATTTAGCTCCCCTGAACCCATTAGTAGCCCTTGGATATTCCAGTGGAACAGCTGCATTAAATTAGGCCGAGGCTAATTGTCTGTGTAAATTGCACAGGGCACTGTGTGTGTTTGTGTGTGCGCGTGAGTGTTTATGTCAGTTGTCCAACTGAATGCATTTAACTGAAATGTGTCTTCCGCATTTAACCCAACACCTCTGAATCAGAGATTATGCGGGGGGCTTCCATAATCGACATGTCTTCTGTGCCCGGGGAAGAGTGGAATGGGAGATGGCGCTGACGGAGATGGCAGCATCGCGACTAGCTCTTAGAAAACTGCAGTATTGTTTTTTTTTTATGTACTATTTTTTACATTATTAGCTCAGGAAATGTTGTGTCATTACATACAGCTGGGAAGATCTATTGGATATTAGGACGGCGGTAACTCACCAGAACTACCAGCATTACGACCAACAATATTCCTGGAGCAGAGCCATTATCCACTCCCCCCAGAGCAATTTAACTTATTCCAGAGGCCGATCCGAAACATTGCTGGCGGAAAGGAAGCACTCGAGGCGGCCTGCTGGTTCGACCACCCACCGCTTCAGAGTATATTACTCGCTAAAGTTCAGTCTTTGGATAACAAAGTTGATGAGCTAAGAGCAAGGATTTCTTTCCAGAGAGACATCGGGGCCTGTAACATACTTTGTTTCACGGAAATATGGCTCTCTTGGGATACTATGTCGGAGTCGGTAAAGCCAGCAGGATTCTCAGTACATCGCGCAGACAGGAATAGATCTCTCTCCGGGAAGCAGAAGGGCGGAGTGGTGTGTTTCATGATTAACAACTCATGGTGTAATTCTAGGAACATACAGGAACAAGTCCTTTTGTTCACCCAAACTAGAATACCTCACAATTAATAGCCAACCATATTATCTCCCAAGAGAATTCTCCCCCGTCATCGCCAAGGCCGTTTACATCCCACCTCAAGCCGAAACCTCGACGCCCCTCAAAGAACTTCACGGTGCAAACTGGAAACCACATATCCTGAGGCTGCATTTATTGTAGCTGTGGATTTTAACAAAGCAAATCTGAGGACTAGGCTGCCAAAGTTCTATCAACTTATCGACTGTCCTACTTGCGCTACTAAGACTCTCAACCATTTCTATTCAAACTTCCGGAATGCTTACAAGGCCCTCCCCCTCCCTCCTTTCGGCAAATCTGACCACGACTCCATCTTGCTCCTCCCGCCCTATAGGCAGAAACTCAAACAGGAAGTGCCCGTGCTTCGTACTATTCAACACTGGTCTGACCAATTGGAATCCACGCTTCAGGATGGTTTTGATCACGTGGACTGGAATATGTTCCGGGTAGCTTTCGAAAATAATCTGGACGCATACACGGATACGGTGACTGAGTTCATAAGGAAGGGTATAGGAGATGTAGTACCCACTGTGACTATTACAACCTACCCTAACCAGAAACCGTGGTAGAAGTCGCGCAAAACTGAAAGCGCAAACCACTGCATTTTACCATGGCAAGGCGACTGGTAATATGGCAGAATAGCAGACAGAGAGACTGAAAAACAGCTTCTATCTCAAGGCCATCAGACTGTTAAACAGCCACCACTAACACTGAGTGGCTGCTGCCAACACACTGACACTGACTCAACTCCAGCCACTTTAATAATGGGAATTTATGGGAAATGATGTAAATATATCACTAGCCACTTTAAACAATGCTACCTTATATAATGTTACTTACCCTACATTATTCATCTCCTATGCATACGTATATACTGTACTCTATATCATCGACTGTATCCTTATGTAATACATGTATCACTAGCCACTTTAAACTATGCCACTTTGTTTACATACTCATCTCATTTGTACATACTGTACTCGATACCATCTACTGTATCTTGCCTATGCTGCTCTGTACCATCACTCATTCATATATCCTTATGTACATATTCTTTATCCCCTTACACTGTGTACAAGACAGTAGTTTTGGAATTGTTAGTTAGATTACTTGTTATTACTGCATTGTCGGAACTAGAAGCACAAGCATTTCGCTACACTCGCATTAACATCTGCTAACCATGTGTATGTGACAAATAAAATTTGATTTGATTTGATTTGAATATAAACAGTGTAGTTATTCACTCCGAAGATAATCAAACAAGCTAAATATCAGTATACAGATAAAGTGGAGTCGCATTTCAACGGCTCAAACACAAGACGCATGTGGCAGAGACGACAGACAATCACGGACTACAAAAGCCGAGACCGACGTCTTGCTTCCGGACAGGCTAAACACATTCTTAGATCCACCCCAATAGATCCACAGACGATGCAATCGCCATCGCACTGCACACTGCCCTATCCCATTTGAAAAGAGGAATAATACCTATGCAAGAATGCTGTTTATTGACTAGAGCTCAGCATTCAACACCATAGTACCATCCAAGCTCATCACTAAGTTCGAGGCCCTGGGCCTGAACCCCGCCCTGTGCACCTGGGTCCTGGACTTCCTGACGGACCGCCCCCAGGTGGTGAAGGTAGGAAACATCACCTCCACTCCACTGGGGCCACACAAGGGTGCATGCTCAGCCCCCTTCTGTACTCCCTGTTCACCCATGACTGTGTGGCCAAGCACACCACCAACTAACGCCTCCATCATCAAGTTTGCAGACGACACAACAGTAGTAGGCTTGATTACCAAAGATGCCGAGACACCTCCTCCCTGTAGGCTGAGGGCTCTGGGAGTGTGGTGCCTGGAAAACAACCTCTCACTCAACATCAACAAAACAAAGGAGATGATCATGGACTTCAGGAAACAGCAAAGGGTGCACCCCCCTATCTACATCGACGGGACTGCAGTGGTGAAGGTGGGAAGCTTCAAGTTCCTTGGCGTACACATTACTGACAAACTTAAATGGACCACCCACACAGATAGTGTTGTGAAGAAGGTGCAACAGAGCCTCTTCAACCTCAGGAGGCTAAAGAAATTTGGCTTGTCACCTAAAACCTTCACAAATGTTTACAGATGCACTACTGAAAGCATCCTGTCAGGCTGTATCACCGCCTAGTATGACAAGTGCACCGCCCCCAACCGCAAGGCTCTCCAGAGGCTGGTGCGGTCTGCCCAACACATTACCGGGGGCAAACTACCTGCCCTCCAGGATACCTACAGCACCCGAGGTCACAGGAAGGCCAAAAAGATTATCAAGGACATCCCGCTATCATCAAGAAGGTGAGGTCAGGATAGGTGCATCAAAGCTGGGACCAAGAGACGGAAAAAACGCTACTATCTCAAGGCCATCAGACTGTTAAACAGCCGTCACTAGCACATTAGAGGCTGCTGCCTATAGGCATAGACTATGAGTTACTGGCCACTTTAATCATTTTTACATCTCATATGTATATACTGTTTTGTATTGTATTCTACTGTCCGTTCCGCTCTGACGTCGCTCGTCTTAAATAATTCATACTTAGATGTGTGTGTATTGGGTATATCACACACTTTAATGTGTGAGATATTACTGCACTGCACTGTCAGAGCTAGAAGCACAAGCACTTCGCTACATCTGCAATAACATCTGCTCATCACATGTATGTGACCAATAACATCTGATTTGATTAACTTGCTCAGGGGCAGAACCAGATGTTTTACCTTGTCAGCTCAGGGATTCGATCCAGCAACCTTTCGGTTACTGGTCCAACGGTCTAACCACTAGGCTACCTGCCGCCGCTATGCGTGTCCACAACAGTAAAACGCCATGGAACAGGCCTCTAGGGAGCATAGCAACAGGGAAAGCTTGGCAAGAGTTCAGCTATAGACTTAACGTTGGTGTACTTTGGACTGAAACAACTATTGGAAGAATGAGCTAATTTATAACTTTGTTTAAGATAAGTGCTGTTGTTGTCTCAGAGCTGAAACATAGCCAAACAGAACACCTGATTCACTTGGTCACTTTATCAGGCTGGTTGAGGTGTTGATGATGGGCTGGAACAAAAGCCTTCCCACCCTGTAGCTCTCCAGGACCAAGATGGTGACCACTGCCAGTGTATTTAATGTCAGCTAAAACAAAAACACAGTATGAAGTCCCATACAGGTAACATCAGGTCACTGACAGGCCATTTCCATGACGTTTTTAATACTCTACCTGAGAGTGGAAGTTTGCGATAGTAGTGGTCTCTATATCCTTCTTCCCCAGGATCTCCATCTTGACCGGCGTGGAGGGGAAGTTGAAGGCAAAGTAGTCCAGGAAGTCAGGTAGGAAGGCAGCAGCCCCGTGCACCACAGCCAGGGCGTAGCGGGCTGCCCCTCGGGGTCTCTCAGCGAAGGCCAGCTCTAGGAACTCCTGGGTGAAGCGCTCCATCTCCACGGGCCGTAGAGAGGCCAGCTCATCAGCGTAGGCGTGTAGGACCGACGCTCCGCCGTTGGCCTGGCGCTCCTCGTGGATGAAGCGTCCGTAGACGGTGCCTGTCTGCAGAGACGAGCTGCGGATGAAGTGGTCTTGGGGGGACAGGAAGGGGGGGTGGGTGTGGTTGTGTACTCCTTTAGGAGTGTGGTGGTTGTTGGGGCCTGTACCAGGCTGGCAGTGTTTCCCCTCCTTCACATGGCCAAGGCGAGCTGAAGGACTGTGGTCAGCCAGACCTCCATACACAGTCTGGACCTCCTTGTTGAATGTGCGGATCTTCTTACCACGCTCATCCTCACGACGCCTCCTCTTCTTCTTCCTCCTCCTCAACAGGTGCACCTCCAGGGACTGGGCATGGCTGTTCTCATCATGATGGGGCTCTGGAGGCAGGAAGATGATAGCTCATTACCATGCACATCATTTGTCCATACCAAAATTGCAATTGGTTCACAACTACGAGTATGCAAAACATCCTCACCTGTTTATGCATCACCTGGCTGCTTCTTTTCAACAGATTAGTCCATTTGTCTGACTTAATTGTAAGTTTGCATACGATTCAAGCAATTAAAGAGTGGTGACATTAAGAATTAATAGAATAGAATGGAATAGAATAGGCAAGAATAACCTACCTTTGTTTTTCTTACATAGGCCTACCCCATGTTTCACGTTAGCCTCTGTGTTTTCCTTCTTGAGTTTGAGCTCTTTCTCACTGTGCTTTTCCTTGTTCTCCTGTATCTTGTCCTTGGGCTTGGCCACTTTGAGGGGCGTGAAAGTGAACTGTCCAGGCGGCAGAACCGTTTTTTTTTTCCTGTCCAACTTGGCTGCTGCAGATACCACCTTCTGCGCAGGCAGAGGAGGTTGAGGGTGCGTGTCCTTTGCGCCTTTGGTGTTGTTGTGGTGATGGTGGTGATAATGATGGTGGTGCAGAGTCGTTTTTTCGGTGCTGGAGTTGCGTGGTTGACCATTCTGATGCGGCTGGTGTATTCGCTGCTGTTGAACATGTTGTGGGTGATGGTGGTGGTGATGATGGAGCTTCACTTTCTTTGCTTCCTTTTCGGATGAACGCTGGCGTTTATCCGTTGATGGTGACAGCTCCCTCTTGTTCTTTTTCTTCTTTTCTTTGGCTAATTTACCAAGGCTGTCCCTTACATGATTTTCTACTTTAATACGGCCCAAGTCGACCTGTGCAGCCATTTTGCACGTATATTTAAATGGCTAGAAATTCATACTGCGCAACTCGATCTGAATTTGTAGTTCTTGTATGCATCCAGCGATCCTGTACTTGCAGTTTATCCACCCTTTCTGCTCTGTCCACACTTGATGCGCACGCTCAGTATGTGAGCTCTACGGGTTGTGTAGTTTTCGAGTTGCATGGGCTGTATGGGAGTTGAAGTTCCTTTTTGGGCAATACGTGCGTCTCTGCACGCAATCACTACAGCTGACGTAATGTTTTTTTTATAACCCGAGCGCCTCTGACAGACAGCCTACTGAATGTCTGTCCCGCGCAATGGCGCGCACCGTTCAAAACATTTCAAATGTAATTTGGTAATGAGCTGTCCGTCCTATGCATATCATGTTTTTCTCAAAAAAATGTATTCTATAATATATTCTGCATATTGTACTTGCAAATAAAGCTGCATAGTTATTTTGATACTTTCAAATATTTCAAACCAAATCATTTTACTCAAGTATGAAAATTGGGTACTTTTCCCACCAGTGGTTATTACGGCAGACAGGACAGATTCATTGTACCATTAAATACACTTTACACAAAGGAATATGAGTATGTTTTCAAACTTTATTTATCAGTGCATGAACAGAACGCCAAGACCAGGTTACTTCCTCTCACCATTTTATTTTCTTCTTAATTACTTAAAAAAATAATAGAGCGATTTACATCATTTTTTGGGGAATGAAGGTAAGTATTTATACAGGTGCTGTACAATTTATAAACATTTACAACTACCACATAATGTAGAGACCAGAAGGCTGTTCTGTTGAAGCAATGCAAGGCCACATTATTATATAGACACACGTGACATGAACAATAAGGATGTAAAAGGGAAACTATACATAACTGAAGAGTTCATCAAAATCAGTATACTTTTCTAAGATTTTATCAAGAGATGGCAAAATGTGAATTGAACCACACCACAGGACAAGCATCGCGGACTAATCCGTTTCTCAATAGATTTTCATTTGAAAGCTACTCCATACATTGTGAGTGCATAATTCAATGCCGTACGTAAAATCCCTTGTTTTCCATGGTTGCTAGGAAGAAAAGACTGCTTTGTTTAAACAGACTTTAAGCTGGACACACAAACGTAAAGGTCTTAGTAGATATGTTTCATACATGCTACATCATTTATGCCCTAAAACAGAGTAGGCTATACCATAACAATTGTTTAACATTATGTAGTGGTCGTGAAACTCGGGTTTCAGGGATTCTGACCGTTTCTTTACTTCCTCCAGGAGAGGGCACTATAGTCTAAAGTGTATCAGAATAAACCACGATATGTTTGGTATTACCTGGGTATTACTGTAGTCTTTAGATTGATTGAATATTAACATCTTGGACTGGTGCACAATTCAAAGCACATTTTGATGTGCACGTTAGAATAAGAAAAACTGCTATGTCGCAACAAAAAAAATTGCAAAGGTCTCAACTTTGAACGTCAATCTGTTTATACAGCTAATTTACCCCCACATTTAGATTAGGAAACACCTTGCTAAATAAGACACATGAGATAACGTACAGTCAAAGCTACAGCAATATCTAAAATAAATACCTGTCAGCTTGTAGTATACACATTTTGCCAGAAGACCTTAAATAGCTGCTGACAATAAACAACAACACGGATCAAGGATGGAACAGGCTGTGAATGGATAGAAATAGAATGTATAGGGATCATAGACTGACATACACAATTATCTAGTAGTCCATATGTCATTTACGTGGCTCATCCAACATGGTGGCACAGGTCAATTGATACAGTGATGCAATGTACAATAGAACACAGTAGTCATGAGCAATTTTTGAAGTACTCCCACAGGTGTCTATGTGGCTAAAAAAACACATTTACATTTTTTAGTGGTTATGTCTCTTCTACACATTCTATTTCTATGCTTAGCTCACTACATCCAAATGTAGCATATGAATACGTAGATAGTGTGTGTGTGTGTATATATATATATATATATACACGTATATGTATATATATATATACTTTGTCATAGTTCATCTCAATAAATTACTATGTGCTTCATAATAAACACACGTGTAGCAGTAAGTAAACAATATACCTAACCACAAGTGTATGGTCATCAGATAGATGCATATAAAGCGTTGTCGTAATGATCTAAAATCTACTGCAAAGCTGATAACAGCGATTCAGAGTCTACACAGAGAGCATGACTGGACTGGATATGGACAGACAATCATTGAAAACCCAACCCCCCTTCATCTCCCAGTGACTCGAGGAGTAATCGCCATCACCTCTTTTATACACCCATCAGGGACACAGCAGTGGATCAATCCCACCAGGAACACAAAACGCTGAGTGATTTTGCCTGGATACGAGCCCATCCTTCAAACCTTCATACAGAGTGACAAGCAGCATCCTTCATCAAAGCCTCCTTTCATTACCGACAAAAAGAGTTTCACAGAAAGGATTATACAGGACATGAACCAACTCCCTTCCCAGCATGTCCGAGTCTCTGATTGGCACAAAACAGATTGGATTTCACTGTCCTTCACATCAGACAGGCACCCACTACCACTGCAGAGCCACAAACTGACTGCACTTTGAACATTAAGGCAGCCTGGAAGGTTGGCTGAGGCAAACTGTGAAAATAATCATTGATATGCAATAGGAGGCAATGTGATGATGAGGAGTAACACAGTGATGCAAAATAACCTCAATCCCCTACACTCCTCATTGGTCCATTCTAAATATCATCAATGCAGGTGAGCAGAACTGTAGTCTTGTATGCATCTGTTATGGACGGGTTAGTCTGTCTACAACGCATCAGTTACCCTCCGCATGAGGGTGTATCTTGGCTGAGCTGGGGACCTTCCACGGCCCCGGGGTGATGGTGGCCGGTTTCTTACTGCTAGGGTTCCCGTTATATGTGTGCTCCTGGATAGCAGCACTACTTGTGCTACCCCTGGTATCACTCTGATTCTCCTCCTCAGCCGCCTCTCTGTGCTTGCTCTCTCTTCCCTCTCTCTGACCCCCCTCTCTGCGATGCAGGGTTCCGCCCTCAGAGTCTGGCCGTGCCTTCTCCCTCTGTGTCTGGGAGTGGGATCTATGAGGCGCCGCCCCCCTGTCCTTCCTACGGCTCTCGCTGGTTCCCCAACCTTCGCTCTCCCTCTCCTGTCTGCGAGTGGGGTCCTCCTCCTGATTACTCCTCCTCCTCTCTCCCCCCTGCGTGCCCTCTCCAGAGGCCGGGTTGGAGCTGGGATGCTGCTGCCCTCCAGAACGCCTCTGACCCTCATCCTGGCCCCTTGAGGGCTGCCTAGAGACTCCTGCCTCTGGATCCCTCCTAGGGGTGGTCTTCCTGGGGCTGGAAGAGCGTCCCTCTCTGCCCTCCCGGCGCTCTCTCTGGCCGTGGCTGTGGGCCTTCCTCTCCCTTCTTACGTCTCCCTCTAAAGACTCGTTCTTGTTTTCAACAGTCCCTGCCTGGCTTCGGTCACCTCTGCCTGTCTTCCTGGGGCTCTGGGAGCGCTCTTTGGTATCAGCCCGGGCTTCCGTGGCTCTCTTGGGGCTAGCATGCTTGTTGCTGTGGGACATGGAGTCACTCTTCTTGGGGAGGGTGTTGGGACTGGTGTGTCCCCTGTGGTGGTGAGGCTGCTGCCCTCTGGCCTTGTTGGGCTCCAGCAGCCTGGAGGGGGAGGGGGCAGCAGCAGCGGACATGTCCCAGTCAGAGGGCTCTTCGGGGGCAGTGGTGTTGGCGGACGAGGGCGGGGACAGCTCAGAGGTGGACAGGGAGATGGAGGATGGAGAAGCGGGGGATGACTGCTGGCCGGATGCAGAGAGTCTTGGAAAGCTTGAGGGTGAAATGTTCACTTTCTCCTTCATACCTGGAATAAAGGCATTGAGAGTCATAGTGAATGAGAAATGAAATGGTTTCACCTCTAGCTAACTGAGAGAAAGAAAAAAAACAGATTGCTGTCTTTCCAATCTGCTTCAATATCACAGTTATATTAAAGTCTGGGATGTAATTGTATATTCAATATGTGAAGGTGGTGAAGTATCTTTAAATCTCTTAAAATAAGAGCACATATAACACAATTCATTTCTTTCTCTACTTTCCCAATTATAACCTTTCAAATATGAGCTTTTGAGTCAAATAGACAATATGAATGTGAGATATGTATCAGTGGAGGCCAGTGACATCAAAGGGAGGTAGGTGCAAGGTTTTCTCCATAGTCGCACGGCTGACGTTTCAATTTCCCCCTCGAGCTGATAAGAGTAGCACCGGCGTGATTGAGAGAGCAAAGATGTAGCGGAGAACCAGCAAGTGAGATGGACTTATTGGAGCTGAAATGGGGTTTTCCATTTCTATGAGGAACAACTCATAGAAATCCATTCTTATTCATCTCAGGACAGGAAAGAGTTGATACCGGTGAACGCACACACACGTTCTTAACATTTGCCCTCCTTCCCATTGATCAACATCTAGTTAACGACTTTCTCCTGGTCTCAATCATTGTGATGTCGTGTGCGTTCAGTGGCGTCAGTGTTTGGGTTCTGTAATAACCTTAAAACAACCTCGGGGGGCTCTAGAGCCACGTCGTACTCCAGCGTGGGTCTCGGGCCCCAATTCAATCAATTGCAGATAAAGAAAAACTGCAGTTTCACTCAGAATGCTAACTCTATTTTAAGGCCATGATTGGTTTTGTCCTTGAGAAAAATAACTCTGTCTTTTCATGGTAAACACCTCTAGTACCGCATTAACATTCAGAGGGAACCTGTACTGTAGTGCAATTTCCTTTATCTATGATTGATTGAATTGAGACCTTAGTTAGTAAACTTGTTTCCCAGGAGCCACTGCCTCCGTTCAGACCACCTCCTGCAGGTCACAGTTAGAGAAGCTCTCATCCTACGAGATCTTGTCTAGGGCATAAGGCTGTTATGAGAGGAGCCATCCAGTTCTGATTGAGGGGGCAAGGAGGAGAGATAGACAGAAGCTCATTTTAAAAGGAGAGAACAGAGGCAAAGAGGAGGAGAGAGGAGAACGAGGTGGTTTACCAAGGTTATTAGGGACAGACCAAGAAAAGCAGTGAGGCCACTAGTGATGCTCTGGTTTCATGTAGAAGCACAGGGTGGAGGAAGAAGAGTTCACACCTACAGGGAGGAAGAAGAGAGAGAGAGAGAGACAGAGAACAGTGCCAGGACAGCCAGACAGAGAGGTAGAGCCAGATAGATAGAGCGATATAAAGCGAGAGAGAGAGCGAGAGAGAGAGAGAGAGAGAGAAAGGTAAAGAGAGACGCCTGCAACAGCCTTCACATGCAAAAAAAGGGAGGTACTGTAAAACCTGGGTTATAATGTGTGTGTGTTTTGGAAGGAGTTGTAAGTGTTTGAGCAGTGTTGAGACCCTACAAGTAGAATAAATAGTATTCTAGAAATACAATACTAGAACGCACATGGTTAGTCCATGGTCAGTCTTCTATACGTATGTGTATCTTAAGCAGCAGCAAGTGTCTGAGGAGGCTGTGTGTCGAGTTTGGATTCTAATTCTCTGGTTGAGAACATGGTCACTCTTCCGTGTGTGTTTGAGTAGAGTATTCGTCCTATCGAGTCCGAGGTCACTCACTGGGGTCGGGGACCCGGCCCAGGCCAGGTCTGAGGAGCAGCAGGACCTTAGTGCCCCCAGCCTGGATCAGCTCGATGGCCCGGGTGTGTGTGATGCCTTGGGTGGGCTCGCCATTGATCTCCACGATCTGATCTCCAACCTGTGGTAACAACACACACACACACACACACACACACACACGACATCCCACAGGGATGGGTTAGGGGAGTGTTCAGCCGGGGTAGGTCGCCATTGTAAAATAATAATTAGTTCTTAACTGACTTGCCTAGTTAAATAAAGGTGCAATTAAAAAACATGACAGTAGAAACGGGTTAAACGAGTTAAAACTGGTTCTCGCTCACAGACGCCTTTCATCACACATGTAGTTTTGTACCCATTCTCATAGAACGAACAGAAGAAGCCCCCATTTATGAGAGCAAGTATTAACGCCCTGGGTTGACTCACGTGAATCCTGCCGTCTTTCAGCGCAGGGCCCTCCTCCGCCAGTCTCAGTATGAACAGGCCCATGTTGTACTCCTTCCCTCCCCGCAGACTGAAGCCAAACCCCCGCTGGCCTCGCTCCAGCTCCACGTGGAAACAGCCCTGATCCAGAGAAAATATACATCTCTACCACGTTCAATTCAGTTATTCAGCTAACGTTTAGCTATAATGTCATGATTATGTTGTAATAGATGTGTGATTGCAAGCTTGATGATATTCGGGTACCCAATGTAAAAAAAAACACAAACGCAGCAATAAACAACACACGGAAAGACACAGGGTTTGACCGTTTATCGCCATAGCCTCACCTGCTTGGGGCCCGAGGTGATGAGTTGTCCCAGCTCGCTGGGTGGGACGGACTTCAACTCCAGAGGGTCTTCATTCCTAAACAGTCACAGACAAAACATCACAGTGTCAGTGTTCTCTGCATCTACAGTACCGGACAGGTTTCATCCTTCACAGGGTTCTGAGTGTCTCTTTCCTTCAGTGTGATTGTACAGCAGTGGGGTAAATTGTACACGCTGCAATTCTGCTGAAGAGACCAGCTGCTTGTTCTGTAAACTAAAGTAGCTGGCGCTTGCAGAGCTCATGACAATCAATTGTGGGAGCTGAGCGTCAGTGATATTAAAGAGTCCTTCTTAAAAATGTGTGCTTTCCCAGACTGCCTCTGTCTAACGGGGAGAGTTTACATACTTAAGAGTGCCGAGTCAACAGCCTCCCTCTCTTGCTCCCCTTACTTCCAGAGACCTGCCTGACCCTAGCCATGTGTTAGAGATTACCGAGAAGGAGGAAGGGTTTGACTTGATTAGAGAAGAGAAAAGGGAAATGAGGAGAGATCCAGGGTGAAACCACACAGTGAGCAGAGAGAGAGAGAGAGAGAGAGAGAGAGAGAGAGAGAGAGAGAGAGAGAGAGAGAGAGAGAGAGAGAGAGAGAGAGAGAGAGAGAGAGAGAGAGAGAGAGAGAGAGAGAGAGAGAGAGAGAGAGAGAGAGAGAGAGAGAGAGAGAGAGAGAGAGAGAGAGAGAGAGAGAGAGAGAGAGAGAGAGAGTTAGGGGAGGAGAGGGGAATTATCGGTCTGTAGTAATGGATTAAGTCTGACAGGTAATCTGGTTTAAACAGGAAGATAGATCAAAGAGAGAGTGCAGGAAAACCACCCTCTGTTAATCCTTCTCTTTCCTCCTTTCCTCTTCAGGATGGGCCATGTAGCGGTGTGTGTGTGTGTGTGTGTGTCCACTCCTGTACCTGTCAGTGTGGCTGGCAGGCTGCTGGCCCACAGCTCTGTGCTGTGTTGCAGGGCTCTGCTTGGCTGAGCTGGTTTCAGATGCAGGACCACTATTCTCTAAAAGAACACATAGAAGACTTTCAGTATGGAATGTCATGCACACTAGCACTTCATCTTCACCAGTCATCTCAACTCCGTACCATTCCTCTTTCCCTTCGAACAATATCAAAATAACAAAACAAAAAACGGGTAATGCGAGACTAACAAACTTCGTAGCTCTACAGTAAACATAAACAAAAAAAAGACTACAGACTCCCATTTCAAGTAGGACTCGATATCCCTGAGTTCCGCGTGTCTGTGGAAGTTCTTACCATCCTCCGGCACCACAGTGAGGGTGACAGTGTTGCCGGCCTCCTTGATGAGCTGGACAATGTCGTTGTGGGACAGTTCCACGATGGACTGGGAGTTGACAGCTGAGATACGGTCGCCCACCTTCAGCTGACCGTTGCGGTCCGTGGGACTGCCCTCGATGATGCGGCCGATCTTGTGAGGGATAACTAAAGCGAGAGAGAGAGAGAGAACGAGATGACAGGACCATTTAGCTCAGCCCTGTCAGGTACAGTGCAGATGGTGCTTGTGAGGCAGTAATTGTTTTTCAATGTACTACCAGCCGTACTGCAGCACAGCTTGCGGGACGCCACAGAATTCTATGGCGCGTTATTTAAGTGTCAGCCATTGTTGCCAGAATGACGCAATTTACCACAATCTGCCACCATCTACCACAAACCGCCGCGGCGTAAGCTCCAAACTTTGAAAGGAAGAACCCCTGTAATCAGACTAGCCGAGCTGAACGGTCTATGATAGGGATTCTCCCTCTCTCTTACCTCCGGGAGGCGGCTTGTTCTTGGAGGTCAGGATTACGAAGCCGAAGCCTTCGTTGTCTTTGCGTTGCAGGGTGACGTTGTAGCACTCTGGGTGTTGGGGGGAGCTGGCCGTAGGGACCTCGATGCGGAGCAGCTTGGGAGAGCCGTTAACCAGGGCTGGAGCCACCTTCTGCTGACCACCACCAACGTCCTCCTCTGATCACGCACACACACACGCGCGCACACACACACGCGCGCACACACACACGCGCGCACACACACACACACACACGCGCGCGCACACACACGCGCGCACACACGCGCACACACACGCACACACACGCGCGCACACACACGGATGGGTTCATTTGGGGAAGATTACCATTTACATTTGAATCACCTAATTTTGACATTGTTGATGGTCTCTCTCAGCCATTCATATGAAAGCTCAAAGACAATAAGTGGTTTTATAATGCTCAGTTTATGCCACCACATTATCCCTTTAGGCTGATCCAATGCCGTTCCAGTGCTCATTTCAAAATGAACCCCACAATTACTGTACTGAAAGAGTCTGATGTGTGTACGGCATATCTGAACTGAACACAGAATAGGAAATCAATATTTGGAGTGAAAATCTTTGTCAAGTCTGGATATCAACCGCAACGCGTCTATGATTGATGCTTCATTCTTCCAGTTCAACCACGTCTGTCATTACAATACATAAAATCCAAAAGCAATTTCAAAAGTGTTCTCTCTTGTCATTGAAGCTTATTTGTGTGTGTAAACAAAGCTGCGTACAGCAGGGGCTCCAGTCTGTCCATCCGTCAAGATATAACAGACCAGAACAGAACTCGTCTTGTTTCCCTGTTTGTTATGTAAATCATCTCCCACGACTGGATCTGACATCTACAGCACTTCTCACAGCGATCATCACTTTTAAAAGAGTTGCATAAACACACACATGCACACACACACACCTGTGTGAGCGAGTTTCCTGCGGACTGTAAGCAGGACTTGTCCGTTGCGGGCAGCGTTGGTCATCAGCTCCAGCACCTGCTTGTGAGATCTGCCCTTTACTGGCACCCCGTCGATACACATGAGCTCATCACCTGCCCGCAGACGCCCGTCCTTCTCTGCCGCTCCCAGGGGTACGATGGCACCAATGTACACCTGAAGCCAGGGAACAAAGGAGGGCATGATGACATTTATCTAAGCCACAAACACAGGGGCATAACTTTAACCAGATTTAGAGCCAGTTTCCCAGATCCAGATTAAGCATACTCGTGGTCATTGGAGGTAACCCATTTAAACCACAAGGCTTAGTCTGGGTCCGGCTAAACAGCCCACAGTGTGCCCGGAGTCTTCATGCTGGCCGAACCGGCAGTCTCTCTGGGAGGGTACTTACGGGCTGATCTGGCCCCTCTCCTCCTAAAACGCGGAAACCAAAGCCCGACTCCTGGTTCCTCTTGATGAACACATCTAGGTCCTTGGTGTTGGGGGCTGGACGGGGAAAATGAGGGAAAGGAAGAGGACACATTGAATTCACCGCTGCTATAGAGGAACAGGCAAAGACCGAACACCTTCTATGTTCAGTACTCATGAGAACAGTGAGGGTTAAGAAGAGCGATGTGTGAGACTGGCACCCCGTCGATACACATGGGCTGTCGCGTAAGGAAATGGTATGTACTGTATACTCACGCTTGCTGTCCAGCAGGGCCTTGGACTTGAGGTAGAGTTGTGAGGGGTCGGGTTTGGGGGAGGCTGAGCGCATGGTGTTGGGGGGGAAGGGAAGGGGCTGGGGGGCCGGGGTCAAGGCTGGGTCTGCGGGGCTGAGGGTCTCGGTGCTGGTGGACATCTCCTTCTCCTGCCTCTCCTGCCTCTGCTGCGACATGGGAGCAGTGCACTGCAACACAACAAACCAGACGATTCAATTAAACTCTACATCACCTTTTTTAAAAATGGCCCGTATAGCATCATCTACAACTCAAGGCACGTCGGGGTAATAGTGCTGGATTTAGCAAGACAGGACATGTTCTTCTGTACTCTCAAACTACTCTTAGACGTTTTCCACTAGTGTCTGCAGTGCCGGCCTTTGTTAACACAGTCCCTCATAAAAGCTGTAGGGAAAAAAACTTCCACTGAGCCGGATTCTTCCATTTGGATGTATTATATCTCAATACAATTCTCTGTTGTTGACCCAGTAGACACGTATACTCTGTTGTAAAAGGCGGCACATCAGAACTGTTGAACATGGATTTACAGCTTAAAAACACTGTTACACAGTATAGCTACTACCAGCCAGGATGTTAAATAACTGTTTGCCAGGAGCACATTCACCCATCCGAGTCAGCCGGCTGCCTCCAAAAATAATACCAGCGAGCGTGTGGCTCGCGAACAGCTCCCTGAATAATGTACGGATCTCTACAGCAGACTGCTGTTGGTGGGGAATGAAACTAAGACAAAGTTATATCAGGGCTTGTTTTAATAATTCATCTGGGGTTTAAAAGCCCTGTGTTTCCATTTATGTTCCCAGACCCGCTCTACACTCTCTAGGTGAGTCCCAAATGGTACTATTCCCTACATGGTGCACTACTTTGACCAGAGCCCTATGGACCCTGGTCAAAGTAGCACACTACATAGGGAATAGGGCGCCATTTGGGACACACATCTCTGATTAGAATCCCCCGTAGAGGCCACGGGGAGAGTCTCTGGAAGAGAGGAGAAGGGTAATTAAAAGCATTTATTTGAACTTACAGGTTTTAGAGACTTCACAGGAGATGTCTGACCTGGGGAGAGAGAGGGAGAGAGAAAAACAACGTTATTAGACAGAAAGATGACTCAATACAGTATAATACCAATGTATTACGGAGGACAGGTTGTGCCTTAGAGGGATGACTGGGTTAATGTGCTGGATGTGTGAAGTATAATAATCTCTCTCTACTTCTCTCTACTCTATTCCTCCTGCTCTGCTGTGGACACATCCTCTTTCATCTGCTTTAGTGCAGTGGTTCCCAAACGGTGGGGCACGCCCTCTAAGGGGGGGGGGGGGCGAGAGGGATCGGCAGGGCCGGACGGCGCAGGGGTCAGTCCGGCTTTCAAGTTGTAATAGCACAAGGTGCCATTTTCGAAATCGGGTAGTGCATCCTCAGTTTTCCTATTTTCCATCATTGTATATATTTATTTCTATATTTATAACTGGGCAGAAATGTCCAGATCAACTAGCCCATGTCAGCTGACATTTTTTAGCTAGGTTTCTTTTTTGGGAGTAATGTTCGAGTCACTGAAATATCACATGAACACACATGGCAAAATGTATAGAATAGCAGGAAATAAACTTGACATGTTCTCTCCTCCAACAAGTTGGGGTGTGAACAGATTGTGTCATCTGTAGTGTTTGTGGCCATAGAAATAGACGTGGCGCGCGTGGGCACAGGATGTTCCCCAATGCTGGAAGGGGAGGGGCCATGACCGTAGCCCCATACATCCTCTCTCCCTGCTCTCCTCTCTGATACTAAAGCCAGGGAGATCATGGTTCAACTTAACCAGCTGGTGGCACTATTCTCAAACATCAGCATGGGAAGGATCTCTGATCTCAGCAGAGAAACAGACCGAGGGAAGAGGGATGAGAGAAGAGATATGACATTGTGCCTCGCCGTGGGTTAACCTTGTAATGTATTGTCCACACCTGCCACCACAAGTCAGACAGTCTATTCAGATAAGGGCTCAGCAGTTCACCCTCATTAAGAGAAGCACAGTCACCATGAAGGGATGACCCAGGGGTGTATATCTAGCTGTATGACACACAGCTAGTCACCACCTTTCATTGACCATGGGGAATGGTGACATTGATATTACTAGTACCACATAGGGCAAGCCCCAATACTGCACAGCGGAAGGACCCTGGAGGCTTCTGAGTGTGTAGTGTGGTCAGCCGAGGAGACAAGTTCTTGTTCCCCCTCTCTGTGTCAGTGGTGGAGAGCTGATGTTACCCCCTGAGCATAGACCCAGGTTCTACACCTCAGCCCCTAGGTGATCTCAGAGGGAACTCTACAGTTAAACACCCGTCCTGATAACCCTGCCAGGCCAGGCAGTGGTCGGTCTCCTGCCAGGCCAGGCAGTGGTCGGTCTCCTGCCAGGCCAGGCTGTGGTCGGTCTCCTGCCAGGCCAGGCAGTGGTCGGTCTCCTGCCAGGCCAGGCAGTGGTCGGTCTCCTGCCAGGCCAGGCTGTGGTCGGTCTCCTGCCAGGCCAGGCAGTGGTCGGTTTCCTGCCAGGCCAGGCAGTGGTCGGTCTCCTGCCAGGCCAGGCAGTGGTCGGTCTCCTGCCAGGCCAGGCAGTGGTCGGTCTCCTGCCAGGCCAGGCAGTGGTCGGTCTCCTGCCAGGCCAGGCTGTGGTCGGTCTCCTGCCAGGCCAGGCTGTGGTCGGTCTCCTGCCAGGCCAGGCAGTGGTCGGTCTCCTGCCAGGCCAGGCAGTGGTCGGTCTCCTGCCAGGCCAGGCTGTGGTCGGTCTCCTGCCAGGCCAGGCTGTGGTCGGTCTCCTGCCAGGCCAGGCAGTGGTCGGTTTCCTGCCAGGCCAGGCTGTGGTCGGTCTCCTGCCAGGCCAGGCTGTGGTCGGTCTCCTGCCAGGCCAGGCTGTGGTTGGTCTCCTGCCAGGCCAGGCTGTGGTCGGTCTCCTACCGGACCAGGCTGTGGTCTCCTGCTAGCCCCTCCATCAGTCGCCCCACATCCTTCCCTGGAGCAGTCAACAGCACAACCTGAATCTGCTCCCTCCCCCAGGCCTCCTCACAACAAACAAACTCTCTGGCTGAAAATACTGCATCTTGACTCCTTCAGAGCACTGGAGCACACGTCCCCAGGTGAACATGCTGCATCTTGACTCCTTCAGAGCACTGGAGCACGCGTCCCCAGGTGAACATGCTGCATCTTGACTCCTTAGCATTCCTCAGAGTATTGGAGCATATTTCTGTGGGTCAACACAACGTACAGCATCTTGGCTATTGTAGTGCAGGCAAAACGGAAAGAGCTCTTCAGTTTATTCAGTGACAGCATCCTCTTTGAAGTGGTGAGCAGGGCCAATATCACTTTCCGTCGTCCAAAATGTCAGACTGCCTCTGTTAGGCTGTCTGCCACTGAATGCTTATCTAACTATCTGGCCAAACACTAGAGACACTTGAATCTAACTCCCACTAGCATCCACTCCTCCTCACCTTTCTGGTCAAGGTATCATATTCACAGCCCCACTATTACTGCTCTCTGAGCCTGCCTGCTTGTATGCAGAGGTGCAAATGGGAAATAGATAGTGGGATAGACGAGCATGAAATTGCTTTATTAAACGGTGGCTGGCTCTGGGGCTGGCCTCTGGGAGGGCCGGCTGCTGAGGAGCTGAACGGCCATCTAATTGACTTCCGAGAGGAACTTCTATTACTACAGTACGTATTCACAGCCGCACGACCCCGTCACACTAAAAAGTCATGACATCACTAATGTGGCAGTGTACAGTTTAGTCTCGCAGCTCCTCTGAATCCCAGTATGTTGACTGTGATGAAGGCACCACCTCCTATGCATCTCCCCCCACCATCCCCCGCTCTCTCTCACCTCCCCTGAGTACCAGGACGTGGACCTCGCTGCCCACCGGCAGGTCTTTGAGGATGTCCACCACCTGGGCGTGGCTCAGTGTCTGGACGTTCTGACGGTTGATCTCCTTGATAACATCCCCCTTCAGCAGGCCACGGCACCACTGGGCATCCAGGATCATCTTCACCTGAAATGACATTCCAATAGGTTTCGATTGGATTGGATTCGGTTAAGCTATGTCACATTAGATTACCTTACTTATCCTCCGGAAAAAGTACATTCGGTAACTCTTAATGAACTTTTATAAAGTCTTTGCAACAGCTACTGCTACATAAGGCATTATTATAACAATCCGGTATACACGAGGCCAGCTATAGTGAAGTGTTGCCAGAATTCATTTTTCCAGACATAAAACAAAACCGACAACTCGTCACCCAGATATAAATGGTACCTTCTGGCCCAGGGGGCAGTCTGCGATGGCAAAGCCGAACCCTCCCGGCCCCTTCACCAGGGGCACACCCACCAGCTCCGGCTGCAGCAGTGTGGGGTCTGGACCCTCAGGATAGTGGCGCCCCCCGTTGGTCATGGTTGGTACTGCAGTTGCGGTGGTCTGTCAATCAATCAACCCAAATCTATTTATAAAGCCCCTTTTTTTTCTTTTTTTCCCAGAAGTTGTCACAAAGTGCTTTAAGAGAAGCCCAGCCTAGACCCCTAACAGCAATCAAAAACAGAACAGGAAAAATTCCCAAGAAAGAAGAATCCTAGAGAGGAACCCGGGATCAGCAGGATGGCCCATCTTCTTCTGACTGTACCTGTCTAGGAAGGGTGCCATCTGGGCTGGTGACGTAGTGGATGTCCTTGGTGTTGGAAGTGGAAGGTGACGGGCTGGCCTCGGGGGCCAGAGGCAGGGCGGTGGCTACATCCCCTGCGGCATCGTCACTCCCACCGGTGTCCTCAGGCAGGGGGTAGCCCCGACACAGCACCATGTCCACGTACTGGTTGACTGGGACAGACTGAAACAACTGAACCACATCGGCATGGGTCTTCCCCAGGACACACAAGCCGTTGATGTCCACGATCACATCACCTGGTAGAGCGGAAGGAGAGGAGAAATAGGAGGGAAGATGTATCAGCATTGGGTACTGATGGGTACATTCCTAGAGCGCTGTGGTTTAGTCGTGACATAGTGACAAGGTCCAGAGAATAGAGTCAATTAAACCACAAGTCTGTTTGGATCACTTTGGTACAACGTGCCCATTCCAAAGCACATTCAGGTCAAGAGCTGAAACGCAGTTCCTTGGAGTCCGCTCCACAGCTGCTCTGGGGTTGATGAACGAACAAGGAAGTACGGTACAGGATAACTTTATATCATTCCCCTCATCCTCTGTCATCCTAGCCTGGGTTTATTAGCTCAGCTGGTCCCAGACAGATCAATGAAGAGTAGGGGAATGTTCTCATCTCCAACCAACACAAACATCACTGCTGGCTAGCGGGGACTCTCTCTCTCTCTCCTCCCCCCTCCCCCCCCCCCCCCCCGAAGGAGCCACCCGACACAATCAATAGCTGTTGCTAACAAACACATCTAACATTTCGCTGTGTTAAATAAATGAGCTGAACAAACCAAGATGGATCAACAGCCAATCACTGTCAGGGCAAACACGGGTAATTAAGCCCATACTTCACGCACACGCACGCACGCACCCTGAACGGTTCGAGTATGAGTCAGAGTTAAGGAACCCGAGTCAGAAATGAGATGGGACCGTTTCAGAGACCCAATGTCCAGATCAAATTACTCTCCATGCTCATTAAAATGGCACCACTCTGGCATCAATTACTGCCAGCGGCACACTTAGCCTGGACGGTTCAGCGACAGAGAAACGGACGCGGATTGGAGAGCATCTTATTGCTGTATTATTAAGGAATCAAAATGTACATTTGGTCATCTAATCATTCTCGAGGACAGCGAGGGGTAACGACGTATGGGAGCATTTGTTCCCTTGCGGTTGTACATTTAGAACGCTGGGCAATAGCATCGTTATGGTTGTGACACAATACGGCGTACAGCGCTCCAACGCGTTATCGCAGGCAATAAACAACTCATTATAACTGCCACGCATCTGATGACACGGTCTATAGAAAGAATATTCTCCTCAAGCATCCAATGAGCCACTGGCAGGTGTATATCACTAGTAGTAATGGTTGTTGACAGCATGGACTATATTCTGTACGTCACAACCTGATCCAAGATACATGACCACACTTCTAGATAAGCTCGTAAGAACCATAGGTACGCAAAGAAGCACAGCCAAGGGACCTATGAAATCTGAAATATATGGCTCCTCTTCAAATCAGGGCGCTCGCCATAACATGAACTGTTACTGACGTGGAGTTTTACTGTCAAGAGGCAGGGTGTGAACCCTGTACAGTCCATGAAGATTAACCTTGCTGATGTGTGTGTGTGTGTGTGTGTGTGTAAGAGTCTGTATGTGTTCACACGCACGTTCCTACACTCACCGGAGGCCATCTTGTTGTCGTACGCGGCAGGGCCGTCTCGGAGCACGTTCTTCACCTGGAGGAACTCGTCATGGCGGTCGCCCCCGATGATGGTGAAGCCAAACCCCTGGGCGCTCTTCCTTAGAGCTGTCCTCAGGACGGAGCCCTGAAGGTGGGCTGGGTCCCGCACAAAACCCCTCACACCCACAACAGGCTCATCTGATGGAGAGATAGAGAGAGAGAGAGAGAGAGAAGGAGAAAGAGAAAAAACACTTAAGAGAAAGATTACTCAATACAAGAAAAGCACAGAGAGAGAGAGAGAGCGAAAGAGAGAATGGGAGATGCAAATTGTAGGAGGAAATACTATATCAGCAATTTAACGATAATTATTATGACTAAATCAGCTAATTGCTCTCAAATCCTATTGACCGATTGAAGTATTTTACTTGACAAATTAGTGACTATTAATTCCTTGTTTGTTTGTGGCATTATCATCACAAGGCCTGTCAGTGTTGTTCAGCTGCATTGATCTGACAGAGAAACCACGCTAGGCTAGCGCTAATCCACGATGACAGATGACAGTGACACATCTATGCCGCTACGCTTATTTTAGTCTAATATATCCGCATGGGACAACTGTATGTGTGTGTGTGTGTGTGTGTGTGTGGCAGACAGACACAGACGCGTGCTCACAGGCTGTTAGCCATCTGTCCCCTGCATCGTGTAGGCTATCGCCACGGTGACAAGACATCTGACAGCTGCACGTCACTCAGATGGTCACTAATTCGACCAACACTCAAATCACATATCAACAGTGTATGGAGGTGTATAATCAAATACAACATTATAATTAACTCATCATGGCTCTGCCACAAAATTAGAAGAGACAATTGCTTTAAAAAATATATATTTTATGATTAGTTTGTCAGCCACCCATTAAAAAAAATCATTGCAGGCTTAAATAGATTAGTATGAATCTGAAAAGGTTTGACAGCAATAGCCAAATAAAATCCAAGTCAGCTGGGAACAGGTTTTTGATGTCCCACTACCTTGGCATCGGGTCTATGAACTGACATATAAAACAACTATTGACACATAAATCCATTAATTTCAATTGAAACTATTATATAAAATACTTGCTTCAGAAAGAATGCTCAATATACAGGGCATTGAACAGTCAGCAGATTCTGCCACGAGGAAAGAATAAATCAATAGAACACATTTTCTGGTACTGTCCATCGGTGGCTGTCTTTTGGAGTCAGGTCCAGGAATGGTTGTTATGTCATAATATCAGGGTTCAGATGGACCTGCAAAATGTATTGTTAGGGGGATCTGAATAAACCATGATCAGTCAATGGGAAATATCATTATACTCTTGGGTAAAGTATTTACTATTAGGGCAATATCGATAAAAATGTCACAAATAGGAAGGTTCAGGACCCTCGTACGACATCATAGTAAAATGGAGGGATGTTCTACAAAAAGAAATAGCAAAATGGCATACTGGGAAAGATGGGTTCATCTGTGGAGATCGGTGGGTTGGAGTTCAAATCAGAATGAGTGGTGGATTGTCTGCTGTGGGTGAAAATCCAGCACTTGGAGAAAAATATAAATAATTATACAAATATTCCTAATTAACTACAAGTAAATAGCTGTAAGTAGCTGTAGAAGTATTGTTGTCCGTTAGTTTACTCCGATCAGGGTAGGGATGGTAGGGGGAAGAAAAGTATAGAGACATTTTTACAATAAATGTATATAAAAGGGGGATTACAAATGGTGCAAACAATTAAATTGATAGAACCTACAATCTACACTATATATACAAAAGTATGGGGACACCGCTTCAAATTAGTCGATTGGGCTATTAAAGCCACACACGTTGCTTGACAGGTGTATAAGATCGAGCAAACCGCCATGCAATCTCCATAGACAAACATTGGCAGTAGAATGACCTTACTGAAGAGCTCAGTGACTTTCAACGTGGCACCGTCATAGGACGCCACCTTTCCAACAAGTCAGTTCGTCAGCTTTCTGCACTGCTAGAGCTGCCTCGGTCAACTGTAAGGGATGTTCTTGTGAAGTGGAAACATCGAGGAGCAACAATGGCTCAGCCGCAAAGTGGTAGGCCACACAAGATCACAGAACGGGACCGGCGGGTGTTGAAGCACGTAGCCAGTAAAAATGGTTCGTCCTCGGTTGCAACACTCACTGCCGAGTTCCAAACTGCCACTGGAAGCAACGTCAGCACAATAACTGTTCGTCTGGAGCTTCATGAACTGGGTTTCCATGGCTGAGCAGCTACACAAGCCTAAGATCACCATGCACAATGCCAAGTGGTGTAAAGCTCAATGTCGTTGGGCCCCCATCTGTCAGTCCGATGGACGAATCTGGGTTTGGTGGATGCCAGGAGAACGCTACCTGCCCCAATGCATAGTGCCAACTGTAAAGTTTGGTGGAGGAGGAATAATGCTCTGGGGCTATTTTTCATGGTTTGGGCTAGCCCCTTAGTTCCAGTGAAGGGAAATCTTAATTCTACAGCATACAATGACATTCTAGATGATTCTGTGCTTCCAACTTTGTGGCAACAGTTTGGAGAAGGACCTTTCCTGTTTCAGCATGACAATTCCCCCGTGCACAAAGCGAGGTCCACACAGAAATGGTTGTTTCGAGATCGGTGTGGAAGAACTTGACTGGCCTGAACAGAGCCCTGACCTCAACCCCATCGAACAGCTTTGGGATAAATTGGAACGCAGACCGCGGGGCCTTATCGCCCAACATCCACACCAAGTGCCCGACCACTCTAATGCTTGTGGTTGAATGGAAGCAAGCAAATATATCTGAGGAACCACCATAACACGGAGGCAAACAGAAAGAGAGCTAACCTCAGTCACGACAAATTTCAGCTCTCACCATGTGACTGAGACAGGGTGACAGGGGGATGGAGAGAAATAGGAGGGAGAGAGAGAAAGGGAGAGAGAGAGAGCGAGGGAGCTAAATAGATGGACTGAAAGTGATAGACACACAGTGGATAGATACAGAGGATAATCAGATGTGGCCTCAGTCATTTATAACCCCTGACCTTGGTTTCCATTGGGAGAGTTATGGGCTGTGTCCCCCTCTAATGTTGCTACACCCACTGGCGGATGGATGGATCGAGGAGAGGTGGGGGTATCAATCTCATTAGGAGGGGTAAAGATATACACCCCTCCCCTCCTCCACTACCCGCCATGTCCTCTACCCGTCAATGTGTCATGGGATTTTGATTTGCATAATTGGATTTTCAGCGCTCTGAGAAAACAGATTATGCTGAGTGTGATTAACATGACATTCTCACACACCAGCAGTGTCACTGAGCTGTTTGTGTGTGAGGATATGTGTGTGTGTGGAGGAGTTAAGGGGGTGCTACATAGACATGTTTACATAGCCCTGATTATGTCAAGGTAACACAAAGGGATGGCCTATTTCTCAGGCAGGCAGGCAAGGCCGCTCGCTGTGATTCTACGAAATGCCATACAGAGAGGATTGTCAACGAAGGGTAATGACGGTCCCCTACAGCTTCAGCACTGTGGAGACAGACAGCTGTCTCTTTCTCCGAGAGGGAGGTCAGACTGGGGAACTTTGTCAAACAACGTTCAAAGCCCTCCACGTGGCAGCCCTCCCCCCTAGCCTACTCTCCACTCCACTGGGAGACAGACCACCATTAGACATTAATACTCATTAACAACCCCGGGGAGTGTGTGGGGAACAGGGAGCAGAGTAGAGAGCTCTGTCAGAGCAGTGCAGAGAATCACCCTGGAGAAAACTAGAGGATCAGCCAAAAGAACCGTCCAGAAAATAATCATAATAATGCCATGGAAAAATAATATTTTAGCGGGACAGAAAATGGACTGGAGCTGTGTCTCAAATGGTATCCTGTTCCCTTTATAGTGCACTACGTTTGACGAGAGCCTTATCGGTCCTGGTCAAAATTAGTGGAGCATAAAGGGAATAGGGGGCCATTTGGGACACCCTGGGAGTTGTTCTGCCCTAATAGGCTTTGCAAGTAGAGCAGTGTTTCTTCTATTCTAAAGGGTCTGAGTTGATCTGGTACTAAAATTAGGGCCTCTGTTCAATCAAACCTTGATTATTTACCACATAGTTTACCAACAACCTCCAAGGACCTCCCCCATCTGGAAAGATGACGATGATGCTCAGAGCAAAGCAACAAAGCCTGAGGAGCACACAGCCTCCCACAGCTAATATAAGGTTGGCTGGGTTTTCCATTGGCAGGAAAGAACAGCTACGTCCGGTAAGACGAGGGGGGGGGTCTATTTCTCAATGTCTAATACTAAGGTCGTCTCAAGTTATTGCTCGTGGTAGCGCACCTCATGATAAGCTGTAGATCACATTATCTACCTGGATCATCTATATTTTTCATAGCCGTCAATTTACCACCACAAACCGTCGCTGGCACTTAGACCACACTCAACGAGCTGTATAAGTCAATAAGCAAGGAAATGCTCATCCAGATGCGAGCCTACCAAATGGGCGAAATGCCTTTCATGCTCACTGCAAGGCAAGCAACACTGAAGCATGCACGAGAGCACCAGGTGTTCCAGACGACTGTGTGATCACGCTCTCCGTAGCCGATGTGAGCAAGACCTTTAAACAGGTCAACATTCAGACAGATTACCAGGACGTGTACTCCGAGCATGCACGGATCAACTGACAAGTGCCTTCACTGACATTATCAACCTCTCCCCTGTCTAATACCTACAGTATATATTTCATATGCCCAAGAAAGCGAAGGTAACCTGCCTAAATGACTATCGCCCCGTAGCACGTCGGTAGCCATGAAGTGCTTTGAAAGGCTAGTCATTGCTCACATCAACACCATCATCCCGGAAACCCTAGACCCACTCCAGTTTGCATACCGCCCCAACAGATCCACAGATGACGCAATCTCAATCGCACTCCACACTGCCTTTTCCCACCTGGACAAAAGGAACACCTATGTGAGAATGCTGTTGATTGACTACAGCTCAGCGTTCAACACCATAGTGACCACAAAGCGCATCACTAAGCTAAGGACCCTGGGACTAAACACCCTCCTCTGCAATTGGATCCTAGACATCCTGAGGGGCCGCCCCCAGGTGGTAAGAATAGACAACAACACATCTGTCACGCTTATCTTCAGCACGGGGGCCCCTAAGGGGTGCATGGTTAGTCCCTCCTGTACTCCCTGTTCACCCACGACTGCATGGCCAAGCACGACTCCAACACCATCATTAAGTGTGCTGATGACACTACGGTGGTAGGCCTGATCACTGACAACGATGAGACAGCCTATAGGGAGGTCAGAGACCTGGCAGTGTGGTGCCAGGATAACAACCTCTCCCTCAACGTGAGCAAAACAAAGGAGATAATCGTGGACTATAGGAAACGGAAGGCCGAACACGCCCCCATTCACATCGACGAGGCTGTAGTGGAGCGGGTCGAGAGTTTCCACATCACCACATGGTCCAAACACACAAGAAAGTTGTGAAGAGGGCACGACAACGTCTTTCCACCCCTCAGGAGACTGAAAAGATTTGACATGGGGTCCCCAGATCCTAAAAAGTTATACAGCTGCACCATCGAGAGCATCCTGACCGGTTGCATCTGCGCCTGGAATGGCAACAGCTCGGCATCTGACCGTAAGGCACTACAGAGGGTAGTGCGTCTGGCCCAGTAAATCACTGTGGCCAAGCTTTCTTGCCACCCAGTCTGTGACTAGGGTGACTGGAGTCTTTTACCATTGTTGGGGCCTTCCTCTGACACTACCTAGTATATGCCTATATACTAGGTAGTGTCAGAGGAAGGCCCCAACAATGGTAAAAGACTCCAGTCACCCTAGTCACAGACTGTTCTCTTTTCTACAACAAGGCTAGTTGTACCGGGGCGCCAAGTCTAGGTCCAAAAGGCTTCTTAACAGCTTCTACCCCAAAGCCATAAGACTGCTGAACAATTAATCAACCACCTGGACTATTTGCATTGACCCCCCCCCCCCCCCCCCCCCCCCCCCCTCTGTTTTTACACTGCTGTTACTCACTGTTTAGTATCTATGCATAGTCACGTTACCCCTACCTACATGTACATTAACCTGACTAACCTGTGCCCCTGCACATTGACTCGGTACTGGTACCCCCTGTATATAGCCTCATGATTGTTATTTGTTAAATGTATATACAGTATATATATTTTATTATTATTATTATTATTATTATTATTATTATTATTATTATTATTATTATTATTATTATTATTATTATTATAATAATATACAGTACCAGTCAAAAGGTTGGACACACCTACTCATTCAAGGCTTTTTCTTTATATTTACTATGTTCTACATTGTAGAATAATAGTGAAGGCATCAAAACTATTAAATAACACATATGGAATCCTTTAGTAACCAAAACAGTTGGTTATATTTGTGATTCTTCAAAGTAGCCACCCTTTGGACACACCTACTCATAGGTGTAATATATATTTTTTTACTTTAGTTTATTATGTAAAACTCTATTGTCTTTGGTTAAGGGCTTGTAAATAAGCATTTCACGGTAAGGTCTACCTACACCTGTTGTATTCGGCGCATGTGACAAATAACATTTGATTTGATTTTGATCAGTGGGTGTTCAGGTTTTTTTCATAGGGGTTATTGTGGTCTGTTCCAGGACAGCATTAGCAGCCTGCTACTGTCCTGTAGGTCCATATGTCTGTGACAACCAGGGCCCTCTAGGCTAAACACTGGGATAGCTGCTACAGACAGTGACAGTGCTGTTGGCGTCTGTGTCTTCTTATGAGTCATATTGTGAGTCGGCCTCGGTGTTCGGACGGTCGTCACTTCCGTGTCTGACATGTGTTCCATTCTGTGGGCAACACAGTTGGCTCAGCAGAGAAATGTCAAATGGCAGGGTGATCAATATCCTTATTTGAACATAAGACTTGCTGAAAACCTCGGAAATCACAATTACCCAAACACAAGCCTGTAGTCCAAGATGTTTCAATAACATCACTCAGCAGTCAGCACGCAAGTTCTCCCCCCTCAGCCCCCCCCCCCCCTCTCGCCATGTAGTGTATTGGGCTTGTACACTGATATGGTCTCTAAGCTGTTGAGATCTGATTAGGAAAAATCATTCACTTCAGATCACCTTGAGTAAGACATTCTGGGTTTATGCTCTGTCCCAATATCTACACTAGCATACAGAACGCATGCCCAATTTAAATAACCAATTCATGAAATACACTGCTTCATAATAAGTGGCACACCAGTTAGTGACCATGACAATGAGCAGTCTATGGTGACGCGGGGCTGGTAGAGAAGCGTTACCTGAGGGTGTGGTAGCCCCCTGCTGGCCAGAGGAGGGGGTGTCCAGGCTCAGTTTCCTCTTGGCTTCCAGGACGGGGTTCTCAAACTGGGTCTTCTGGTTGATATGGCTGCAGTACAGACACAAAAACAGGACACTAGCTGAAGAGCTCAATACACAGTTCATATACACAGAGAGCAACTGTAAATACAGAAAACACTCAGAAATACAGCGTCGAGAAAGGACCAATACACTCGTGTTAAAAAATCGGACGGAAAGTGACACCGACTAAAGGAACGTGAGGCTTTCGTCTTTTCACAGCTTGCTGATCGTTGTTGTCCTTCTCCTTTTAGAGATGTGACACCAGTTATCGGTCTCTTCACTTGGCAGCATCTTGGGTAACAATAGGTATTGTTGGGTAACAATACAAAAAATATCTTTCTTGATACGTTCTCTTCTATGCTTGTGTCGTGACAAAAACTCCAAACAGGTTCCTGTCTGTTTCCCACTACACTCACAGAACGCAGTGTATTCAAATCCCTGATCCCTATCCAGTCAGGCAAACCTGCACTTGGCATGCACACAAACTGGCACTGTACAGACTATCATCTGTAAACCACAAACCAAAACAAACGACGCCACAGTGCCCCTGTTGACACACCAGTTTACCTGCTTACCCACTCGACACATTCAGCTGACCTAAGATCAGTGGGATAACCTTATAATCTGACCAGTGCTCACAATGGCCACGTCGGACTGACCTAGGATCAGGAAAGCAGCCGGTGTGCCTGCTGTTGCCTGCTAGCGGTAGAGCTCTAGCGTTTCGATACCAGATTCCCAGGTCAGCACTTTGTGTTTAAACATCTACTATTCAGAGAGGAGCACCCCCCCAGGTTGCATGTAAAGCAAGGAACGCATCTCATCTGCATAATGCGCTTTAACAGTTGTAGCTCTGAGCCAGTCGTGACTAGCTTTTATAACATGCACAAAACGGATGCCACTCTCGCTCTGCTCCATAAATCAGACGCATGCTGTGTGTGTGTGACACGGTGTGTGTATGTGTGCCAATTGCCAGTGTATGTGTGTGCCTATTTGTGTGCGTGCCTGTATGTGTTTGGGTGTGTGTGTGTTCATGCGTGTCAATGTGTGTCACTATGTGTACGTGTGCGCGTTTCTAAGAAAAGTATTGTTTGTGCTCTCGTTGGGCATGAGTCACGCTGAGAGCTATCCTCCATATCCAATCAGGGAAGAGAAGCGCTCCTCTGTGACTGAGTGTGCTCAGTCCGCTGCTTTGATTACCATGGCTCTTGTTCTGTACTTTAGTTAGGAAATAATGAGCCATTCTGTTCTACTGTATTCATTCAAAACAAAAAGACAGGGAGGGAAGAAAAATAAATAAATGGTTGTCCCAGTGATTCCTTAGCATAAACAGATTATGTTCCTGTAGTCTCCCTCCCTCTCTCGCTCGCTCTCTCCCCTCCCCCCTCTCTCGCTCTCTGCTCCTATGGGAGGCTATGCTGGGTGAACTCTGAGTGCCTGTGTGTGTTTCTGAACAGGGTGAGGTCATGCCTGTCACCCCTCCCATGTGCCCCCTGTACCAGGCAGTGGCAACCCTGTAGAGCACAATGGGAAGGCTGTATGGGAAGGCTGTATGGGAAGGCGAGTTGTCCTTAGTCCGTCTTGTCAAACTTAATCGTTAGTACAGGTTACATTTGAAAACCACACTGACTGACAAGTTCAGGTCTGCCTGTCCAGATTTCAACCTGGTGTATATAAATCCCAGCTCATGAAACAAAACACGTTATTATCAAATGGCACCATCTTCTAAAAGTCTATTGTACAGTGTAACGCTATGAAACAACGATAACATACACACTATACACACACTTGGATTTTGTACTGTAGATATGTGGTAGTGGTGGAGTAGGGGCCTGAGGGCACACAGTGTGTTGTGAAATCTGTGAATGTATTGTAATGTTTTTTTAAATTGTATAAACTGCTTTAATTTTGCTGGACCCCAGGAAGAGTAGCTGCTGCCTTGGCTAATGGGGATCCTTAATAAATACAAAATGCAATATTTACCAAAGCCCATCTGTGCAATCTGGACTGAATAACAGCTAAATAAATAAAAAGGAACCATGCCACAACTCCTGTATAACCACAACATTACATAGAGAAACACTGCACCCAGAAATCACGGGCGGTATACTCACTCAACATAGTAGGTTCCATACTGTGGATCTTCAATCTTCTCCCAGCCATACGGAAGCTCTGCAGGCAAAAGACAGAAGAGGAAGATGCAAATCAGTGTGCTGCTACAGCTTCTGGAACAACGGAGACACAGTCTACACACACAATGAGGCACGCGGCTCTGAATGACAACTCACTGCATGGAACTAAGGATCCAGGGTTGAAACACACCAACTACAAACTACTGAGGGGGCTGCCTTATTTGTCACCGGGTGTTTGGTAGGGGGAGAGAGCGCGAGAAAGCGAGATAGGGAGTAAGGAAATGTGGAGTTATGGCAATCCTGTAAAATAATGGCTTGTCTTCTCCCAGCGGTGTGTGAGTGGAATCTGGAGTGCGTGCTGTCCTGTGACGAACACATGCAGGGGGAAAGAGTGCTTCACGCAAGAGGGGACTGTGGAATTGCCTTTTTGGAGATACAGTGCTGATGAGCTCTCCGCAGGTCTCCCACAAGCCATTAGGGGACAGGGGGCAGGCTGGGTAATGTAGTGTGTCACCGCATCGCTGGGGCCTGCAGGGCCATGTTTAGCTGTTTACAGTACTGTCCGTCTTGTCTACATGTCACAAGCCTGCAGCGGCATACAGGATCCCCACTTATAGTTCTGTCTAATGGGCTGCATTGAGATTATGGACAGTAACATGTGCGCGTGTGTTAATTTTTTACATTTTACCTTTATTTAATTAAGCAAGTCAGCTAAGAACAAATTCTTATTTTCAATGACGGCCTAGGAACGGTGGGTTAACTAGCTTGTTCAGGGGCAGGACGACAGATTTGTACCTTGTCAGCTTGGGGATTCGATCTTGCAACCTTTCGGTTACGAGTCCAACGCTCCAACCACTAGGCTACCTGCCGTGTGTGTCGGGAGAGTGCCACCTTGCTGCAAGATGCTTGTGTAAGAACGTGTATTGCTCCTACACCGTCTGTGTGTGAGAACCAGTGTGTGCGTGGCATTGTTCCTCTTTCCTCGTGGGGACTTGAAACGTCCCCTGTAAGGATAATAAAACAAGGACAATCCTCCCCCGCGCGGACATTTCCCACATCTTCATGAGGATAAAGGGGATTTTAAACTTAGCGGTTAGGTTTAGGGTTACAATTACGGTTATAATTAGGGTTAGGAGTTCGGTTTAGGTGTTAAGGTTAGGTTTAGGGGTTAGGGAAAATAGCATTTTGAAAGGAAATATATTTTAAGTCCTCAAAAGGAGAGAAGAACAAGTGTGTGATTCTCACCTCCATCCTCACACTTCTCCGGGGGCTTGGCCTTCTTGGCCAGCCTGGGGTCCAGCCAGGTAGTGGTCTTGGTGTTGTGACTGTGGGGACAGAGAGGCACGACTTTACACACTGAGCAAAAACCGTCTCAACTAGGTGAAGTATAGATATTAACCAAACCACTGGACCCTCGTCCTCCCTCACCATTCTGCCAAACCCCAAACAAACAAAGCCCCTTCAAAATCACAACCTGACAGTTGAAGTCAGAAGTTTACATACACCTTAGCCAAATACATTAACACAGTTTTTCACAATTCCTGACATTTAATCCAAGTAAAAATTCCCTGTTTTTAGGACAGTTAGGATCACCACTTTATTTTAAGAATATGAAATGCCAGAATAATAGTAGAGAGATTTATTTCAGCATTTATTTCTTTCATCACATTCCCAGTGGGTAAGAAGTTTACATACACTCAATTAAAATTTAGCAGCATTGCCTTTAAATTGTTTAACTTGGGTCAAACGTTTCAGGTAGCCTTCCACAAGCTTCCCACAATAAGTTGGGTGAATTTTGGCCCATTCCTCCTGACAGAGCTGGTGTAACTGAGTCAGGTTTGTAGGCCTCCTTGCTCGCACATGCTTTTTCAGTTCTGCCCACAAATTTTATATAGGATTGAGGTCAAGGCTTTGTGATGGCCACTCCAATACCTTGACTTTGTTGTCCTTAAGCCATTTTGCCACAACTTTGGAAGTATGCTTGGGGTCATTGTCCATTTGCAAGACCCATTTGCAACCAAGCTTTAACTTCCTGACTGATGTCTTGAGATGTTGCTTCAATATATCCACACAATTTTCCATCCTCATGATGCCATCTATTTTGTGAAGTGCCATCCCCATGCTTCACGGTTGGGATGGTGTTCTTCGGCTTGCAAGCCTCCCCATTTTTCCTCCAAATATAACAATGGTCATTACGGCCAAACAGTTCTATTTTTGTTTCATCAGACCAGTGTGCTACTACACCGTAGTCTGGCTTTTTTATGGCGGTTTTGGAGCAGTGGCTTATCCTTGCTGAGCGGCCTTTCAGGTTAAGTCGATATAGTACTCGTTTTACTGTGGATATAGATACTTTTGTACCCGTTTCCTCCAGCATCTTCACAAGGTCCTTTGCTGTTGTTCTGGGATTGATTTGCACTTTTCGCACCAAAGTACGTTCATCTCTAGGAGACAGAATGTGTCTCCTTCCTGAGCGGTATGACAGCTGCGTGGTCCCATGGTGTTTAGACTTGCATACTATTGTTGGTACAGATGAACGTGGTACCTTCAGGCATTTGGAAATTGTTCCCAAGGATGACTCAGACTTGTGGAGGTCTACAATTTGTTTTCTGAGGTCTTGGCTGATTTATTTTGATTCTCCCATGGTGTCAAGCAAAGAGGCACTGAGTTTGAAGGTAGGCCTTAAAATACATCCACAGGTACACTTCCAATTGACTCAAATTAAGTCAATTAGCCTATCAGAAGCTTCTAAAGCCATGCCATTTTCTAGAATTTTCCAAGCTGTTTAAAGGCACAGTCACCTTAGTGTATGTAAACTTCTGACACACTGGAATTGTGATACAGTGAATTATAAGTGAAATAATATTTAAACAGTTGTTGGAAAAATGACTTGTGTCATGCACAAAGTAGATGTCTTAACCAACTTGCCAAAACTATAGTTTGTTAACAAGACATCTGTGGAGTGGTTGAAAAATTAGTTTTAATGACTACAACATAAGTGTATGTAAACTTCCCACTTCAACTGTATGTCGTTATATTGGAATCAAGTGGCTCTTTAAGGGAGAAATGGAGGGAGAAATGGAGGGAGGGATGACAGAGGTAGCCAGCACAGAAAAGAGGGAGACAGGTCGTCTGAGGGAGAGGGAGGGATGGAGGGAGAGAAGTATTCAGAGCAGAGCAGAGGCAGACAGGCCCTCAGAGGGAGAAATTGCAGGAGGGAAGGAGGAAGAGAGAGGGGAAGAGACAGGGAGAGAGGGAGAGAGAGAGAGAGAGAGGTAGAGCAGAGAGCAGATGCAGACATCTTGCAGAAAGCAGAGAGGAGAGAGAGCAGGCCTTTGGGAGCGTTCCATTTGTCCAATTGTTTCTCCTGTTTCTCTTGCTCAGAGAGAATGAGCTATTGATTTTAGGCCGGCTACAGCACCTGGCTCTGACTTCTGTATGCTGTGTGAGCCACACAAACAGAACAGACTGGTAAACAACGAAGGGAGGGGGAGAGGGCCAACGCTTTCAGCCCAAGCCCAGCACCACGACATCAAACACAGGAAAACAATACACCTGTACTCTAGACATCAGATAGGTTAATATAATGAATCATTTCACAAATCCTATGCCATAATTACAATAATACTATTGTTCACTTTCAAATCGCTGTACTGTGAGCCGCAGAAAAACAAGTAGGACTCCGGATCGACAAGTGTAACACCGAAACTATTCTATGTACAAACAAATCACCATCCCTATTTCAAAACTACCTCTCTCTACTACTAGCATCACCAACACCACCCTGGCACTGTACTGGAGTCGAGAACCAGAAGACCAGTACTTACTCTATGAAGTAGACCATGCCCGTCTCTGTGTAGGCCATCTCCCAGGTCTTGGGCAGGGGCTCCTGGCTCTCGTCGTGTGGTAAGGTGTTCCAAGTCCTGAAGTCCATAGCCCCAGTACTGGACTGGTTATAGCTGGGTACCGTCTTCCTCCACTCCTGCCCAGCCTTGTCCTTGTGCTCTGCGTGGGTGGCCACGGAGGGAGAGAGGGACAGGGGGAGGGAAAATGGGAGAGAGAAGGGTGGTGAGCGTGTGGAGGCAGCATGGGGAACCCTGTGAGCTCCCTGCATTTCTCCTTGCTCCTGCTACTGCCGTGCTGCTGCCCTGGACAGACTGTGGGCTCTAGACTGTTACACACAGCAGGGAGAGAGAGGACAGGGAGGGGAGAGGGAGGGAGAGGGGAGGGAGAGAGAGAGGGGACAGGAGAGGGGAGAGAGAAAGAGAAGGTAGAGAGAGAGAAAGAGAGGGTAGAGAGAGAGAAAGAGGGTAGAGAGAAAAAGAGAGGGTAGAGAGAAAAAGAGAGGGTAGAGAGAGAAAAAGAGAGGGTAGAGAGATACAAAGAGAGGGTAGAGAGATACAAAGAGAGGGTAGAGAGATACAAAGAGAGAGAGGCAGAGAAAAGGTGGGCGAGCGAGAGAGAAAGAGCGAGCGAGACGGAAGCGCAGCAAGTGTGCCACAGGATTTGCATGTCAGCAGTGATGTTCTGGAGTGCGAGCGGCTAGCGGGCAGCAATGGGTAGAGCTGACCTAAACTACGCTTCAGCCCTACCCAGCACAGAGCTCAGAGCCCAGACCTTATTAGCATCACACAGCCCAGCCCTGTGTGTGTGTGTGTGTGTGTGTGCTCTTATCTCCAGGTTTATATTTGCATGCCTCTGACCTAACTCGTTAATGTATTCAGTGCTCAGACCTGTTTTTCCTGATCTGAATGGAGGCAGAAAACGGCACGTAAAAAGATGAACGCAAGGAGCTACTACCAGTAGTGCAGTGCCCGACATATTTACATATAAAGAGAAGGAGTTCTTCATGCTGGAGGCATGGAGGCAATGGAGGGCTCCTTTGTAACGTCAACAATAGAATGCACATAATATCTATCCCCCTCCTGCAGAAACGTGAGGAAGAAGAAGCTTCCTGGTGTGTGTGCGTGCAGACCCTGAAGTGACGAGTGTGTCGTCTCGATGTATGAACGTCGTCAGTCATTGAACAGTCGGTTAGGACATCTACTTTGTGCATGCCAAGTAATTTGTCCAACAATTGTTTACAGACAGATTATTCCATTTATAATTCACTGTATCACAATTCCAGTGTGTCAGAAGTTTATATACAATAAGTTGACTGTGCCTTTAAACAGCTTGGAAAATTCCAGAAAATGTCATAGCTTTAGAAGCTTCTGATAGGCTAATTGACATAACTTGAGTCAATTGGAGGTGTACCTGTGGATGTATTTCGAGGCCTACCTTCAAACTCAGTGTCTCCTTGCTTGACATCATGGGAGAATCAAAAGAAATCAGTCAAGACCTCAGAATACAAATTGTAGACCTCCATAAGTCTGATTCATCCTTGGGAACAATTTCCAAACTCCTGAAGGTACCACGTTCATCTGTACAAACAATAGTACGCAAGTATAAACACAAGTATAAAACACCATGGGACCACGCAGCTGTCATACCACTCCTAGAGATGAACGTACTTTAGTGCGAAAAGTGCAAATCAATCCCAGAACAACAGCAAATGACCTTGTGAAGATGCTGGAGGAAACAGGTACAAAAGTATCTATATCCACAGTAAAACAAGTCCTATATCGACATCACCTGAAAGGCCGCTCAGCAAGGAAGAAGCCACTGCTTCAAAAGTGCCATAAAAAAGTCAGACTACAGTTTGCAACTGCACAATGGGGACAAAGATCGTACTTTTGGGAGAAATGTCCTCTGGTCTGATGAAACAAAAATATAACTGTTTGGCCATAATGACCATCGTTATGTTTGGAGGAAAAAGGGGGAGGCTTGCAAGCTGAAGAACGCCATCCCAACCGTGAAGCACGGGGGTGGCAGCATCATGTTGTGTGGATATATTGAAGCAACATCTCAAGACATCAGTCAGGAAGTTAAAGCTTGGTCGCAAATGGGTCTTCTAAATGGACAATTACCCCAAGCATACTTCCAAAGTTGTGGCAAAATGGCTTAAGGACAACACAGTCAAGGTATTGGAGTGGCCATCACAAAGCCCTGACCTCAATCCTATATAGAATTTGTGGGCAGAACTGAAAAAGCGTGTGCGAGCAAGGAGGCCTATAAACCAGACTCCGTTACACCAGCTCTGTCAGGAGGAATGGGCCAAAATTCACCCAACTTATTGTGGGAAGCTTGAGGAAGGCTACCCGAAACGTTTGACCCAAGTTAAACACTTTAAAGGCAATGCTACCAAATACTAATTGAGTGTATGTAAACTTCTGACCCACTGGGAATGTGATGAAAGAAATAAAAGCTGAAATAAATCACTCTCTACTATTATTCTGACATTTCACATTCTTAAAATAAAGTGGTGATCCTAACTGACCAAAGACAGGGAATTTGTACTAGGATTAAATGTCAGGAATCGTGAAAAACTGAGTTGAAATGTATTTGGCTAAGGTGTATGTAAACCACCGACTTGTACATTCTTCTCCCTGCTACTTCGATGGGAAAACAAAGCCATTGTGAAAAGGCATCCATTCAATCAAGAGGCTGAAGCACCAGGGATAGATCGGTGACGTGGGTATGATGCACTACATAGGTAAAGGTAGAGCTGTGTCTCTTTCATGAAGAAAATACCCCACAGTGGAAAGACACTGAAGTGTTCTCTTCATCCCACGCATTGACCCATTGTTGTGTGTGCCCAAGGCCAGAGAGATGGTGTGCATTGGAACAGCTCAGTCCTGCACGCCACACTCATGTGGCTTTCTTTCTGCGGAGTCCCTGGCCTGTCTAACTGTTCTTAGACCTATGCTTCAGTCGCTTTTCCCTTGGCACTTGAACGCCAAGGTCGTGGGTTCGATTCCTTCTGGGGCCACCCATACCAAAAACGTATGCATGCCAGATTAAATCGCTTTGGAAAAAAGGGTCAGCTTAAATGGTATACATTTAATTATTTATTTTCATGCATTCAGAAACAGTCTCAGAGTAGAAGCGCTGATATAGGATCAGTTTGTGATTGTAATGAATAAGATTATATGGACAGCGGGAACCTGATCCTAGATCAGCAACACCTACACCGAGACACTTTATGAATAAGGGCCCATGCCTCAGCGACTTAACTCTACTCAGAACTGTGTTTAGCCTTCCTGCCCTCAGGGCCTGCCCAAGGCCCCTCTAATATGCCTGATCACAACTGAGACATTTTAAATCAGGCAGAGAGAGGACGGCCTTGGTGCCCAGCTGCAGGCAAGACCCTAAGGGGCCCATGGCACCAAACAGACTGACCGTCTAACGAACGGGAGGGCTACATTGTCCTCTCTCTCTCGGTCATTGGCACCATTCAGACTTGGGGTGGGGGAGTGCCCTTCAGACGGGGCCAGGGTGAGCCAGAAAGAGGACACGGGGCTATGGTCAGAAGCTAGGCAGGGTCTTCCAAACCAAACAGGGGACAGCTGTGCTGTGGGAGCAGAGAGGAACAAGCCAGCTGGAAGTTCTCCAAGCCCAGAGGAGAGACACTACCGGGGGAGCCTGGAGGGCAAATGGGAACACAGGCAGATGCTGCTCCAGGGATAGAGAAAAGGGAGAGATGGAACTGTTCCTATTGTGTTCACTCACTACTCATCCATTATACCTTCCATTTGTTTCATCGGTTGAGAGTGGTGCATTTCTCTGGAATGGTTTGTGATGGCTGAACTTGAAAAACTAAAATGTGACTAGTTTGTAGGGCTGGGAATTGCCAGGAACATCACGTTATGAAAATTATCACAGTACATAGGTGCCGATATAATATGTATTGTGATTCTCACGATTCTATATGTATTGCAATTCTGAATCAGTACTGCAGTTCTTTTGCTGCTAAAAACACATTAATATTATTATTAGTACTCTTTTTATTTTAATTGTATTTTTTAGATACAAAAACAACATTGCGATATCTAACTGCATCAATCCTCCCCCCCCTCCCCCATCACTACCAGTTAGATAAATGCTGTCTATTCTCAACCCTTTGTGAATAACAACCTTTGGCACTTTGTTTCTGAATTTGTTTACGGTACATGTAAGAAAATACGGTCTTTGAGGGAAAGACAACAAGAACAACATGTATCCCTTAACCAGTGATTTCTACATTATTGATCTAGCTAGATGGAGAAGCATACGACTACTTCACTTTGTAGCGTTCGGATTTAAAAGTGTCCTTCTGTAAAGAACAGATCATCCTGGGGTGTCCTCTTTGGGGGAAAGAGGTAATGAGTGTGAAGGGTGGAGGGAATGAGTGTGAAGGGTGGAGGGAAAGAGTGTGAAGGGTGGAGGGAATGAGTGTGAAGGGTGGAGGGAATGAGTGTGAAGGGTGGAGGGAAAGAGTGTGAAGGGTGGAGGGAATGAGTGTGAAGGGTGGAGGGAAAGAGTGTGAAGGGTGGAGGGAAAGAGTGTGAAGGGTGGAGGGAAAGAGTGTGAAGGGTGGAGGGAAAGAGTGTGAAGGGTGGAGGGAAAGAGTGTGAAGGGTGGAGGGAATGAGTGTGAAGGGTGGAGGGAATGAGTGTGAAGGGTGGAGGGAATGAGTGTGAAGGGTGGAGGGAATGAGTGTGACGGGGAAAGAAGCCCTCTTTCTCTCATTTTGGGCGGCGCGGTCAGCTATTGTTGAGTCAGAACAAATCGATCTCCGACAAAGTGAAAGAGACTGAATGTACAAGCAAACATGGCTCCCTGTGGTGTTGCCATCGGTTGAATTGTTATTAGCCGTGTTTAATACAACATCAATGGTGTGGACGGTCAGCTTGAGGCAGTTGAGAGGATGGGAACATGTTGTCACAGGACAGCGTGGACATCTCACCTGTGAGCCCGTTGACCATTGGAGACCGCTCTCTCTCCTCCTCGTCCTCCTCCTCGGGGGCTGCGCTGTCCTTCCTGTCCATCTTGCTGACGGAGGTGGTGCGCTTCCTCTGGACCTCGGTGTCAAACTCCTCATCAAACAGCACCTGATCCACCAGGTCAGGGTGCACCGGGCTGGGCTCCGCTGGGGGCTTGGGCGTCCCGTAGTAGTTGCCTGGTAGAGAACACACACACAGCAGCGTCAACAGAAACCGTCTGTGGTAGCTTCCTGGTAGACGAGGTTAGATGATACTTCGCTGGAGGGAAAAAAAATGATTGTTTTGATTGTATTGATTTGACAACAACAAGACAATTCAACTAAAAATATGGCAGGTGCAGCTACACACACACAGTTTATACTCGGTATGTCAACACTCAAGAGGGGAATGGATTCCCCACGGAACATTATGCCGTGACTGACAGGAGCGTAGGCTCGCTCCCTCTCTTTCTGTCCCGTTCTCTCTGTCCCTATCTCTCGTCATATTTACTGCAGTGCTGGGCTGGAGTGGGCTCCCCAGAGCCCCGTGGGAGTAGCCTTTATCCAGGACAGACCCCAGCGAGGAGCTTCTTGGCGCTATTAGCTGTGTTTTATTGTCCTGTGTCGTGTGCTCTGGCGCCCGGGGCCAAAACAGCATGAATCCCCTCTGTGAGGAGAGGAAAACTCTACTGTGGGGAAATTGACCCAATTTCTTCACTTCTTCCAACTCTCTACTTCCAGCTAACCAGACAGAATAATATAACGAAAGAGAGGAATGAGGGGGGGGGGGGGGAAACAGCAAGTCAGGAAGCTATATAAATATTGATTCATTTTGCTGTTCCCTCAGCTCCCTGGGAAGCCAGTCCTCCAGTGCCGTTGACAGTAGAGTAGACGGCAACACTAAATCCTGTAGTTTAAAAGCACTGGAGTTTCCCAGGCTATCTGGGAGTGTTGGATTACAGCTGAACGTACCATAGAGAGTTATCACGTGTGGAGAAACATCTCAAAGCTCCAGCGGTCGATCAGCTGAGCCGACAAGACATTTTAGTCAGCTTGCAGCACTGAGGGTTCGGCTCATCTCATGGGAATTTAACATAGCCAAATATCTAAGAGTAGGAGCACGCTCAGTGTTTAATGACTATACTGTAGTATTTTGTTGCGAAACATCCCTAGACCAGACCTCCACAGCCAAATTAAAGAGGTAGTTATGCTAAATCATGATCATTATTAAGTTATTAACAGACATGGCTAACATTCATTGGGAACACGGCACCATTAGCATGGGGTTGGATGTCAAAACCAAAACATCCACATTGTTTTTAGACAGAGACCCTTGGCTCGCTCTTTAATTTATTCATAATTGGAAAGCCTCATTTGAATTAATTACACCCTGTATTAGCTTATTTAAAGAATGGGAGAGAAAGACTAGAGGGGGTTTGTGAATTAAAACTCATTAAGCTACCCTCTCAACTCCACACAACCCTATGTTCTTTTGCTGTACATAATGCAGTAAGTTTAATATCTCAATCAAGTCATTTGTGTAGAGTAAATGGCACAGCCGCTGTCGAGTAATACAATACACAACTTGACTATTTGCCGGTCTCAATCGGTCTGTCCGTGACAGGGAGTAGAGGCTCTGAGAAGGGAGGCAGGAGTCGTCTTACCGTCTGTGTGACTCACACCTTCTCTCCCTGTATCTCTCTTCTCTGCACTGTTCCGTGACCCTGGAGATGCATCCAACAGCCCCTAGTCTGAGCCCCTGCTGGCTACAGGTTTATTAGCTATCGGATGACACACCAAACCCAGCGGCACGACGCTGAGAAACAAAGGGATCAACACACCTTTTCCTTAAACAGACACCCAACCGATCCATCCTGATCCATTCTCCCTCTCTCCCCCATCTCCCCCATCTCCCACTGCCGACATGCAGCCAATCAATTTGCATTTGTCAAAAGACAGCTTCATTATGCCTCAGCACGGTGAGCACGATGAAGATGAAAGATAGGAGGCTTTCTTTAATCCAGACCTGTCACCACACAGCCCAGTCATCTCCCTCTCTCTCCTCCTACTTCCCATGCGCGCTCGCCCACTCGCTCTCTCCATCTCCCTCCCCACCACTCTCTCTCCCCATCTCCCTCTGCCTCCCTCTCCCCCTGCCTCCCTCTCCCCCTGCCTCCCTCCATCTCTCAGGCCCAGTGGTGCGTGATTAATAGCTCATAAACACCGCTCTCCTAGTCTCTGATTAATGTGCATTAGTGAACACAGATAGGAAGAGAGGAAGGGGGAACAGGAAGAGAGGATGGGGGGACAGAGGGAGGGGATAGGATGAGGGGATAGGAAGCGAGGAAGGGGGAATAGGGAGCGAGGAAGGAGGAATAGGGAGCGAGGAAGGGGGAATAGAGATTTGTAACAGTATCACCATTCATCTGAAGGGAATACGTGGGATGTGCCAGGAGACGGGTGTGTGTGCGTGGAGAAGAGAGACGTGTTAACTAAGGTAGGTACTAGGCAGAGGGTGCGAACGGCTAGAAACCAACAGTCTCTAGCTGTGTGAACATGAGATCGTAGCAAGACGGACCCGTGAGCATAATGACGGCAACAAACAAACAGGACAGGATACGGTCCTTTCAGGCTGTTCGACGACTATTTTACATTTCAGCCATTGAACAGGGTTCTACGTGTACAACCAACCTCATCAACACTACTCGACAGCCCCAGGCCGACAGAGACATGTTAATTCTAGTTCAGTCAGGCCAGCTTTCCCATACACTATGCAGCTGGTAAAGCGCTACTCTGTACAACTGGTGGGGGACATGACCTTTCAACCTTCCCTTTCGTTCCTTATCCATGACCAGGCTGTGTGGGTCCAGTCCCAGGCGGATCCAGGGCTGAAATATGCAGCAGGGCCTGGGCCATGGTACTCAGCGGTACTGTATTGTAGTGTGGAGAAGTCATGCCACCTGGATAGAGTAGGCAGCAGCTGCCAGGTTCTCAACCCGTGAGAACCTCTGTAGGACGGGAGTACAGAGTACAGGCGGCAGCCTCCAAAACAGGGATAGGAAGCGCCAGTTAGGTCGGAGCTCTCACGCCTGTCCTCTCAGTTTCACTGTTCCTCCCCCGTGGCCTCGTGCGCTAAAAAGCGCTCCCGTTCTCCATCTGTCTCTGTGGTGAAAGCATAGCGGTAGCACACCAGGAGACCGCGATTATGCGCGCACCGCTTCCGGCTTTGCGATGGGAAGCGTTGAGTGTGTTAGGGATGCAGGAACTGGGGTTGCAGGAACTGGGGATGCGGGAACTGGGGATGCGGGAACTGGGGATGCGGGAACTGGGGATGCGGGAACTGGGGAAACCCCCCCCGGGTGGAGGTTTGGAACGCTGCCTCGAGAGTCTTATCCCTTCTCTCTCTGCTCTACCACTCGCCCCCCCTCTATTTATCCCTCCCCTCTCTTTCTTTCTCTATCACTGTTGCTTACCCTGCCACTCTCTCTAACCTCTCCCCCTCTCTCTGCCTCTTAACTAGCCAGCCAAGGCAGTGCACACAGACACTCTTTAATCATGGAGGATGAGCCGTCTCTCTTTCTCCTGGTTAGTTCCCACTGTGCAGCCTTGCCTAGCAGCATTCCCAGCCTTCACAGACTCGACAGCAGAGTGCCTGAGGCCACCAGGCAGAGCCCATCTTGTGCTCCAGAGTTTACACAGGCTCCCTTCCGCTGCTAGCACAGTGCAGGCAAAGCTGACTGTCTCCACAGCCACCCTTGTCACCTCCACATTCCTCTGCTGTGAGGGCGAGACCGTGTGAATGGACACCTCTGCTAGACTACAGCTGCACCCTGTACTCTAGTAGAGACGTCTAGTAGAGACACTACAGCTGCACCCTGTACTCTAGTAGAGACGTCTAGTAGAGACATTACAGCTGCACCCTGTACTCTAGTAGAGACGTCTAGTAGAGACACTCTACAGCTGCACCCTGTACTCTAGTAGAGACGTCTAGTAGAGACACTACAGCTGCACCCTGTACTCTAGTAGAGACGTCTAGTAGAGACTCTACAGCTGCACCCTGTACTCCAGTAGAGACGTCTAGTAGAGACACTCTACAGCTGCACCCTGTACTCCAGTAGAGACGTCTAGTAGAGACACTCTACAGCTGGACCCTGTACTCTAGTAGAGACGTCTAGTAGACACTACAGCTGCACCCTGTACTCTAGTAGAGATGTCTAGTAGAGACACTCTACAGCTGCACCCTGTACTCTAGTAGAGACGTCTAGTAGAGACACTCTACAGCTGCACCCTGTACTCTAGTAGAGACGTCTAGTAGAGACACTCTACAGCTGCACCCTGTACTCTAGTAGAGACGTCTAGTAGAGACACTCTACAGCTGCACCCTGTACTCTAGTAGAGACGTCTAGTAGAGACACTCTACAGCTGCACCCTGTACTCTAGTAGAGACGTCTAGTAGAGACACTCTACAGCTGCACCCTGTACTCTAGTAGAGACGTCTAGTAGAGACACTACAGCTGCACCCTGTACTCTAGTAGAGACGTCTAGTAGAGACACTACAGCTGCACCCTGTACTCTAGTAGAGACGTCTAGTAGAGACACTACAGCTGCACCCTGTACTTTAGTAGAGACGTCTAGTAGACACTACAGCTGCACCCTGTACTCTAGTAGAGACGTCTAGTAGACACTACAGCTGCACCCTGTACTCTAGTAGAGATGTCTAGTAGAGACACTACAGCTGCACCCTGTACTCTAGTAGAGACGTCTAGTAGACACTACAGCTGCACCCTGTACTCTAGTATAGTGTCTAGTAGACACTACAGCTGCACCCTGTACTCTAGTAGAGACGTCTAGTAGAGACACTACAGCTGCACCCTGTACTCTAGTAGAGACGTCTAGTAGAGACACTACAGCTGCACCCTGTACTTTAGTAGAGACGTCTAGTAGACACTACAGCTGCACCCTGTACTCTAGTAGAGACGTCTAGTAGAGACACTACAGCTGCACCCTGTACTTTAGTAGAGACGTCTAGTAGACACTACAGCTGCACCCTGTACTCTAGTAGAGACGTCTAGTAGACACTACAGCTGCACCCTGTACTCTAGTAGAGATGTCTAGTAGAGACACTACAGCTGCACCCTGTACTCTAGTAGAGACGTCTAGTAGACACTACAGCTGCACCCTGTACTGTACTCTGCCTCTGATCAGTTCTTCCCCAAGTTCCCGCTTTAGCGAATGCACTGCCACCATCTAGAACAGAACATCTGTATTCTGTAGTCTGTACTCTTTAGGACAATGCGTTTGTCTTTTTAGAGCCACAATGAAACAACCGAAAGTCCACCAACTTGATTGTGTATTCCGCAACTCTGACATTCCTTAGCATTGGAGCGTTTCCTAATCCTCCTCCCTAGGACTCACCCCTGCCTGTGTGTGTCTCGCCACTGCAGCACCTTGACCCTTTCCTTCCCTCCTGGCCCATTGCCCTGGCTGGTCTTCTCTTCAGTAACTCTGCTTTACGGGAGCGCTTGAAATACCTATCAGAGCTGCCGTGTGATCTGCTGTTCTGTGCTCTCTACAATGAAACATCATCACTGGTAACAGCACCGCAATCCCTGGCACGACTCCTCGTTCAGAACCCCACCGAGCCAGACCCACAGCGTCAACAAACAAACTCGGACTTTCTTATCTCAGCATTTGTCGATCTTGGTTGTATTGCATCGTTGCTTTCTTTCTCTCCAATTATCTCTGTCTTTCTATAATCCATCGTTCATGTTGCCCTGGCTGGCATTCATATTGAGCGCTAGAGAGAGGAGGAAGCGAAGTTAAGAATCGCGGCGTGTAGACACCTCCCAGATCTGGAGTCGAGGCACAACTCTCAAGGGCAAAGAGTACTACTCACGGCCTATCAGCCTCTCTGTGCCTCCCGACAAATAATACAGGGCTAACCTTTGTTGGCACTTTCCTCCCTGAGTTTGAGTCAGCTACCCTGCAGTTGAGCACCACCTGAACGAGAGGCAAAGAGAGAACCCGGTGTTGCCAGAGCAACAGGGAGAGCCCAGGCGGTAGGGAGAGAGGGTAGAGAGGCTAGGGTATTTCAAAAGAGGAGCAGAGCATAGTCCACCGGTGAACAGAACCAGGGGATTAAATAAAGAGAACATGAATGAGCAACAGGCTTGGAAGACAACAGGCAGCGGTGCTGGAGGAGGTGAAGGCTGCCTGAAGACTGGGCCAGATGAGAGCACTGCTGGGCGGAGTAATGGCCCATCATATATATATATATTATGATCTTCATCAGATGACACTCGTAGGACATCATGATACACAATACATGTATGTTTTGTTTGATAATGTGCATATTTATATCCAAAAATCTCATTTTACATTGGCGCGTTACGTGCAGTAATGTTTTGATTCCAAAACATCCGGTGATTTTGCAGAAATACTCATAATAAACAGTGACTAGTGTTATTCACAGAATCAAAGATAGACTTCTCCTTAATGCAACCGCTGTGTCAGATTTCAAAAAAACTTTACAGAAAAAGCATAATCTGAGAATGGGGCTCAGAACCCAAAACAGTCAGAGGAATACCCGCCATTTTGGAATCAACAAAGTTAGAAACAACACCATAAATATTCACTTACCTTTGATGATCTTCCTCATAAGGCACTCCCAGGAATCCCAGTTTGACAATAAATGACTGATTTGTTCCATAAAGTTCCATCATTTATGTCCAAATAGCCCCTTGTTGTTAGCGTGTTCAGCCCAGTAATCCGACTTCATGAGGCGCAGGCACTTCATCCAGACAAAAATCTTGAAAAGTTCCGTTACAGTCCTTTAGAAACATGTCAAACAATGTATGGAATCAATCGTTAGGATGTTTTTAACATAAAACATCGATAATGTTCCAACTGGAGAATTCCTTTGTCTTCAGAAAAAGCACTGGAACGCGAGGTAACTCTGTTGGGAGCGCGCGTCATGAGACCAAGGCTCTGTGCCAGACCACTGACTCAAAGAGGTCTCATGAGCCCCTCCTTTATAGTTTATAGTAGAATCCTCATTCACGTTTCAAAAGACGGTTGACATCTAGTGGAAGCCGTAGGAAGTGCAAACTCATCCATATCTCAATGTGTATTTGGGAGGTCAAGCTGTGAAAAACTACAAACCTCAGATGTCCCACTTCCTGGTTGGATTTTTCTCCGGTTTTTCGCCTGCGATATGAGTTCTGTTATACTCACAGACATCATTCAAATAGTTTTAGAAACTTCAGAGTGTTTCCTATCCAATACTAATAATAATATGCATATATTAGCATCTGTGACAGAATAGGAGGCAGTTCACTCTGGGCACGCTATTCATCCAAAGGTGAAAATGCTGCCCCCTATCCCAAAAATGTTTAACACTTTTTGGTTACTACATGATTTCATATGAGTTTTATTTCATAGTTTTGATGTCTTCACTATTATCCTACAATGTAGAAAATAGTAAAAAATCCAGCCAAAGTAATGGTGCTGCCGGTAATAAACCAGGCTGTAAGTCACAGATTGACTCAAAGGGAGATCAGACTAAAGTCACACATTCCCCCCTGTGAACAAAAACACATTGTTATGAGCTGAGAGAAAGAGAGAGAGAATGTACGTGTGTGTGTGTGTGTGTGTGTGTGTGTGTGTGTGTGTGTGTGTGTGTGTGTGTGTGTGTGTGTGTGTGTGTGTCTCAGTTGTCCAGAGAGGATTCCTCAGAGGTCAAAAGGCCCTACATTAACTTCTTTGGGGTAGGGGGCAGTATTTTCACAATGAAAAGGATGAAAAGCGTGCCCAGAGTAAACTGCCTGCTACTCAGTCCCAGATTCTAGGATATGTATATTATTAGTAGATTTGGATAGAAAACACTCTGGCGTTTCTAAAACTGTTTGAATGATGTCTGTGAGTATAACAGAACTCATATGGCAGGCAAAAACCGGAGAAAAGATCTGAGGTTTGTAGGTTTTCAAGTCTTAGCCTATCCAATATACAGTGTCTGTGGGATAATATTGCACTTCCTAAAGCTTCCACTAGATGTCAACAGTCTTTAGAACCTTGTTTCAGGCTTCTACTGTGAAGTGGGAGAGAATGAGAGCTGATTGAGTCATGGGTCTGCCAGAAGCCCATGTGCTCAGTACGCCCGTTAGAGTTAGCTCCGTTCCCTTCCATTTCTAAAGACAAAGGAATTCTCCGGTTGAAACATTATTGAAGATTTATGATAAAAACATCCTAAAGATTGATTATATACATCGTTTGACATATTTATACGAACTGCAATATAACTTCTTTGACTTTGTCTGGACCTAGTGCCTGCACATTTGGATTGCTGTACTAAATGCGCAAACAAAAAGGAGGTATTTGGACATAAACAAGACTTTATCGAATCGAACATTTATTGTGGAACTGGGATTCCTGGGAGTGCATTCTGATGAAGATCATCAAAGGTAAGTGAATATTTATAATGCTATTTCTGACTTTTGTTGACTCCATAACATGGCGGGTATCTGTATTGCTTGTTTTGGTCTCTGAGCGCTGTACTCAGATTATTCCATGGTGTGCTTTTTCCGTAAATCTTTTTTCTTCCTATCCTATGCCTGCCAGCAGTTGCATTAAGGAGAAGTATATCTTTAATTCAAATCAAATCAAATTTTATTTGTCACATACACATGGTTAGCAGATGTTAATGCGAGTGTAGCGAAATGCTTGTGCTTCTAGTTCCGACAATGCAGTGATAACCAACAAGTAATCTAACTAACAATTCCAAAACTACTGTCTTATACACAGTGTAAGGGGATAAAGAATATGTACATAAGGATATATGAATGAGTGATGGTACAGAGCAGCATAGGCAGGATACAGTAGATGGTATCGAGTACAGTATATACATGAGGTGAGTATGTAAACAAAGTGGCATAGTTAAAGTGGCTAGTGATACATGTATTACATGAGGATGCAGTCGATGATATAGAGTACAGTATATACGTCTGCATATGAGATGAATAATGTAGGGTAAGTAACATTATATAAGGTGGCATTGTTTAAAGTGGCTAGTGATATATTTTACATCATTTCCCATCAATTCCCATTATTAAAGTGGCTGGAGTTGAGTCAGTGTCAGGGTCAGTGTGTTGGCAGCAGCCACTCAATGTTAGCGGTGGCTGTTTAACAGTCTGATGGCCTTGAGATAGAAGCTGTTTTTCAGTCTCTCGGTCCCAGCTTTGATGCACCTGTACTGACCTCGCCTTCTGGATGATAGCGGGGTGAACAGGTAGTGGCTCGGGTGGTTGATGTCCTTGATGATCTTTATGGCCTTCCTGTAACATCGGGTGGTGTAGGTGTCCTGGAGGGCAGGTAGTTTGCCCCCGGTGATGCGTTGTGCAGACCTCACTACCCTCTGGAGAGCCTTACGGTTGTGGGCGGAGCGGTTGCCGTACCACGCGGTGATACAGCCCGCCAGGATGCTCTCGATTGTGCATCTGTAGAAGTTTGTGAGTGCTTTTGGTGACAAACCAAATTTCTTCAGCCTCCTGAGGTTGAAGAGGCGCTGCAGCGCCTTCTTCACGATGCTGTCTGTGTGAGTGGACCAATTCAGTTTGTCTGTGATGTGTATGCCGAGGAACTTAAAACTTGCTACCCTCTCCACTACTGTTCCATCGATGTGGATAGGGGGATGTTCTCTCTGCTGTTTC